>NC_059341.1:49690000-50030000 GCF_018350155.1 Leopardus geoffroyi
TATAAGGGTGAGTTCATTCTCTTGAAGAGCACTGGGAGGTAAAAACCCATCAAGATAGTGTGTTCTCATGATGATTTCAATGAATTATCATGGAAATGAGTTTTAGAAGAGAGGTAATGCTTTGTGATAATAGCCCGATAATGCCATTAGCTATGAACTGTAATTGTAATAGCATTAGTCAAATGAATATATCTGATATTAATTTGAGTGTCAAATATTTCTATAAGATTCTTCTTGTTAATTAAACATCAGCCGTGGTATTATTAATTCACTATCTAGCCAGTGCTCGCACATAGTAGGAACCCAATACGTATTTGTGAACTGAATTTATAAGTCAACCTCGAAGTGGAACTGTTTAAAATAGTAAAATACTGAATTTAAATAATATCATGGATATAGCAGGAACTGACTTTTCCCAATATCTGCTTATTTGTACAGTCTGTTCACTATTGTAACTTCAGTTAGCTAATGATGTAGACTTGTTTATTTCAGAATTTGAAAACATATCCACCCCCCTCTTGCATATTTGGAGGGAAATCACATGTGAGGTTTACTTCAAATTGCTTTAATTCAAGAGTATGGTTTGTGCCTTTCTTCCTCTCTTGTGGTTTTCAGACCATTTTAAAATCTACCAGACAGCTTCATAACTGCATTGGATACCTATCACTGGACAAAATCATGCTTTAGGTAGTTTGGTATTGCTCTTTGTAATGACCAGTATCAACTGGGCCTTCAACACTGATGGCAATCCTAATTTTCTTCTTCTAAATCATCTCTCGCTCCTGTGACAACACGTTCTTACCTCCCTGCTCTTCCTATTCCTCATTTTCATCCTAATCCCCCTTTGCTCTCATGAATGGCTTGCTGCATATGTCATAAAGAAAACTGAGAGCCTTGAACAGTAGGAGTCAGCATCTTTCCAAAAACAGGACCACACCTCCCATTCTCTCTTCTGTTTTAGTGCAGGAAAGAAGCATCCATCCTCCAGTAAGAAGTCAATCTCTCTTCTTTCTCTTGCATTTTTAGCTTCTCCATCTACACCAGATGTTCTTATCGGTTAAATATGGCCAAGTATCTCTGGAAATAAAAAAGTATCTTGAACTCACACCTAACGTCCCAGATAAAATACAGGACCCATCATTAAATTTGAATCTCAGAACAACAACGAGTTATTTTCTAGGGTCAGCTCTGTCATAAATATCATACAAATAATTTTTTGGTGTAAAGTATGCTCACAGTATTGCGTGAGACATGCTTATACTAAAAGCGAGGTATTCATTGTTTACCTGAAAGTTCAAAAGACTCTGTGCTTTTATTTATTAAATCTGGCAAATCTACCCACATGCCCATCTAACCACCACTTTATCTCTTAAATCTTCTTTAGTGCCAAGTTCCTCAAAAAGGTTGTTAGAATGTGATACCTTTAATGTTTCACTTACTAGATATTCTTCACCCTATTCCAAACTTGTCTTCATTTCCTTCTTACCACTGACATGACTCTTGTAGTTTTCAGTGATAATGATGTTGCCAAACCTGCAGATACTTTCCATTCTTCATTTTTATTTGATCTCACAGTAGGATTTTACCCAGTTTACCATTTCCTGTTTGAAACAATCCTCATATATATATATATATATATATATATATATATATGCATATTTATTTATCTATGGTTATGGAAATTTTAGTAGTTTAATATTTTGAAAATATTAGAAATATTGAAGATACAGAACTCAGGAAGGGAGTAAAGAATTTAGCTGTTTGATTCCCATCAAGATCATTTTAAGTTAAAAATGTGATCTTTTAAAATTCTCATTTAAATATCTGTGATTATTGAGACCACTGACAGCCGTGTTGCCATGAAACTCTGAGTCGCTCATGAAACAGGAATTTGTAGTTGCAGTAAACTTGAAAGAAAATATTTATGCATCTGGAAAACTATTTAACTGGATCCCATAAGTCCATGCCTATTTTCTTAAAGATGTGTTTCTTCAAATTCATGTCAGTGCCTCAGGTCCAGCTTCATCTGGGTTTTGAAATGAGATTTTTAGACCTAGGAAGGGAAAATGGCCTGCTACCTCATAATTTATCTTTAGCCAGGCCATTCTCTACTTGTCTGTCAACTGGTCTAGTGCCAGCGCTCCCATAGCTTACTTGGTGGGCCCACAATTCTCACAGGCAAATCGTGCTCATGGTGTTCAGTCAGAATTAGATTCAGAATCCTCCTTCTATAATGGGGGTATGTATCTCAGATATAACTTGTTCTACATCCTCAACCTTTGGCTCCACAGAGACCTTTGAAGCTGCTCAGAGGCCTTAGAGTTCATAACAATATCAGGGCAGAGTTCAAAATTCTCTTAGACGATGGAAAGAACTATCCATTGTTATGGGCTCAAAAGAGATAGAAAGGGCAGATCTTTGAGTCAGACAAATCTGAAATTCAACTCAGTTCTTAATAAGCTGTGAGACCTTGAGCACAATACTTAACTTTTCTGAGTCTCAATTTCTCCTTCTCTAAAATGGTGTCACTAATAACTTCCAAGATTTCTATGAGAACTAGAGGAAATAGACGTAAAGCACCACATTGATAAAAGTGCACAAAAGTAATGGTTTGTATTGTTATTGTACATCTACAATATACAATCAAACGGCTAAATTCCTTACTCCCTTCCTGAATTCTAAGAGGAAGGACTAACAGGGACAAGAAGATGTATTCCTTGACTTCTTGATTCTGCCCAATTATCCTTTTTCCCTTAGACATTTTGCTTTGGATCTTTCAATCATCTTCATGTCCATAACTAAGATGTCACTTTTCACTGAATTCTATTTTGTTATTTTTTTTTCAAAAGGTAAGCTTAGACTCATGAGTATGAGAAAATTGATCTGACTGCTAATGGCATATGGTGGAAATAAGCAGTTTGACTGACTTCTTCACTCCCTTATATTAGCATTGCTACTTTTAGATAAACTATTCCTGAAATGATTAGTGTAGGAGGATGGGTTTAGTCTTGTATCTTCTCCTTTAAAGCACTCAGAGTTAGAGATCCCAGAAGGATCAGTTTTCTCACTTGTACTGAAAATGTCACTCTAACAGTTATCTGTCTGCACAGTCAAGTTTTGAGAAATCTTTTGAATTTACCACATTCACACCATTCTCCATCATGGTGCTAAAAATGACTAATGCAGCTTGGAGACTGGGAGACTGTGATAGCTGATCGTCTCTTCCAATCATACACCAACACTCACACACACTCACATGCACACATGCTCAGCTGACATGAATCCTTAAAGGTTTAAAATATCTTATATGCTAAATGGAACGTGGAGGCATGTGGGATGCTTAAACACATAGTTACACTGTTGGGGTCTTTATGGTCGGCTCTGTCATAAAAATTGGTCTGGCTGTTTGACTAAAAGACTGATCTTGTTTTAACCAAACAGGCCATGACAACGTACGACTTCCTTTATATTTAAAGTAAGCTCTGGCATTAAAATTATCATCATCTCTGAGAAAAGTGGAGTGCAGCATTCCCTTTTTTAAATAAAGGGAAAGTCTTAGAGAAGATAATGACCTACCCAATGTCATCCATATAGGATCATTCTTTTTTAGGGGCCTTAATTGGTCACATAAGCCAATTTAGGGTCACAAGACCTAATCCTCTAAATAAACTTCACTTCCTTTCTTGATGAATGCTATTCTGATGGCTAAAGGGAGTGTCACAAACACAGATATATCCTGCTCCCAGAAAAACATATGACAGTCTCCTGTGACATCATTCAGGGAATGATGAAATGCATGGGCTGAATGATAGTAATTAGATGAAGTGGGAGCTGATTACATCCAAAAGAGGAAGATTAGTTGATAACTTGCAGTGAGATCTTTAGGAACTTTCCATAAGGTTCTATTTTTGGTCCTGTCCAATTCAACAATTTTTTCAATTACCTGGAAGAAGTCTAGGAACTTGCTTACTAAATTTGCAGATGACACAAAGCTAGTAGAAGAGTAAAGATTAGTAACTCACTGGGTGACAGAATCAAGTTTTAAAAATGTCTGTTATTTAAGATGGTGAATTAACATTTATAAAGGATAAAGTCCTGAATTTAATTAGAAAAAAAAATTGTGATACGGTGAGTGAAACTGAACTGAGAGCAACTGCTTAAAAAAACAAAACAAAACAAAACAAAACAAAACAAAACAAAACAAAACAAAACACACCTCAGGTTTTAATTGACCATAAGCACAATGCAGCTACTAAAAAAATCAATGCAATCTCTGTTGGCATTCAAAAAGAGAGAGGGTGAGAGAGTCACCAGGTTGATAAAAGTAACAACTTGAGTATTGTGTTTAATCCTAGAAACCGTAATACTAGACCATAACCATCTTTACTGAGCACATATTGTGTGTATTACGAACTTAACCCTCGTAACAACACAATGAGCTATGTATTGTTGTTATTGATATGGAAACTGAGGACACATACCTAGACTGCCTAGATTGGAACATTGTACAGCATTATTTCTCCAAATCTTTATCAGATGTTGGAAGAGTTGATATGTGGATAGAAAATAACCTTTATTCTGTGGAACATAGTTGTCAGCAAATGGGCAGACTCAGGTTACATCTCAAAGCAGAGAATTTTCTGGGTGTTAGATGACGCTGGTCCATCCAGTTTGGGGTACAATGTTAGACTAGATGGGCTCTGACATAATATCGAATTGTAAAATTCTAATTTATTGGGATAAGACTTGATGCAAAACAATATTATTATGAACAACAACAACAAAAACCTTTGAAGAAAAAGTAAATTGAATTAGTGGTAATTTAAATGGTGTTCGCTTGACTATAAGTTTAGAGAGCACCCCACTCATATTTATGTGGCGAAGACGTCCTCACCATTTGTCCTTGGTAAACGTCCTTTCATGGGCACCAAACTCTGATAAATTTATATCAACTTGTATTTATTCATCTTTTGCTATGTCTAGAATATTATCAATGATATCCTACATGTAGACCCTTATCCAAGGAGGTTGTGTTGCAAAATAACAAATGTCTTTAAAAGGCTTTTACACTGGGTGACCCCTAATAGTTGTTTGGTGTATCAAAAGCAATGTTGATGTTGGTGTTAGAACGCTGAGAGGGTCAGATCTCTGTCATACTAGCTATGACCACTGAACCATTTTGCTTTCGTTTTTCTGTTTCAATTATTACATTTCAAAAATAAGGATAATAATATTGCCTTTATAAAATTCTTGCATTAAATACAATAAAATACCATTCTATTCATATTCTCAACAGAAATTTAGGTTTTCAGTGAAATAGATTGCAAGAATAATGGTGTGTAATAAAGAGTTTGCCTGGCCTTTGTCCTCGATTCCTGGTTGGTAAACACCAAACCCTTTGAGTTTTCTGAGTAACTGGAATGTCTTTGTTATTCATGGTGGTTCCCCAGGAGCCCCACCTAAGAGTTTATGCTAATGAGCTGACACCTAAGGGGCCTGGCCAGCCAGGAAGACCCAACACTGATTAGACGGCTGGGGCTTTGAGCCAAGTAAAAGCCCAACCTCTGGAGGGAAGAGAGGCGGGAGACTGTGTTTAATCATATGGCCAATGGCTCAATCAATCTTGCCTACATAAATAATAAAACTTCAATGAAAATTCTGCATACTGAAGTTTAAGTAAGCTTCCCTGGTTGGCTATATTCTGTATATTGTCACACTGGTGAGCCAGTTGGCCACTGCATCGCTGAGGATGAAGGTGCTTTCACTTTTGGAACC
This sequence comes from Leopardus geoffroyi, assembly GCF_018350155.1. Taxonomy (NCBI): domain Eukaryota; kingdom Metazoa; phylum Chordata; class Mammalia; order Carnivora; family Felidae; genus Leopardus; species Leopardus geoffroyi. Next base: position 49,695,776 of record NC_059341.1, read on the forward strand.
CTCTTAGACACTGTCCTGATTTGTACTTTTTTTTTCTATAATAAAGCTGTAATCATAAGTGTTCTGCTTTCCTGAGTTCTGTGAGTCTCTCTAGCAAATTGTCAAACTGGAGGGGATCTTGGGGACCTCGACATTTATTATAGCCAGCTTATCAGAAGCAATGGCAGTCCTGGGGACCTCTGAACTTGTGGCTGATGACTAAAGTTAGCACAGTCTTGTGAAGTTTGGCCTAACTGGGTAAGTTCCTCAAACATGCATATGAAAAATGTAGATTTATGTAAAAGATAAACTGATAATAATATTTGACTTTGTAATTCTTCTAGAATATGTCAAATGTGGTTTGATTATAGACCTTTTTTTAAACGTTTGTTTATTTTGAGAGAGAGAGAAAGAGCTCAAGGAGGGGAGGGGCAGAGGCAGAGGAAGAGAGAGAAAGAATCCCAAGCACACTCCGTGTTGTCAGCACAGAACCCATGGTGGGGCTTGAACTCACAAACTGAGATCATGACCTGAGAGCCAAAATCAAGAGCTGGACGCTTCACCGACTGTGCCACCCAGGTGCCCCTGATTATAGACATTTTTTAAGCAAATTTTCAGAGACATCTTCAATGAGTAATGCTGAAGAAAATAAATATATGCTGAACACATGTGTATGTAAAGATATAGGTAAGACTTTCTCAGGTTATCCTCTAAAACTCTAATACCAGTGCTTTGTTCTGTGTTTATATGTATAAAGAACCTAACCACCAGAGAGGTTAACAGCTTGCTGCCGTGTACATGTGTTGTTATGACTGGTTGGATTTTTGTCCTTTGAGAAATGGAACCAAATCTTAAATAACTCCATATAGCACAGAGCCTAATACACAGTAAGCATTCAATACACACTTGTTGAACTTTCTCAGTTAACTAAGAAAAAGGCAGGGTTTGATCTTATTAAGAACCAATCAAGGGTTGTACATTTGCTCCCTAGAACTCTACTATACCTATCATCAAATTTATCACTCTTCATTTTATTGCTTCGCTATACCCGCGGAAACACTGAGAATGTGGAAGTGTGTATTTCTTTGCCATGGTGTCCCCAGTGTTCAATATGATGTCTAGAACAGAGTGGGTCACCTATAAATATTTTTGAATGAAAATAGTGTTAAAAGGAGTTTTTCACTCATAGAAATTAATTTTTCCCTAGTTTGAAAGCAAGTAAATTAAATTTGTTTGTTGCAAGAGAACACAAGCCAATGCTTTCTTTTAAGTGCACAACTGTATTTTTCAAAGTAGAGAAGAATAAGCTTGTAAGATTTTCATAAAATAAGCAAAATTAATTTTAAAAAAATGTGAAGCCGTATTAACATCTTAGAACAAATAAAGGAAAAAGTCTGTGGATTTAAAATACAGCCAAAGGTATTTCACCATGATATCTAATTACTGTTGTCATCCTGTTGATTTTTCTACCAGCACATATGAGTTGTACTTTTTGGTTGCACGTGAATTTTTCAGATGGGTTGTTTTCCTAATCAATTTGTATGGGAAAAATTTTCCAAGACCATTTGCTATTCAATTTACAATTTCTCTTTGGTTGCGTAGACATGATTTCTCGGCAATCACAAGGAAAAAAGATCATCCAGATACTCCCCCTCCTCCTAGATTTACATAGGACTCACCTTTTCTGAGGATTATGTACGCCAGCTGTGAGACATTATTGAATATGCCCTCATTGAAAAATCTAATAAGAATATAATGACCGATTTGTTTTAAAATACGCTAAAGAAAGACAGCAGAAAGGGTCTCATGAGAAGTGACATTCTGTAATTACCTCCTCCTATCAAAAGAAAAACAATTCCCAGAAATTAATGAATACAGCAAGAGTCTATTTCCTATCTTAATTCTATCTTAATTGCAAAAGTGGATCAATTAAAAAAAAGACTACCCTGGCAAAGCCCTTCTCTTAAGGTTTTGTCTCCCAATTCTCTAGTCATCAAATCAATATATATATAAGCATACCGTGAATCTATTTTTACCTTCTGAGATGAGATATACCAACTCCACCAGCAGTGCCCCCATGAAACAACCAAATCCATTGAACAGTGTCAAAAGATTCATACAGGTTCCTCTGATGGTACTTGGAACAAATCTGTGTATTACAGAGACTGAGAGGAAAAGAGGTCAAAATTTAGAACATTCACTATAAAATACTTTCATAGATATTATTCAAATTCGTGTTGATCGTACCTCAGAAAAAGTTTACTGATAAAGACAAAATTTGAGTTAGACTTTGTTAAAGTTACTATAGTAAGACATTGTGATGTTAGAATTTACGTATGTCTAAAAGGAATAAAATATGGCAAAATATACTCTTGTACAGGTACATGGAAAATTTGATTACTTGGTGGTTTGAGTGTCCCAATATATTCACCCAAATTTTACTCCTTTTTGAATATTTCTTACTAATTTTAGATTGAGGTGAGGATTATACTAGGTAATATGACAATGTAATAATGAGGTCTACCACTCTGTGAGTGTATATACATCATTAGTTTCCGTGTAGAAAACTTGAATTTATCATATAAAATTAGCATGGAGATTAAGAGGATGGGTTCTGGAGTTAAACAAGATTATGCTAAAATCCTAGCTCAACTATTTACTACTTCTGTGATTTTAAGTATGTTACTCAAACTTTCCAAGCCTCAGTGTTCTTCTCTATAAAATGGGAATAATATCATCACCCACTTGCAGAGGTCCTGTGGCTCTTACTTGCTGTACTGTATGTATAATACTATATTAGTAGGAATGGAATCAGATTGGCTATTTTTTAACAGTATTAATCTTACCATGTCAAATGTCCCGTACTTCCACAAAGCCCCTTACATGCATTTAAATTATCCTATTTAGGGAGAGGTTACCTAAAGAGAGACAATAGCTTAAACTTTGGGTCTCCAAAATGGTTATCTTTTTTCCCCACGTCATTGTTGGGGTAATGGTGGCGAGAGGTTTGGAAACAATCATGGAGAATTTTTTTTTATTTCAATTACAAATAATATATTTTAACAGACTCTAATTCTAGAGAACACACTGATGGTTACAGAGGGGAGGAGGTGGGAGGTGGGTGAAATAGGTGATGGGGATTAAGAAGGGCACTTGCCATCATGAGCACAGGGTGATGTTTGAAGTGCTGAATCACTCTATTGTACACCTGAAACTAATATAACACTGTATGTTAACTAACTGGAATTAAAGTAAAAACTTAAAAAGCCCCCCAATTTTTTTTCTGATATCAGAAATAGATGAAAATGAGTATATCTGATTTTGTACATACGATATTAACTATCTTAAAATATGCATCGCAACTTTAGGGATACATGCTAAAATATTTACAACATTTATCATAATAGGGTATCTGGGATTTGCGTCAAAATTATACAAAGAGGAGGAAGACAGTGTGCAAGTGAGAGTAGAGATGAGACAGGTTTGGCTAGGAGTTGAAAATTATTAAAGCTGGAATGTGAATACAGCAGGAGTTCATTACACTAATCTCTCTCTTTTGCATATGTGTGGCAAAAAATTGGAAGGGAATACATTAAATAACGTGAGCAATGTTAGCTCTGAGTGGTTGAATTATCAGATTTTTAATTTTCCTTCTTCTTACTTTTTCTGTACTTTGCAAATTTTTCTACAGTGAGAGATCATAAATAAACATTAAAAGGAAAGTGGTTATAGAAAACCTATATACTGTAAAGGCTAAACCTTTAGTTTCCTTTTCTATAAAAAGAGATCTTATCATCTCTTCCCTTCTCTCTCAGGAAAATTTCACCCCTGATTTACTTGTACTTTAGCCCAGAAAAACTGTGCATTTGTTCAGCACTTTAAAAAAAATACTTATTTTTGAGAGAGAGAGAGAGAGAGAGAGAGAGAGAAGGGGAGGGGCAGAGAGACAGGGACAGAGGACCCCAAGCAGACTTTGTGCAGACAGCAGACAGCCAGATGCGGGGCTCGAACACAGGAACCACAAGATCATGACCAGATCCAAAGTTCAACTGAGCCACCAACTGAGGCTGAGCCACCCAGGCAGTCCTTCCTGTTCAGCACTTTGAAATAAACTTACTAATACATAATGTAAATGTATTCATGCTCCTTCCTGCCATTCATTTAACATTTCTCTTTTGTTTTCTGCATGTTTTTATTTATCATCCAATAAACATTTAAACGAATCCCTATCTGTGATCCAGGAAATGTGCTGAGTGTTCCAGGCATGAGTGGAAAAGGCGCCGGTGCATCTTTCCTAGATTTCCAACTCCAGGCAGGCAGAGACCAGAGATGTGCACAACAGGAAGGGGAGTGCTAAACAGGCACTTAACCAAAATACTTATTGGAGGTGAAGATAATGATGGTGATAAATAAAATACTGCGGAGAAGGGCTTCAAATGTTGGCTGCAAGGGGCCGTATAGGTACCCTAGCTCTCTTGTGTAGTGCAAATCACCAGCAGGAGCCTGAGGCCAATCTCACAAGTTTCTTTCAGGACGATCCAGAGGAGAGTGGGAGCGAAATGCTGAAGAGGCTTTGGGAAGAAATGATTCACAGTTATAAAAAGGATTTGGCTTATGAACTTTCCTTTCTATAAATATGAGGAGACAAACAATGGGCAGAAAGACTAAGTAGGCCGATTTCTTTCACTGAGAAAAAGCAGAACGTACAAGCCCATTATTACTCTGCTAGTTAATTATTAATCCTATGCTTTTCTCTTGCTAGAACTTCTGGTGCGGTATATAATTCATGAGCACACTTTGCCAGCTCTCTGCCTGCTGGTTAATCTCTCTTTGGTGTCATTTTAGTCGTTTTGAAAGCCTCCGGTTCCCTTTTAGAGGACTTAGCTTTTCAAGCCCTCGGATCTCCATTTTCAGGCATCTTACTTGCATGTTCCGATCTCTTTCGACTTTAGTGATAATCAACCTGATTTTTTAGACTCTGTGGTACTTGTTTTAGCACATAATAGTATAGATAGTAGCAACAAGTCTGCCTCTATTCCAAAATTCTCATTTTACTATGAAGACACAGTAAAAAATATTCAGTGTATGTGAAAGCTGGTCTTGCCAAGGAGAGCTGAAATGTGCCTCCAGGTGGAGGCTGGTTAGTGTTTGCAAAGATGCCCCATCACAGCATCTGCGGAATCTACAAACCATAGCGTTGTAATCCCCTTCCCGAGGCACCTGGTATTGGGGACTCATTGCTGGAAATTTCTTTTACTCCAATTGTTCTTAAACTGTTAAAGGTGCTTATTATGTCTGGGGAGAAGTTATTTTGTATATGTGCAGCGGAAGCTAGCACAGGGGAGAAGTTATTTTGAACATGTGTAAGAGAAGTACCGTAGTCCTAGAAAATGGAACTTTATTCTATTACTGCTTTCAGATCATCATTCCTTCCACATACTGAAAAGCTTCAGCTTATTGTTTCTGATTGTATCATCTAATCAAAGTTATCTGATTGTATCATCTAATACTTCTCTTTTGTGATGTCATCTATCAATCTCTAGGACATTTTCCTCTGTTATTCAAAGTCATCAACTCCTCTCTCCTGGTCCTCTGTCCACTTCTATTCCTGCCTTAGTTCCTGGCAATTTTACCATATACATAGATCATCCTTCCAACCTCCCTTCTTCCCAAATCTTGGTTTTTCAGTTCCTTTCTAATATCTAATGTCTCCTAACTCTACATTAGCCACTCATACCCGTGGTCACACCCTGAACCTTGTCCCCCAGACCAGGAGTTGGTGAACTACCATTAGGTAAGGTTCAGCTTCCACCCATTTATAAATAAAGTTTATTGGAACACAGCCACATCCATTCATTATATATACCTATGACTGCTCATACACCACAATGACAGAGTAGTTGTAAGAGAGACGGTATGAAAATCCTAACTATTTACTGTCTACCACTTTTTGGAAAAAGTTAACCCATACCTTAGACCAGTAATGGTAACCACTCCATAATCTCAACTTTGTGCATCCTCTGACTACCACCTTCTGTCTTCCCAGTTTACTGTGTGCTACTCAACCACAAAATGCTTATACTCCTTCAGGACTTCCACTCCATTGCTTTTTTCATTATTCTCACCTCTTTGATGCCCTTTATGTTCTTACTTCTCTTTTAGCCAAGTTCCATAGTCAATTGGTATGATCATATTCTTTTCTATACCCTCATCCCCTTGTCTTTCTCTTGCTTTTCTGGAAGTTCATTGGCCAAATAATTCACTCTCTGCCATCTCTGCTCTTAGATCCATGCAGCCTAGTGTTTCTGGAAGAAAACCACAACCATGTTGACCAACTCCTTTGAAATTCCTGACCACAAACCTCAAATGGTCTCCTAATACTCCCTGCCAATATTCTATATCTCCTTAGTTCATTCACTCTCTCATCGTTTAGACAACGATTTCATACCTCTCCCCTCTCCTCAAACCCCCAAATATCCTGCTTCATCCTCACTCAGAGTCATGGCCTGGAATCCTACTTTACTGAAAAAAATCAATTACCAGAAGAGAATTTCCACAGAAATCTCCATGTCATATATATGCACCTATGAATTTCTGTACCCACATACTCAGATCTCTAAACTGTTACCATTGATGAATTATTCTTGCCACATTCTCAACTTGTAAATTAGATCTCAACCTCACTCCCTCCAGTATTTCCCACTCCCAAATACCATCAATTTTCCCTCTTTTGAGTCATTCCCACCAACATGCTATATGATGCCATTATCTTTCCCTCCTTAAATATATATAAACAACTCTTTCTTAGCCCCAGTCTTTTGTCAGCTACCGTCGTTCCATTTGTTTTATCTCTTTTGCAGCAAAATTCTTCAAGTGAAATATCTACAGTTCTCTTCCCATTATCCTTTATTCATTTTTTTTAGTTTCTTTATTTAAATTCAAGTTAGTTAACATACAGCATAGTATTGATTTTAGTAGAGCCCAGTGATATTCACTTAGATATAGCACCCTGTGCTCATCCCAACAAGTGCCCTCCTTAATGCCCATCACCCATTTAGCCCATCCCCCCTGAACTTTCCTCCAGCAACCCTCAGTTTGTTCTCTCTATTTAAGAGTCTCTTATGGTTTGCCTCCCTCTTTGTTTTTATCTTACTTTTGCTTTCCTTCCCCTATGTTCCTTTGTTGTGTCTCCTAAATTCCATATATGAGTGAAATCGTATCATATTTCTTTGACTGACTTATTTGGCTTAGCATAATACACTCTAGTTCCATCCACGTTGTTGCAAATAGCAAGATTTCATTTTTTTTGATCATCTAGTAGCATTCCATTGCATGTATATACCACTCCTTTTTTTTTTAATTTCATTTTTTTTAATTTACATCCAAATTAGCATATAGTGCAACAATGATTTCAGCAGATTCCTTAATACCCCTTACCCATTTAGCCCATCCCCTCCAGTACCCCTCTGTTCTCCATATTTAAGAGTCTCTTATGTTTTGTCCCCCTCCCTGTTTTTACATTATTTTTGTTTCCTTTCCCTTCTGTTCATCTGTTTTCTCTCTTGAAGTCCTCGTATGAGTGAAGTCATATGATATTTGTCTTTCTCTGACTAATTTCGCTTAGCATAATACCCCCTAGTTCCATCCATGTAGTTGTGAATGGCAAGATTTCAATCTTTTTGATTGCTGAGTAATACTCCATTGTATATGTATATACCCCATCTTCTTTATCCATTCATCCATCAATGGACATTTGGGCTCTTTCCACACTTTGGCTATTGTTGATAGTGCTGCTATACACATGGGGGTGCACGTGTCCCTTCAAAACAGCACACCTGTATCCCATGGATGAATGCCTAGTAGTGCAATTACTGGGTCGTAGGGTAGTTCTATTTTTAGTTTTTTGAGGAACCTCCATACTGTTTTCCAGAGTGGCTGCACCAGCTTGCATTCCCACCAGCAATGCAAAAGAGATGCTCTTTCTCCGCATCCTCGCCAACATCTGTTGTTGCCTGAGTCCTTAATGTTAGCCATTCTGACAGGTGTGAGGTGGTATCTCATTGTGATTTGATTTGTATTTCTTTGATGGTAAGTGACGTCGAGCATATTTTCATGTGTCAGTTGACCATCTGGATGTCTTCTTTGGGGAAGTGTCTATTCATGTCTTTTGCCCATTTCTTCACTGGATTATTTGTGCAGGGGTGCCGAAGCGTCCAACTCTTGATCTCAGCTCAGGTCTTGATCTCAGGGTCATGAGTTCAAGCGCCACATTAGGCTCCATGCTGGGTGTGGAGCCTACTTAAAAAAAAAAAGAAACTACATGGACAGAAATTTTCATCTTTTTTTTTTTTTTAATTGATGCATCTTAAGATTCTAGAGTAGTGTCAGGCATATTGTAGGCATCCATGCAGTATTTTTTGAATAAATAAAACAAACACAGATTATGAGATAGCTGGCATATACATTGGTATAATCAAAACATAATTTGAAAAGTTTTCTATGTGTTTTTTCTTTCTTGTAGATCATCTCTAAGATATAACATGACTTAGTATGGGAAACAATGTCCACTGAAATTTGGAATGTAATCCACTGTGTTTCCTTGCTCAATGTCATCAATGTAAGACACTGACAGTAATTTGAATAATATGTTTTATTGTGCTCACATAGAAATAGCTATAGATTTTATTAATTCATTTGTTTATTCAAAATGTAATTACTAATCATCTGCTCTGTACGTGCACTTTTAAGGAAGGAAGAACATTAGAACATAAGGATGGATAATGAGGATAAGAATCTTAACTTACAGACTGCACATTCTTATGGTAAGAGGCAGGCAATAAAGATACACATATAAATAAGATACTTTAGATCCTGACAAGTGCTATTAGAAAAAATGGAACACGGTAATGGTATAAAAGTGATAGCATCACCAGAGAAGCCTCTCTGAAGAGATAATCTTTGAGAAAACTTGATGATGAAGTGAAGCCAGACACTTAAAAACAGAGGAAAGGGGATTCTAGGCAGAGAGAAGAGCAAATACAAAGGCCTTGGGACAAAAATAAGTTTGACACTTTAGAAACACAGAATGAAGGTCATCACATTTCTAGTGAAGTGGTCAAAGAGAAGAATGTTATAATATGTAGATGGAGCAGTACAAGAGGCCCAATCATGTGCAGTCTCATTCACCATTTAAGGAATTTGTCTTCAAAATCCTACTGTGAAATGGTAGAGGAATGGCAGGACTTCTTCTGGAAAGAGTATGATAGCTGTTTTGAAGAGAATGGACTCACGGGGCAGGAGAAAAAACAGCAAGACAAATTAGGAAGCTCTGAAAGAAATGGCAGTAGAGACAATGGTGACAATGTAGACCAAGTGGGTAGCAAAGAAGATAATGAGACATGGCCAGATTTAGATTCTATTTCAGAGTAAAGACTAAATCTTGCTGTTGGATTAAAAGTGAGAAGTAAGGGCAAAAAAGGGATCTAGGATGATTCATGTGAGAAAGACACAATTTCATTCACACTACCAGATCCCTTGGTGTTCAAGTTGTGGTAGGTTTGGTAGAAAGAGATATGAGCTGGACATTGGTGCGTGAGTCCTGTCTTGCCCTATTAATTCATGTGAAATATTAGAATAATAATAATAGCAGCACACATTATAGCTGCTAATTTTTGAGTGCTGTCTTATACCAGATACCTTGCTTTTTCCTCTATATAAAATATTTCACTTAGTCCTTACAACAACCTTTCCCCAGCTTATAGATGATGAGAAAGGCTCAGAAATGCAGAATAATTGAGAGTCACACATTTAGTCAATGGAAGAACTGGGGTTTAAACTCAGATTTGTTTGATTTTAAGGCCATAGATATTAACCCCTATGCTGTACTGCCTCCTAAAAGAGTATTTTTTTTGTTTTTTTTTAAGTAATTATTAAATTACAGTTCAAAATACCCTTTCACGTGTTGTCATTTAATTCTCAAGGAGTAGTCCCCATTCCCATTGATTCTTACACTGATGTTGTGATATAAAGAAGACTTATAATTATTTCCATTTTAAAGTTGAGGAAGGTGCTTCAAGTTTACTTGAATTATCAAGGTCACAAATATAAATGACAAAGCTGGAAATCAAAACAAAATCTTCTTGTCCCTACCTTATGGTCTATGTAACAGATCAGACCATTGACTTAGTTGGTTGTCAGTTTCCTTATCAGTAAATCAGGGAAGGGTAGATTGAGTGGTTTATATTACATGATCCACCTTTTTAATAGTCTGTTGTTTTAAGTAACTTTCTGGCTTTTACATAATGAACCACTATTGTTAAGTTGGCTGGGAATTTCCTGACCGCATTCACTCATCATCCACATTCATTACCTTTTTTCACTTCTAACCTACAACATTTTGGCTACCTCCAACAATTTTCTGCCAACAACATCAGGGAAGTCACAAACGTTTGTGTAGTGGCATTTTTCTTCATGGTTCTTTTGTGTTTCGTATAGTGTCAAACAGTGATATCCACATCTTAGACTCTCATAAAATAATTTGTTTATATAAAATGTATTGAATGGAATGATTTAAAATTATAAGAAGTATAATACACATATATGATTATAATTCCACTAACTTACTTATTTTCTTTCTTCTTTCTTTCTTTCTTTCTTTCTTTCTTTCTTTCTTTCTTTCTTTCAGGCAGATTACCACATGCAGTGCCTCATTTGGATGTGTCTGGGGTCTTGGAAGCTTGACTACCCTAAATTCTCCTACAAATGGACCCTGAGACCTTGTTTGGAGGTTCTAGCAGGGGAATGCAGCTACTCATATACCCTTGACCAAAGAATGTTCCTCCTCTATGGGGAAAGTCATCTTCCTTGACCGAGTGTGCAGCTCTGAGAGAGAAGTACATGGAGCAGTGAGGGAGGAAGGGGACATATGCCTAGCCAGCCAGATCAGCTGAATGAACCCTGATGATCAATGGGGTGACACATGTCACAGCCAGATTATTTTCACATCCTACACAAACTTTATTAATTGACTTTATTTTTATTACCTTTTTCAGTGAATTGCTTTGGTATCACATATATATGTGTATGTGTGCATACATATGTATATCTTTATTAAATATGTATATTTAATGAATTTTGAATAACTGAAGATAATAGAATAATTAAAGACTTTAGACAAGTGAAATTATCAGAGATATCATTTAAGATGATTACCCTAAAGGTCATGTGTTGGTTGATTGAATGGGAGAGATAGTGGAGGTAGGAAAGTAGGAAGTTAAAAAAAATAGTCTTTGTAAAGTATAATGGGTGTTTGAGTTATAATCATGGCTCCCACTGCAGAGAAATAAAAAGAAGGTAAAAAATAATTGCAATAGATTACACTGATAAATACACACACACACACACACACACACACACACTGCTGTATTGCAAGAAGTTACTGAAATACCTTGATGAATTTTAAAGTGGCTAGTTTAATTAATATCAGCAATCTAGATAATCCAGAAAACCCTTGATATTTAATAAAGTTACTCTGAACTCATCTTATGAAACACTAGTGATCACACTTAATTTAGTGAAACTTAATTTAAAGACATTGAGTTATCTGGAAAATTGGCTCAAATTTTCATTTCATTTACATGTTTATACACTCTCAAAGTACATTATAAGTGTCATTTTTGGAAGGAGTGTATATATGTGAGTTTTCTATGAGTGAGAAGGGAGGAGGTGGGAAGAAGAAGAGGAGAGTTTTCATCTGAATATATTGGACTTCTAGGTTTTAGCAGTTTTTTTTTACTCTTGTTGTGTATCTGACCAAATAGCTACTGCCTTTAACAAATTCATAAATCTTTTATTCCATATACATTCAGGAAGAACTAATACTTGTTCTGTATCTGGCAGAGGAATGAAATGAAATTAAACACTTTTTTAAAACATGATAATAAAGGGTATGTGGTGGCTCAGTCGGTTAAATGTAGACTCTTGATTTTGGCTCAGGTTACGATCTCCCAGGTCATGAGTTTGAGCCCCTTGTTGGGCTGTGCACTGACAGCCTGGAGCCTGCTTGGGATTCTCTCCTCTCTCTCTCTCTCTCTCTCTCTCTCTCTCTCTCTCTGTCCTTCCCCAGCTTGTGCTCTCTCTCTCTCTCAAAATAAATAAATTAACATTAAAAAAAAACGTTTGTTAAAAAAATGAGTGTAATTAATAGACTTGTCCTCAAGCATTATGGGAAATCTCCATGGAGTGAATAGGTTGCCAACCCCTTGAGGTGATGTGTTCTGTGTAAATACTCAGGGTATTCTTACATGAGGTGACGCAGTCTTTACTCACAGGCTGGGTTGACCAGTGTTTCAGCCACTCCAAGTAAAATGTACTGAAGAACCAGGTAGAAACAGGGCATGGAAGAAACGGTGAGAACTTTGCCTGAAAGAGGCTGCTCCATGGGAGGGAAGTGTTTTCTGTGTATTTCAAAGAAGCCAGCTACCATCACAGACAATGCAGCAGAAAGATTTCCAGTGACTGAAGGAAAATCAGGCAGGCAAAAAAAAAAAAAAAAAAAAAAAGAAGAAGAATGAGTGAGCTCCCAAATCAGTGTATAGGCCATAGAATTTCTTACACATTGACACTAGGAGATGTTTCCTCAACATTTTTTGCCCTGGGAATATCCAGATGCCCACTAACTGTGTTGACTATACTGTGACTATACTCCAGTCTTTCAAAAATAGCTGCTCTGACTTGCTATTTCCTGACTTACTGCTTAGATGGCTTCTGGAAAGTTATTTAACCTCATTATCACTTTCCTCAGCTCTAATATGGGGTTAGTGATGCTGACTTTGTAGGGTGACAATGAGATTTAAAGCAGAGACTATTGGTATTATTATAACAGTTCCTGGTAGCAATAGGAACCAATTATTAAAAATAAAGCAATAGTTTTGAATTTTTGTCCTCAGATAAGATAGATTGGTTTTGATGATTTTTAAAATTTATCTGAATCAAAAATAGTTTGGAGAAAATTTAAAATAAAATTATCTCTTCATAAGGGTTGAATCATTTAAAAAATGGTTTTGAAATAATCTATAAGTATTTACAGTCCTCAGTTTTCTGACATTTCTGTAATCTTTTCAGACAAAGTAATGCAGCCATTAGAGAATTAAAATCTAGAAACTTTTGTTTAGAAAAAGAGATAGTAAAGGTGAATTAGCTAGTAAAGAGTGTAAATGGAAGCAATTATTAAAAAAATAGCCTACCTCTTCTTTTCCTTTTACTCTTGAGGAATTAGCTACAGAAGTTTGGTTGAAAATGAGTAGGGATTCTGTTACAATTTTTTTACAGGTTATATCCACTGCAACCATTCCATTTCTCAATTTATCATTCATATTACTGGACTTAATCCCATCGTTAGAGCAGAGGCAGACTTTAGCTTGATGGAGTTTACTTGAAATTTAGAGATAGTCACATTTTGTTAACTTGCATAAAATTTCAGATAAGGCAAAGCTTTCAATTCAAAAAAATCAATCTAATGTTTAAATAGCTTAGTGTTTGTTTTGGTTGATAGAGAAACTGGTAGGTAAATTTTTTGATTATATCTCAGCATTTAAATGTATCCATAAAGTCTGCTCTTTACTGAGACCCTGAGAAATAGAAGGTGTAAAAGGGGGGGGGGGGAACCTGAATAACAAAATATTTGAGGAATTTTTAATTCATTTTTATTTTAAATTAGTTCCATAAAGGCCCATTCATAGTGAAGTAGAGATTTTGATTCTTTAAACAGCTCATATAAAAAGTTTGAATTTCAGATCTACTTTTATACTTTTCAGATTATCTACTTTTCAGATCACATTCACCACACAACTGCATTTATTTAGGTTACTTGGCACATTACAGACTCATCAGAAAAAGAGCTAATATGTCAATTCAATTTAATATTTACTCTCTTCTTGCTATATGCAAGGCAGTATATTAGGCACAGCTGAGGATACAGGATGAGAAAATATCTGTTCTTAGCCATTTCAGATTCATATTCGATTGGGGAATGTAGGAAAAACTTATTTCTATTTGGGGAGGTGAGAGAAATAATTTTATGCTTTGAAGAAAGAAAGGCATCCATATGAAGAGGTGATGGCAGCATCATTGGCATGAGCAAAAGCACAGAGTTGTGAAGAGTCAGATTTTCAGAATAGTGAGAAACAAGTTATTTGGGAATCAAGGGACAAGATAGATTGAGGTCAGATCGTAAAGGCATTAAATATATTTTAAAGGAATTTCTAAATTACTCTGAAGATAATGGAATCATTGAAGATATGAGACACAAGTGAAATGATTATAACTGTCATTTGGGATGATTACTCTAAAGGCTGCATGCTAGTTCATAGGATGGGAGAGAGAGTGGAGGCAGAAGATAGTTAGGAAGTTTAAAAAATAATCTTGATAAAGTATAGTAGGGGCTTGAGTTATAATCAGGGCTCCCACTTCCAGGAAACATTGCGAATAGAAACGTAAGATTCAATAGATTCCACAGATAAAACCATAGCAAGAGCAAGAAAGAAGCCGATGTCAACGTTGAATATGAGTCCAGTTGACTAGAAAGATGATAGTGCCAATAATATAAATAAGATCCATGATAGATAGGCATAACATGAATTTGATTTTGAGTTGAGTTGGAGATACAAAGAAATAATTTAAAGAGGAGTGCTCAGAAAACAATTGAAAATGTGAATCATAGGTCAGAAGCCTGGTTGAGTCAAAAGATAAATATTAATGAATCATCTACATGGAATTGAAATTTAAGGTCAGGTGAAATTAAAAAATGACTGGGGAGAGAAGAGAACATCTAAGCAATGCCTTCAGACATATTTGCATTTGGGGGCAAGAAAAAGAGCTAAAACCACTGAAAGAAAGGTCAGAAAGATGGGTAATCTCTAAAGGAAGTTTTCAAAGAAGAGGTTACACAAAACAGAACTTTTGATCTTTCCCTACTTCTTCATTCTTCCCCATCTCTTCCAGTACCTTCATGCACTCAAGACAGAAATTTGGGATCCTCTGTCTTTCCCAAATATATTATTAAGTTATCCAGATTCTATTTGAAAATATACTGTGAATGAACCTGCTTCTCTTCATAGCTACTGTCATCATTGTAGTCCAAGTCATTATTATTTTGAAACCAGACTATGTGCAATAGCACGATTAATGGTCTTCCTATTTTCACTCTTGCCCACCTGTAATCTATTAAGCACCCAACATTCAGGGTGATCTTATATACATGCAAATTCAATGTTACTCTTCTGCTTCAATTCCTTCTCTAGGTTTCCATACAATTAAGATGAAATCCCAAATCTTTCACATGGTCTTTATGATCTTTCTTGTACTTATCGCTTCACTCTCATTGCTTGCTACTTTCTCCTCTTGGACCATTGATATTCAGTATATTACTGAAAATCCTAGCCAAAACAATTAGGCAAAAAGAAGAAATAAGAGTCATTCAAAGCAGGAAAAAAGTAAACAATTTGTTTGATTTCATATGTAGAAAATACGAAAGAATACATACACACAAATTGTTAGAATTAATCAACAAGTTCAGTAAAGTTTCATGATACAAAATCAACATAAAAAATCACTTGTGTTTCTACACACTAACAATGAACTATTTGAAAAAGAAATTAAGTGGGGTGCTGGGTGGCTCAGTAGGTTGAACATCTAACTCTTGATTTGGGTTCAGATCATGAACCCAGGGTCGTGGAATTGAGCTTCATGTCAGGCTCTGTGCTGAGCATGGAACCTACTTGGGACTCACTCTCTCTTTCTCTCTCTCTCTCTCTCTCTCTCTCTCTCTCTCTCTCTCTCTTTCTCCCCCCCCTCTCCCTCTACCCTTCTCCCCCACTCACACATTCTCTTCTCTAAAATAAAAAAAAAAAGAAAGAAAGAAAAGAAATTAAGAGAATGATCCCATTTACAATCACAACAAAAAGAATAAAATACTTTGGAATAAATTTAACCAAAGTGACAAAAGACTTATACACTGAAAGCTCTAAAACATGGATCAAAAAAATTAGAGTTGGTATAAATAAATAGAAAGACATCATATGTTCATGGATTGGAAGAATTAATATTGTTAAAATATCCATATTACCTAAAGTGATCTACAAATTCAATTCAATCTTCATTAAAATCCCAATGACATTTTTTTATAGACACCAAAGTCAACAATTCTAAAATTCATATGTAACCACAAAAGACCCCAAATAGCCAAAGTAATTTTAAGCAAGAACTACCCTGGTGCCCTCACACTTCCTGATTTTGAAATATATTACAAATGTACAAAAACCAAAGCAATATGGTAGCGGTATAAAAACAGACATATAGACCAATGGAACAGAATAGAGAACCCAGAAATAAACCCATGTGTATGTGGTTATCTGATCTTTGACAAAGGTGCCAGAAATATACAATGGGGATAAGATAGTCTCATGTGGTATTGGGAAAACAGAATATCCACCTGCAGAAAAAATGAAATTTGACCTTTATCTTATATCACACAAAAAATTAAATGAAAATGGATTAGACTTAAACATAAGACCTGCAACTGTAAAACTCCTAGAAGAAAATATAGAGGAAAAGCAATGGTCTTGGTGATTTCTTTGACATGATACCAAAAGCACAAGGCACAAAGAAAAAAAAAAAAAAGCAAAATTGACAAATGGGACTACATCGAAGTAAAAAGCTTTTTCATAACAAAGGAAACAAAATGAAAAGGAAATCTATGAAAAGGGTGAAAGTATTTGCAAACCGCATATCTGATAAAGAGTTAAAACCCAAAATATGTAGAGAACTTCTACGACTCAATGTCAAAAACTCAAATAATCTGATTTAAAAATGGGCAAAGGAACTGATCAGACACTTATCCAAAGACAGAAAAAGTCAACAGGTATATGAAAAGGTACTCAACATCACTAATCATCAGACAAATGCAAATCAAAACTACAATGAGATATCAGCTTACACCAGTCAAGACAGTTATTATGAAAAACAGAAGATAACAAGTGTTGGTAAAGGTGTGGAGAATAAACTGGTATAGCCACTATGGAAAACAATGTGGAGATTCACAAAAATTAAAAAAGGAACTACTGTATGATCTAGCAATCCCAACTCTGGGTATATATCCAAAGGAATTGAAATCAGAATCTTGAGATATCTCCATTTTCATGTTCACTGCAGCATTATTCACAATAGTCAAGACACGGATGCAAACTAAATGTCCATGAATGGGCAAATGGATAAAGAAAATGTGTCATAGACATGCAACAGAATATTATTCAATCTTAAAAAAGAGAGAAATCCCACCATTTGTGTAATGTGAATGAACCTGGAGATCATTACACTATGTGAAATAAACCAGACACAGAATGACAAATACTACATAATATCACATATATGTGCAATATAAAATAATCATGCTATGAGCTTAAAGAGGCAGAGAGTAGAATGAAGTTGCCATGGTCTGGAATGAGGAAGATATGGGAAAGTATTTGTCAAAGGGTACAAAGTTTCAGTTATTCTAGGTGAGGAAGTCCTGGAGATCTATCATACAGCATAGTGCCTATAGTTTATAATACTCTGTTGCATACTTAAAATTTACTAAGAAGACAGAGCTTGTGTTCTTATCACACACACAAAATTATAATTAGTATCTATATATTTTATTTTATAAATATAATTATATTTTATCACCTATAATAAATATTATACATAATAAATAATATATTTTAGAAGTCTAATATATGCTTTATATTATTATTACAAATTAATAAATAAAGAAGGCAGAAGGAAACTTTTAGAGATGATCTACATGTCTATGGCATAGATTCTGTGATGGATTCATAGACATATACTTATCTCCAAACTCATCAAATTGTGACCATTATATATGTACAGCTTCTGTGGGTCAATTGTACCTCAATAAAGTTTTTTTTTTTTAAAGAGACTTATTGGATTATTTTAGGAGGATCCAACACCTATTGTAATTAATAGGAGTTGAAAACAAAAATACAGAGAAAATGAAGGAGAGGAAATTCTATTTTAAAAATAGAAGAAAATTTCTCTGATTGAGAGAACAATGAGAATACCTGGTGAATAGTGTGATGGTTGAAAAGACCTTTACCAGGGCACAATAACATGGCAACTTAGAATATCACTGATAGAACACTCCACTTACGAAAAGAGGTCATAAACACAGGAAAGAGCATCGGAAGGGCACGAGGCCTTTCAACAGTCCTTCAAGTGTGTGGATCACAATAGAGCAATAGCTTTAAAATTCTGAAGAACGGTGCCTGGGTGGCTCAGTCGGTTGAGCAGTCGACTCTTGATTTCAGCTCAGGTCATGGTCTCATAGTTTGCAGGTTCCAACCCCACATCTGGCTCTGTGCTGAGAGTGTGGAGCCTGCTTGGATTCTCTCTCTGTTGCTCTCTCTCTCCTCTCCCTGCCTTTCTTTCTCTCTCTGTCTCAAAATAAATAAGTAAACTTAAAAAAATTAAAAATAAATAAATAAAATTTTGAAGAAAAATTCTTTTCAACCTACAATTCTATGTACAGTGAATTAATCAAGGGTAAGGGTAAAAAGAAGGCTTTTCAAGCCATATAAATTCTTGGAAAACTTGCTTCCCATATACCTTTCATAGGAAGTTGCTAAAAGATAAATGGTAATGAAAAAGGAAGTAAGTCAAGAAAGAGGAAGAGGTAATTAGAAATCTAACAAGAAAGAGCACCATGCTGCTGTTCCTAAGGGCCACAGTCAAGACAGAATGAGGACATAGAAGTCTGTGAGAAGATTACCAGAGGAAAAAGAGCCTTTAGTATATTATCTAATATGTTTTAGCACTGGGACAAAGCTGGTGATGGAATGATGAAATTGGTAGAGCAGTTTGAGAATTAACAAAACAATTTTGGGGGCACCTGGGTGGCTTACTCGGTTATGTGTCTGACTTCAGCTCAGGTCATGATCTCGTGGTTTGTGAGTTTGAGCCCCATGTTGGGTTCTGTGCTGACAGCTAGGAGCCCGGAGCCTGTCCAGGCTGTTTAAAAAAACAAATAATTTAAAAAATTTTTTTGATGTGTTTTATTTTATTTTTAAGAGAAAGAGAGAGAGAGAGGGAGAGAGAGCATGAGTGGGGAAAGGGCAGAGAGAGAGAGGGAGACACAGGATCTGAAGCAGGTGCTTGACTCTGAACTGTCAGCACAGAGCCCCATGCGGGGCTCGACTCACAAACTGTGAGATCATGACCTGAGCTGAAGTTGGATGCTTAACCAACTGAGCCACCCAGGTGCCCCTCATATACTTTTTAAATATAGAAAATAAATGTTTATATGAGACAATTTAATTCTTTGATTTTGCCATGAGTGTGTGTGTGTGTGTGTGTGTGTGTGTGTGTGTGTGTAAAACTGATTGCTGATTTAAATAAAAATATTCTATAATTATATTATTTAGCAATATTAACTTAGACAAACAACACCTAAAGATCCGCCTCTGGGAACCTTGACTGGATGGTGGAGAAAGCCAGAGCTAGAGACCGGTACTTACTATTATAAGGCTTTCAGTATTATTTGTTTCCTAACCTACACGTTTGCCTGAGTCAAAGATAAATTCAACTATAAGAAGAAACATTTTTTTATGTATCATTGAGATAGGAAGAAATGCTTATGTAACACAATTTCAGAGATGACTTTATACATATATATGGTATTGCCGTGGACTGAATTATGTTCCTTCAAAATTCATTTATTGAAGTCCTAACCTCCAATGTGACCATTTGAATACAGGTTTTTAGAGAGCTAATTAAGGTTAAAAGAAGTCAGAAGGGTGGGGCCCTAATCCAATAAAACTAGTGTCCTTAGAAGAAGCGAAAAAGACATGATGTCTGTGCATGAGTAGAGGAAAGGCCATATGAAGACATATCGAGAACAGGGCCATCTGCAAGCCAAGAATAGAGGCCTCAGGAAAAACCAAATCTTCCTACACCTTGATCTTGGACTTTTACCTTCCAGAACTGTGAGAAAAAAATTTCTGTTATTTAAGCCACCCAGTCTGTGGTATTTTGTTATGGCAGCTATAGCAAACTAATGCATGTATGTTCAGGCATTACATAAAAATTCAGTTGTTCAAATTGCACGAATTATATTGTCCATGATAATCATGTCAACTGTAAAGAAAGTGTTGAGGTAGGTAAGAATAAGTTTTCAAACTTTCTTGTTTTAGAATTTGAATTCTATGAGAATCTTCTAAGATACCCTTCATCCTCACTAATTTAGGATCATCCAGAGAAAAAAACATCATGTCCACCCCCTCACTACTCTTTTTTTGGTTATCTCCTTGTACTATGTAAAAAAAGGTTATATTTTATTCAGAAAAGTTTATAACATTAGAGGCAATAGCTTAGACAAGATATTAGCAATTTTTTTCTGTAAAGGCTCAGTAATAAACATTTTAGATTTTGTAAGGCAAAGGGCAAAATTTTGGAGATACGTCTGCAACAAGAGATAGAATATGTTTCTACAAATTTTCTATTGATGAAATTCAAAATAATAATTCTTTTGGGGAGGTGATGGAATTTCACTTAATTGGTGTTTAGTTATCGTTTCTTAGGCCACCTGGTGGCTTAGTCAGTTAAGCGTCTGACTCTTGATTTCAGCTCAGGTCACGATTTCATGGTTTGTGAGTTTGAGCCCTGCTTTGGGCTCTGTGTTAACAGCGTGAAGCCTGCTTGGGATCCTCTCTCTCTCTCTCTCTCTCTCTCTCTCTCTCTCTCTCTCTTTCTCTCTCTCTCTCTCTCTCTCTCTCTCTTTCTGCCCCTCCCCTGCTCTCTCTCTCTCACACAAAATAAATAAATAAACATTAAAAATTTTTTAAATGTTATTGTTTCTTATCATGAGATGAATAGCAAATGTTCATCTGTGAAAATAATTCTAAGTTTGCAGGCAGTGTAAAAACAAATGGTGGACCAGATTTGGCCCTGGATTTGTCATCAGCTTTTATTGTCTATTCTGGCCTGATGAGAAATTGGGGCAGTTTTCCCTGGGCTCCTGCTCCCTGTACACAGGCATGAAGCACGACAGAGTGGTCTTTTGGTCTCTTTCTCTGTCCTTAATACTCAAAGAGTAGTCTCTGGCCAGCAGCACTTGGTATTACTTGGGAACTTGCTAGACACACAGAATCTCCAGCTCCACCCTAGAAGGACTGAATCAGATCTGTGTTTAAATAAGAACCTCAGAGATGCCAGTACACATTAAATTTTGAGAAGTATGACTCTAGCATAAAGCACTATGAGACCTAATGTAGCAAAATCCAATGAAAGACGGTTCTCCAGACAATTTTGAGCAAAACACAAATATTTAACTCATTTACCCAGATATTTTAGGTCAAAGCATATTTTTACCTGAAGGATCTAGATAACTACATTTGCTTTTTATTTGCCACTGCTCTCTGATGCTAGTGAAAAATGACTTTCTTAAAATTCAAAACAAAGTTTGATTCTAACCTAAATTTAATCCATTCCATTTTATTCTTAACTTGTATGAGATCATAACTCGTCTGAAGCACAGTGCAGTTTATCAGAATGTACACATTTAAAACTTCTAGCAGATCTGTATTTACAAGATAAAGCACATGGTTCCAAAGGAGATATTATATTCAGATAAATAATGTATGTTTTAATATTGGCTGTGTGGTTGTAGACAAGTCCATAAGAGTCTTGAAGCTCTTATAGTTTATTCTATTATCCTGCCATGTAATAATTTTCCAAATTAGACAACAATGAAATAAAGGAAAGTCAGAATTTATTCAAACATTGCCATTTCACACTGAAGCAAAATCTAATACTAAAAAACAGATATGTTAAGTTTCTTCAGTTATTGGTTAAATTTACTGACTGAGGAAACTATGGGTGTTTTTTTATGGGTAGTCTGATATATGAGTCTCTGATATGTAACACAACTGTGTGTATGAAATTCTATTGAGCCTTGATCCATGATTTTGGCAAATTTCCAGAATAAGAAATTTGCTCATGTGAGGACATACTGGTGTCCATAAACCACTCTCACAGAGACAACTATAATTTTATTGTCATATGTATCTTCTGCCTTTGCAGAAGCTATTACCCACTATAAGAATGGCATGTTTTTTACATTTATTGTTCCTATTACTGGTATGTTCCTATATTTGAACTGAGCTACTCATATTGTGTCTTTTGTTGCTCTGTAGACCACTGGAACTCAATTCAGGAGATTCAGCTTCAGTTTGTGTTTTAATTTCTAAGTATCGAGCAGGTAACTCATTATATAGAGATCAGATATACACATGTATCTATTAAGATATCAATTATCACTTCAGATGGTGTATTAGATCGTCTATGTTACCTCAAATATAATCCATTGTTGATGTCCACTCTAAAGGTAAGAACGTGAGAACATTAATGTGTGTTATTTTTTTTTTTTAGAGAGAGAAAGAGAGCATGAGTGGGGAAGAGGGGCAGAGAATCTTAAGCAGGCTCCACGCCTGATGTGGAGCTTGATCCCACGACCCTGGGTTATTTAAAAAAAAATTTTTTTTTTCGGGGCGCCTGGGTGGCGCAGTGGGTTAAGCGTCCGACTTCAGCCAGGTCACGATCTCGCGGTCCGTGAGTTCGAGCCCCGCGTCAGGCTCTGGGCTGATGGCTCGGAGCCTGGAGCCTGTTTCCGATTCTGTGTCTCCCTCTCTCTCTGCCCCTCCCCCGTTCATGCTCTGTCTCTCTCTGTCCCAAAAATAAATAAACGTTGAAAAAAAAAATTTAATGTTTATTCATTTTTTGAGAGAGAGAGAGAGAGAGAGACAGAGCATGAGTGGGGGAGGGGCAGAGAGAGAGGGAGACACAGAATCTGAAGCAGGCTCCAGGCTCTGAGCTGTCAGCACAGAGCCCGATGTGGAGCTCGAACTCATGAACCGTGAGATCATGACCTGGCCAAAGTCGGATGCTCAACTGACTGAGCCACCCATTTATGAAACAAATGAACAATCGAAGGAATGAATTATTCAGGCTAGATATTTATACATTACTTCTTTTAGTATTTACAGTTCCTCTCATCAGGTATTTTCAATGAGTATGTACTGTGATTGTTTTGAAAAACATGCATCAGTTCTAAAACTACAACAACAAAAATGTGGTTTTGCTAAAATAATCCTACTTTCAATGAAGGTGATTGGACCCCTGACTCAATTTTTAATTTATCAAGCGCTTTGGCTCCAGTCAGAAAAGGAGTCTTTTATCACTGCTAATTATTAGAACAAGTAGAGTCACTGGTTATGTAAAAAGTGACCAAAACCTTGGCTGTCCCTACATTATAAAGGACTTGGAGTTAATTTGAATTTTCAAGTTTTTATTTTAAGGAGCAAGGTCTGGGAGATATTTGAATATACTTCATCCACATTTCAAATTAAATGTTATTTAAAAGCCAAGATAATTGCTACCTACTGTGTTGCACACTTCTGCTTTATGTAAGACTTAATAACAATCTTAATTAGGCTAATTTTAGTCAGATTAATACTTGTGTATGTCAGCACTAACTACTAAATACCACATACTGTAGGATTTTAATTAATGCTAAGGAAAGGAAATACTCACAGTGTAAACATTTTTGAACTGAAAAAGGCTAAAATGAAGTACGTCCAATTATGACGAGGATAAATCACAATATCCCTGATTTTAGATTTTAGGTAAATTAAAGTTGACTTTTAAACAGATACATCTGCTCACATGTCGTGTTAGGAAGATACAGGGGAAGATATTAGGAAGATAAAACTCAGAGCATATCAAGCCTTTGCCTTTCACATTTCCGGAAGGGTTGGCGATTTTTTTATTGTTAGTACTGTGATATACTTTTTGATGGCTGTAGGTGATAAACTCAAGACTGTCATATCTTGAATCAGAAACCCTTCTTTCGTTGCGTTGTTTATGAGCTAGATAGAGAAAGTAGTTTATTTTTTTCCTTTATTAAATTTCTAGCTTGACCAACTGAGATTTCCCCATCCCTCACCCTTGTCCTGGGCTGTGATGATCCACGTCAAACATGAGGCATCTGCACTGTCTGTACCATCTGCCTCCTTCAGTAGGACAGTCCCTTCAAGGGGAATGACCGGATGTGGAAGAGAGTGGGGTGTCTAAGCAGTAACTGCCTGTTGTAGTGATGAAAGGATTTTTTTCATTCATATCATAGCCTTAATTAGAAATAGCAGTAAGGATTCCAAATTAACAATGGTAATGTAACTACTATAATCTAGCAGTCATTTATAGCTCGTAAGTAGAATAATAATAATAATAATAATAATAATAATAATGCAATGGCCTTAGAATTAGAAGACTTAAATTCAAATGGAACTTACTCTCTTTGAGACTCTTGATTTGTTACATGACGGTTTATCATGAGGCTAAATGGGATATGTATAGGAAGTGCCTGGGTTCAAATTAGGAACTCATACATATTTGTTCACAATGGATGTACTTATATATTTCACTCACATTTTCAAGGAACTTGGGTTTAAAGTGAAAGGAAATTTTAATATTAGACTAACTCAGTTATGTATATTACCACAAAAAAATGTACCCAAGACTTGTGCTTGTATGTCCTGATAAAACTTGTTAATCTTCCATAATCATAAGCAGAAATATGGAGAACTTCAGCAAACATCTAGTTTTAAAAAATGCATATCATCACACTTTTTTTATACTCCCATAGCAAAATATTATGCAAATAAATGAACAAGTATGTAAATGAACAAATGAATGGAGCCTGGCTTAGAAACAACTGAATTCAGTATGCTGTACTCAAAGGAACATATCTTAGTTGTTTTTTTTTTTTTTTTTAATGAGTCTAGTTTTTCCTTTTTTCCCATCCAACAAGTCTGCTACCAATCTTGAAGGGGAATATTTTGTTCATATACATGAGATATGTTAGATAACTCTGCCTAACTTTCCTCCATCCATAAAAAACATACCCTTTTTAAAGAATAGACATGATTAAATATGCAAGAGTGGAGAATTGTCCAAGAGAAATTTGCTCATATTTAAAATGAATTTAAGATATCTTATTTTCAGGAAGGACTTCTAACGTAGTTCTTTCAGCCATGTTGCATAGCATATTTTCCTAAAATGGCCCATTTTTTTTAATTAGTAATTAAGCATAATTTGGGAGCTCAGACTGGTTTTACGTTATACTAGACAAGACTGCCAAAGTTTTTGGCATTTTGCAATATAAATTTATCCCCATTTTGTCCTGTATTCATTCTGTTTTAATGTACTTGCTGAAGGTATGTACAATCTCTTGTTTTGTTTTATCTTGAAATAGTGTTGGGCATTCACTAAATATTGGTTTTGGAATTTCTACATTGGCAAACCAAAAAGCACTTTTTAAGATTTAAGGATTGTCAAAACCTATTAAGATGTATAGTTTGCCTAAACCTATTACAATAAATAATGTTGGGGTTAGCCTCTTAAGAACTAAATCAAAAAAAGGTTATTTGCTAAAGGCCTCTATAACTGGAGATAACAAAATAAACCAAGGTAAATTACAAATCTACCTTGACATGTGATCTGAAGTGATCTTGTCGATGGCTTTGGTAAATAACAGGAAGCGTGCTCCCTAAAAGTAACTTCTACAAACAGAGAAACAGCTGAAAAATATAGTAATGGATTACTAAAAGGCTGCATGGTCTCCACTGATCTCTAAAGAGGAAGAATTATTAATAAAAATAGGTTAACCAAGAGAAGAGAATCTTCTAGATGCCTGACCCTGAGTAGTTCAATGGAGTTATTTCTTAAGTAGACACTAAAACATTAGGTTACCATCATATGATATTTCTTAAGAGTTTAAAGTGCCTTTGCTTTCTGTTTATGCCCACCAATTAGGCCTGTCCCCTACACATGATGATTCAATACTAGTTAACATTTATAGAACTTTCACTATGTGTCGGGATATGCTTCAGGCACTGATGTCATTCAAAGTGATTCTGAAAGTCTTCCAGAATAAAGGGACCCCAAATTTATGGAGGATATGCCCCTCAGTGAACGAAAGAAGTAAACTAGAGGACAAGAAAGGTTAAGTGGATTTTCAAGGTCGCCCACGTCTAGCTTAGCCACAGAGCACAGGCTGAGACCCAGATCTCCTGTTCTGGGGTTCAGCCTGGTTTTGCTGTACCAATGCCTCTTCCTGTTTCATGGCAGTGCTTGAGGGACAGGAGCAAGGCAGAGGAGAGTGTGATCCGAACGGTCTTCATCTCCTTCTCTCCCACTGCAGTCGGAGAAATTTTGTTTTATGGTTCTACTGATTGTGTTCTGGGTAAGATAACCTAATTTTTTTTCACTTTAAAAAATGAGAGTAGAACTTTAGTGTTCTCACCATAACAACAAGAAAGCAGCAGTAATGTGAGGTAAAGGATGAGTTAACTAACCTTATTGTGGTAAACGCTTTGCAATATATCGATGTATCAAATCATTACATTGCGCACCTCAAATTTACACAATCTTATATGTCAAGTGAGCTGGAAGATCAATAAAACTGGAAAAAAATGTTTGAAAATTATTGCTATATACCTTACTATTTGTTTTTTTTATTTTTATTTATTTATTTTTTCAACATTATTTATTTTTGGGACAGAGAGAGACAGAGCATGAACGGGGGAGGGGCAGAGAGAGAGGGAGACACAGAATCGGAAACAGGCTCCAGGCTCTGAGCCATCAGCCCAGAGCCCGACGCGGGGCTCGAACTCACGGACCGCGAGATCGTGACCTGGCTGAAGTCGGACGCTTAACCGACTGCGCCACCCAGGCGCCCCTATACCTTACTATTTGAATAACTGTTATGAGAAGCTGTGAGTCACAGTACTAATCTTTAGGAAATTTTGCTACTGGTTCACAGGCTAATGCCTCCCAAGTTCAGCCAGACATTATTTTTGGGTTTCATTACCTGTGTTAATTTTTTAAAGCTTGTTTGCTAATTAATTAAACAATTTTAACTATTTAGTTTTGAGAGAGAGATTGAGAGAGAGAGAGCGTGAACGAGCATGATGGGGGGAGGGGAATGAGAGAGGGAGACAGAAGACCCAAAGCAGGCTCTGTGCTGACAGCAGAGAGCCCAGTGCAGGGCTTGAACTCACAAACTGTGAGATCATGACCTGACCCAAAGTCAAGAGTTGCACACTTAACTGACTGAGCCACCCAGGGACCCCTTCCTGTGTTAAGTTTTAAAAACATAGCACTGATTTAGAAATAAAGACCGCCTCAATTGAGGAAAGATTGGCCATTCGGTGGTCTTGGAAGTTTCATCATGCCTTTATATCAGCTGTGTCCTCTGAGGTATAAAAGGATGGGAAGAAAATGGGGCACTGATGTCCGCAGAGAGACTTGAGAAGCTGCATGTTATGACTCTCGCATTCACTTTCCTCCCAATTTGTCAAAATCAGTCTCTACTCCACAACATATAGCTAGCTTAGACCTTAGCAGAGTGTTGTTTATTTTACAAAGTTGCAAACAATTCACCTGAGATGGTCAGTTGTACTTACTAATGCATGCCAACAGAAACGATCCATCTCTCTTAGACGGAAAGAGGTAGGTACTGAAATACTCCATAAAAGGAGCCAGAATTAGTAGTGGGAGAATGCTGACGACATTCATTGCTGCAATTGGCAGGAGAAATCCATTCAAATTCAGGTTAGAATTCATGGTCTGCACATAATATCCTGAAGGAATCTGTATTTGAGGGGGAAAGGAACTGGCATCAAGATAGTGATTTAACTTTGCAGACAGCATCCTGCAGATGATGTCCTTGCCCCTTGCTCATACTCTGGGGCAGATGAGCTGGATGTTCCCCAGATCTTCAACGTCCCAACTATGAGCTGAGAAAAGGCAGTATGAGTTCTATTTAGTCTTTGGCAATACTACTGATTCTTTATGGAGGAAGCTTTTGTCCTTCAGTCTAACTTCTTCTCCTATGGAAAGTGCTTAGGATGACACATAAGAAATCAAATGACATATAAAAAAATATATAATTTTGCATATAAACAAATAGACTTTTTTTCCCAAACAACAAACTAAAAACCAGTAGAAAGTATTAAGGATGTTTCTTTTTAACCTGATGAAAAAAATTGGGGGCTAGAAAAAAAATCCTTCAAACAGCATGTAGTTTGGTGACAAAATAGATAGGAATGTTTTACTAAGAAGAGGGGCCCAGGGTAGAAACACAGCACTCGTAGCAGGTTGTCATTGTGGGTTCCTTGGATTGGTTTCACTTCTACAATGAGAAGAGAACACAAAAAAAGAGAAAAAATATATACTTGTGTTTACACTCTCATTTTAAACTAAGTATGTGACACTGGAGGACCACAAAGGGAGCTGCATGAAAAAGATCTGCATAATAAACTAGCAGATAAGAAATGAAAACACAAACAAAAACCCCCAAAAACCAAAAAGCAAAAACAAAGAAAACTTCTACCCCATACCAAACATTCAGTGTAGTGTCCGAATTTCTTCATTTTTAAAATAACCCTGGGACACCTGGGTGGCTCAGTTGGTTAAGTGTCCGATTTCAGCTTGGGTCATGATCTCACGGTTCATGAGTTCGAGCCCCGCATCGGACTCTGTGCTGGCAGCTCGGAGCCTGGAGCCTGCTTCGGATTCTGTCTCCCTCTCTCTCTGCCCCTCCCCTGCTCATGCTCTGTCTCTGTCTCTCTCTGAAAAATAAATAAACACTAAAAAAACCCTTAAATAACCCTAATAATTTTCACTGAAAGCTTAACCCTAACTTGGAGCCTGTTCACATGTTCCAAACCTCTTGTTAATAAGCACAGTGTCACAGGAAAGAGGACGTCTCTTCACTTTTCTAGTTTGTGAGCTTTGTTGCAATCACTCACTATTATCATTCATAGTGCATAGTATTTCTTTAATTCCCACTGGAACACAAAGCTGCTAAGTGGCTTGGAGAGGAAGTCACCCCAAATCTTGTCCTTAAGAAATGGATTCTCCAAACCATTTTTCTGGCCGTGCATTCACTGCAGTAAGAGTTCTGCCTTATTTATCGCTGTATTGGGAGAACAGCACTACTCAAATACCCGAATGATAACTTCCTGTTTGAAACTTTCACTGACTCCTTCTCTGTTATCAATTGCACTATTTCAGAGGGCAGAAGAGTCAGAGTCATAAGTGCAGCTGTTAACGAGCCCACCGCTTGTAAAATGAGCCTATTGCAACGTTAACTGCCTAAACCCAGGAATGGACCGTATTTTCAGGGACATTCTTTCTATCTCTATAAAATTTGTCCTGGTGATAATTTATCTTCCAATCTTTAATTTGACCTTTAGGATTATAAACAAATATTGCTTTGGTTGAATTCAGATGGCAAGACTGAAGGGAAAAATTAGCTAGCTCTGCCCTAGTTTAATAAAATTATTAAGCACGTATCCCCCAATCAGAGGAAAATGAAAGATGTTTTTTAAAAAAAATGCTGGCAGCAGATCGGCTCTAAGACTGAAAGGCTCCCAGCATAACTTGGAAGTTTCTGTTACTGATTTCAAATGAGAATTATTGTTAATAGGAATAAAGTTATTATCGGCATGAATCACAGACACAGAAACCTGTTAACTTAATAATGTGGTGAATGTACTATTAATCTTTAGTGAAGCAATATTAATATATTGCCTAATTTAAGAAAAGGCTCCAGTGTCTTGAAAGCTTGAAATCATTTCTGCTTCTGCCTCAAGTTCTGAAATCATCCCCTTTTAAAATTTTAAATACTTTTATTTCATACAAGCCTCTGAGTATTCAGAAATAATTGCTGTCAATAGAGATTCATTTTCACCTTTGAGTGGCCAGTAATGTCAAATGGCAACATCATGAGCCTTAATATCAACATATTTTAAATGTATGTCTTGGAACTGAAGGTCAATAATGGCTACTAAATTTAAAATATGGAATTTGAGGATGTTTTATTCTTGGTGCTTTGATCGCCTTTATGCTGGTGATTATTTCATCTGAAGGTAAAAATCTAATTTCAGCCTGTCCCATTGGAAGTTTCCTCTGCCTCCCTTGAGAAATACATTCTAAACTTTTTTGAAAAAACTTTCTGGCATAATATTACTGTGTATAATTTTGGCACCTGTACGTCTGTGTCAGGGATTTTTAACCTGGCTGTAAGGGAGGCATTGTGGGGAACAGCAAAGCGTGGTTGTTGATCCCAGCCCTGAGTTGAAATGCCATTTTTAGTAGGGTGACTGTAAGCAAGGTGCAAGTTACTTAATGTCTCTGAGCCTCAGATTTAACATCATAATATCAGCCATCGTAAACTTGCTGTCAGAATTAAATGAGATACTATGATGTCATCTTTTAGGAGCTGTGACACATATAGGTGATCAATAACTGGGCCTCTAGATTTAGTGAGATAGTTAAAAGTTGGTTTATTGAAATATATGGTAATTTTTGTCAGATTAAAAAATTATGTCAGTTTGCAAAAAAGGCTTGAATTTAATAAAAAAAAATCAAGTGTCGCTGCGTTATGAAGATAAATTTGTGCTGATTGCATAGAAGGTTTGAGGCTAGCTATGGACCACTTAGTAATTTTGTACTTATTATTAATTTTATCATTTTAAGATGTATATGATATTAATGATCATTTATATTGGTAATATTTTTGTCTTTTTGTGCTAGTTCCTACTGTGGAGTCAGGAGGGAGGCTGAATCTACTAAATCAACTTAGCTTTCATGCACTGTTTACAGCAAGGGTTCTTGGGAAACTTTTTGCAAAGGGCCAGACAGAAAAAAATTTCCACATACTGATTCTATTGCAACCACTGAACCCTGCTGCTTCATACATAAGGAGACATAGAATGGCTGTGTTCAAATAAAACTTTATTTATTGACCCTGAATCTTGAATTTGATAGAATTTTCATGAGTCATAAAATAGTTTTTTCTTTTTATTTTTTTCAAGCATATGAAAATATAAAAAGCATTTTATCTTGCCTATAAAAAAATTTTATCTTGCAAAAAAAAAAAAAAAAAGCGGTGGGCTGGATTTGGCCTGCAGGCAGTAGTTTGCTGACCCCTAGTCTATTAGAGCAAGCATTATACTAAGAGCCAGCAGGTAGATTTGTTTTTCCTTTCATAATTGTGTGACTTAGCCATCCCTTCCAAAAATCGCTTAATTTTACTGAGCGTCAGTTTCTTCTTCAACAAACGAAGTAGTTGAGTAAATTAGTCTCTAAGTTTCTTTTCAGCTCTATTGCTCTAGGATTTATGAATATAACTCAGATCATTAGCTATTTAAATTTCAAGTTGTGGGCTGACAGTAAATATAGTCCTGAATTTCTTCAAAGACTTTATAATCATTTATATTTCTTCGTAAGAAAGTTAGTCTTTGACCATTATCACATTGGAATTATTTTTTATCACATATATTTATAAAAGGTACTTTGGCCTTGCTGTTTTTCCCTTTCATTTCTCCACCGCATAGGGACTGAATCACCAAGGAACTAAGGGTGGGTGGGGAAAGAATCACTTGTTCATTAGCACAGGTACTTAAGAGTACAGTGGAGGTGGTACTTCAATCAGTCAAGTTAGCTACATGTGAATACTGGCTTTTAAAGGTTTAATGAAGGAGGAAGGCAAAACCTTTGGTTAAAAAAAGGTGGGGGAATTGCCCATAGATTTCATTTTTTCATGCATTGCTCTTATGCCTTGTGACTATGCAC
Organism: Leopardus geoffroyi; assembly: GCF_018350155.1. Classification (NCBI taxonomy): domain Eukaryota; kingdom Metazoa; phylum Chordata; class Mammalia; order Carnivora; family Felidae; genus Leopardus; species Leopardus geoffroyi. The sequence goes on from NC_059341.1 coordinate 49,727,504, forward strand.
TCCGAAATATCGTCCACAATTTCTGGAAGACATTTCTAGTTTTACATACTAGGTTCTCCTCAGGTATACCTCTGCCTGACCCCACTTGTCTCTTCAAATTAGAGCCTGTAATGATGAGAAGCATTTATGGGATAACTGCCTGACAAAGTATATGAGAAGAGCTTGTTGGGATGAAAATTGTTACTGGTAAGGTTCACATGCAATCATTTTATTGTTTTGGGGGCAATATTAATTACCCCTCCTTACCTGCATGATGCATATTCTGTAAAGGAGCTGAAAAATGAGGAGAGGGAGACAGGTGAAGAAAAATTTTGTATCTTCCACGTGAAGCTCACTGTAGCAACCACCATTTTTTTTCTTGGCGTGGTCTAACCAGCTGGTCACATCTCTGGCAAGACGGCAATATTGCAGACAGCATGTTTTCAGTGCATTAACAAACACCCCAAAGGTTGTCAGGAGGGAGTAGCCTGCAATGAATTTGAAATGTTATGTATTAGTAAAGGAATTGTTCTTCAATTTTCCAAGATGTCAATCAGAAAGATGACAATTGCAAGGATGAAGGGCGGTAAAGTGAGCGAGAAGGTTTTAGCACTCAAGGGGCTGAATTCAAAGGAACAAGCTTCTGACAAGGGTTCTGGCATCCTGGTGACCAGCCCAAGGTGGTGCTTGACAGCTGATGTAAAAAATGAAAAAGGTAAGATCAATGGGAACATACTAAAAAGGGAAGAAAGGTGACAAAATAAAACACCAAAGTAAGAAATTCCACAATCTCTTAGAAGTCTAACTCGTTAATGAATAAGACAACCAGAACTTTCTTTTACAGCCTTAACACAAAGAACTATTACTATTTTTTTAATATAAACTCTTATATAAATAATCCTCACTTGTCAGGTAGAGGGTGGTTTCTTATTTTGACATGGAAATGAAGCAAAATGTATTCTCTGCTTTGACTTTATCCTTGAATTTCAGATGTAAGGTTAAACTTTGAACCCTTCAAATGACTTTATGCATGTTGATAGTGTCACTAAAAGTTCAGATTGGATTAGCTGGCTTTTGACTTTTCCAGTAGTTTCCTCTGGGTTTATATGGCTGTCACTTTGGCATCAGAAGCATTTTATTGCTTCAGATGTTAGCAGTCACTTACTGCTCGTGATTTGCAACCTCATTGTTGCTTTTTTTTTTTTTTTATGATCTTTCAGATTCCACCTTTTCTTTGACTCCATTAGGACTTCCTGATACAAAACAGATAAGAGACTACTCCCCCTCCCCTCCGTTTAGTTAGCAATTCAGTGCGCCATCATAATTGTTACAATTTTTCATAGTACTCCCTTGACCAAATAAACCCTTCCACAAATTACATAGACACCAAACCATGGTTGAGGGATAAATGATATAATAAATGTAAAAATGTTTGAGTTTCTCCCAAGAAGGCCGCTATAAAAACTCAGAGTATAGTTTGATTGTCATTTTGTTTATGTTCAAGTTTCCCACAATAAAATGCTAGATGAAATACATTCTAACCAAATTCATTTAAATGCCATAGAGTATTGGTTTTTATATTTAAATAAAGAATATTTATTAATATTTCTTTTTATGGTTATAGAGTGATTATATTGATTTGATCTCTTTTAAGAGTTGTAATAGACCTATTATGTCAGGCTTTGATTAATTGAGGAAGCTGGGGGCCTGGTAATTGAATATGGAACCTTTAACCTCTAAGTCACTGAATCAAATCCAGCCCAAATTGGTAGTGACCAAGAATGATTACAGCAGTGGCTCTTTGGTGGCCTCTGTGAAGTGTGTTGAGGTCAAGTGGAAGTATGTCGGAATAATTGCATCTCCTATGAGCTCATATCTGTAGTCACTATTGCCAGACACAGATGAAAGCCCAGGGACTGAGAGGGCCAAGGGGACAGAAGCACCTGTGAGTGGTTGTGTCTCTTAGGAAAGAACAGGGACATCTTTTTATTATTGCAGGAAGACCTGCTCTATTATGAGACTTTCCTAGCTATTTCAATTAGTTGAGTTAAGATTTTAGTAAGACGAGAACTGAGAATGTCTTGATGAACAGCCTGGAGACTGAATTTGAACAGTTCTGGGTGAGGAGGCTTAACTCCCTGACATTCCCTTGTGATCTCGCCTCTGTTGCTCATCAACCTGTTCTCTGCTCACATTTTACAAAACAGTGCTGTGCAGATAGTAGGGTTATTACTGGCATTAATCCAACATGTTCTATGCTTTCAAATAGGCTTTATGATGAAATGATAACTATTCACAAGAAGAAAGATTATTTCCAAAAATATTCTCCCTAATTTTCTATTTTTTAAATTCAGGAAATTACATTAAATACGTTTTGAACTCATTATTCCTTTTTTGTTTAAGTAAGTCACTATCTGTTGCAAGATAAGCTTGCATCTGCTCTTAATGCATGGTAAGTTGATACCTGCAGTATTATTAAACAGTTAAATATCTTTATCATTTCTATTTTTTTTTTTCATTTTTAAGAGTTAGAGGGTGCAAGTGAGGGAAAGGCAGAAAGAGAGGGGAGCAGAGCGTCTGAAGCAGGCTCTGTGCTGACAGCAGCCCTCCCGATGTGGGGCTTGAACTCACGAACTACAAGATCATGACCTGAGCTGAGGTCGAATGGTCAACCGATTGAGCCACCCAGGTGCCCCGCATATTATTTCTAAGGAGAAGTAGTTTAGATTATTGCTTCTTAAACTAGTTGTGTTAAAAAAAGGTTTTTAAAAAAAAGTCTCAAGTATTATGGTCAATACATTTTTAAAATATAATAAAATGGAATACCTAAAGAATAAAACAAAGACATATAAAATATAAATCCTGATATTTTTATTATTACATTCAACAGACATAAAATCTAACTTTCTGTAAATATTCCTACATGTTTTCTCTCAGTGTCTATATTTATTTTGTTGCACTCCAGTAACAAACAGTTCATTGATCAGCACTTCTCCGCGGGCAAGGCTTTGAGTAGCACTGGCTTCAACTGAATACACACTTTGAAAAATGAATTTATTTAAACAAGTAAAATTATATCTGATAGGGTGATATGAAACAACAAAAACAAAATGGTTAAGAACAAGAAATGACTGGGGCGCCCGGGTGGCTCAGTTGGTTAAGCATCCAACTTTGGCTCCGGTCATGATCTCACAGTTTGTGGGTTCGAGCCCTGCGTCGGTCTCTGTGCTGACAGCTCAGAGCCTGGAGCCTGCTAGGGATTCTGTGTCTCCCTCTCTCTCTGCCCCTCCCCCGCTCATGCTCTGTCTCTGTCTCAAAAATAAAAAAAAAACATTAAAAAATTTAAAAAAGAAAGAACAAGAAATGATCGATAATGAATGAGGTCTAAAATTTTAGCTAGGCCAGCAAGGGCACATAATTGATTCCAAACAAATGTGAATGCAATAATTCATTCATTCAACATATTAAGTACCTACTATGTGCCCAGGGCTTTCATTCTTGAGAATATAGTGGTGAACAAGACTCACAAATCCCTCAGTTATCTTTCTGGTGGGGGAGACACTAGCCAAGCAGAAAAATATCAGGTGAGTTCAATGATGAAACCAAAATGGACTGATAAGACAGATACTCATTATGAGATACAGAGACAACCAAAAGAGTGGAAATTTGAACTGAGGATTGAATGACTGGAAGTAGGGAAAAGACATGGAGGAAGCATATGCCAGGCATGTCATAGGGTAGAAATGAGCTGAGAGAGATTCAGGAATGGTACAGGTCGATGAAGCAATAGCTCAGTTAGTAAGAAGATTGGAAGGAAGTGAGGCCCAAGAGTCGGTCAGAGATCAGACTTTACAGGCTAAAGTATGGAGCTTGGAGTTTCCCCGCCTCAGTGTTGTGGGAAGCCATTAAGAAATTTTATGCAGAGGAGAGATATTATAGGATGTGTACTTGGATAATACATTTTGGAAAACAAGAAGGGAAGCTGAGAGAGGGCGAGAGGTAGTGGTGACTTGGATGCAGTGACAGCAAAGAAGAGAAGCAGACAGAATAGGATGTATGTTTGAACAACTGGCAGTATTTCCTGATGTGGGGGGAGTTTGAACAGAAGAGAAAATTTGAGGATGACTACTTATTTTTCTCCTAAAAAACTGGGTGTGGGTGACTTACACTGAGACAGAGAACACAAGAAAGGGGCTCGGTTGCAGTTGAATGAATCAGGAGTTGAATTTTGGTCAGGTTAAGTTTGAGAGGACCATTAAAAAACCAAGTTAAAATGTTGAGCCTTGTCTTCAAGAAATGTATGAAAATCTCTTATCTTCTAATGACTTATTTTCTATTCATTTTTGAGAGCTCATATCTTTTTGTTTCTGTATTTGATTTTATTATTATCTATTTTTATTTTTTTTTTAAGTAAGCTTCATGCCCAGAGTGGAGCCCAACACAGGGCTTGAATTCACAACCCTGAGATCAAAACCTGAGCTGAGATCAACAGTCGGATGCTTAACCGACTGAGCCACCCAGGAGCCCCCTTTGTATTTTTATTTTGATGAGGTTTTGAGAGAGAGCAATAAATGCATGGTCAATCTACAATTTGATTAGAAGTCTTATTTCTGAATTTCACAATACATATATATGAATGGAAAAGGGAGAGAAACTGTGTAGTAATGTATTAAATTGAAAAATAAAAGTTTTCCACCATAAAAAAAGGTCAAATAGAAGTTGGATATGTGAGTTTCAAGGTGAGGTCAATATGAACTTGAGTGTTTTGGTGTATAGTTGGCATTACAAGCTGTGGGATTAGCGATCACTTAAGAAAAGAGTGTGGGAAGACATGGGGTCCCTGGAATGCATCCTAGGGCTCCACATCAGTTAGAAGACTATCATGGGAGAAAAGTTAGCCAAGGCAATCGAGAAGGAGTAGATAAGGTACTATACAGGTTTTAAGTCAGAGGGAAAGAAGGCAGGGATGTAGCAAGCCTAAATTGATCAGCTGGACTGGGAGGGAATCACAAGGTAGCTAGAGAAGGCAAGGGAAGGAATTGTACAGCAATCTGTCTGCCCAAGGAGAGCAGCGGTTGTCCCATCAAATCGTGGAATTATCCCCGAATGTTAGGGATATCCTGTTGAAAACATCTACGTCTAGATATCACACCATCTTCTTGGATTCATCCATTAGACTTAATAGAAAATTCAAGCCTTCTGTACAAATAATTTTGGGTGTCGTGTAGACTCAGCTTTTTTAAAAAATCCATTGTCATTATAATTTTCAAATTGCTTTTCTGCACCAGGAGCAGAAATGGGAAGTTGAAAAAAAAAAAAAAAACTGGAATGAAAATACAATGGAGACTTCAAGCTCTGGTTCAAATGTGCATGGCAAACACACCAGGCGTGCACATTTTAAAATAAAACAGATGAGCTATTTTAAATGTTTTATTGCAAAACTTAAAGATTGTAGCTATTACTATTTAAAAAAAACTTTAGAAAGCAATTTTTCTATTCTTTGTACCTTTAAGTCCTTGGCTCTGATGTTCTGCTCCTCTGACCTTGATCTAATCATGAATATCTATGCTACTTAATTATAATAAAAAAAGCCTACATTGCACTCTGATGGTAGATGCACATTTTTTCTTCTTTGGTCACCTGCCAGTTCTCAAAATTATAGCAGTGGGAAGAAATGCAAATGAAGGCCGTGCTTGACAGCTAAACATAATGGAATGCATGGTCCACATTTGAAAAGTTACCTTAAAATAAAAGGTAGCATATAAAAAATCATTTCTTTAAGGTCACCTATGGCTTTGAATTACAGCTTTGAGGAATTTCCAATTTAGTCATCAGAGAAGAAGAAGCCAAAATAAGGATTATATACTTTTCTAAGAGGGAAGACAGAGTTTTACCACATCATAGTTGGGTGATCTTATAACTCGAAAATAGAAAACAAAACAAAACTAAAAACAACGAGGTATTCACTTTATAGAGTATTGTGTAAAGTAAACTACCCGCGAACATTTTCTATTATACTTTTGGTTGCTGGTAATAAAATTTTTCCTTGTAAATTTCCAAAGAAGGGTTACTTTATCATATGTTAAAATATGTAACATATGGACTACAAATAGATTGGTGGTGAACAGTTGATTATAAGTATCTGTTCTTACTTGAAGAATTGCATTTCTTAATTCAAATAAGTATATTCTCAAATAAGAAATCAGGAAGCAAATGGATGGATGGTGTATCGTTATTTAGAAAAATTTGCATCTAAAAATGTTATGTATATATAAAATTTTAAAAATTGTAAAGATATATATTCACAAAAATCCAGAAGTATTTGATAATTACACACTCCAAAAACGGCTAACATTGTCTTTCAATAAAACTCTATACTTTCCATTTTCTCTTTTTTGCTATCTGGGGCTGACAAAGACTGTCTCTCAGACACCTTTTTTGCACATTGAACCCATTCCACAGACCATCAGGAGGATGTGCACTGCTTAGCTGTGATCCACAGACCATAGGACTCTGACAAACAGGGGCAGGGGCTTCTGTGTATGATATTTTCCATGCTCCCATATGTAGTATAATAAAGTGGGCTCCGGTCTGAGAAAAATAAGGCTTGGGTTCTGGTTCCACTTCAGCTATTTTCCACGAGGTCCTTGGTAAGTCATTTTATTTAATTATGCCTCAGTTTCTGCACTCAGTTTAACGATAACAGACACTGAACATTTACCATATTCCAAGCATTTATCAGACACGGGAATACCCAATTATAATTATAAGTAGATAGTTTCAAAATAATATGGTAGATAGGGGCGCCTGGGTGGCTCAGTCGTTATCCAACTTCGGCTCAGGTCGTGATCTCACCGCCTGTGAGTTTGAGCCCCACGTCGGGCTCTGTGTTGACAGCTCAGAGCCTGGAGCCTGCTTCGGATTCTGTGTGTGTCTCTGTCTCTGACCCTCCGCCCACTCATGCTCTGTCTCTCTCTCGGTGTCAAAAATAAATAAACATTAGAAAAAATTTAAAAACAAAATAATATGGTAGATAAAATGGTAAAGATATGAAGAGGTGCCGCTTCATATATTGCAGAGCAAAGCATATGGAGTCTGAGCTATGAAAGGATACATGGTACCCACTCTGCCCACGTCACAGGTATGGGGGAGGGGAGGATGAAGTAACATTGGTGAATGTATTTAATTTTTAAAAATACAACTCACTGCATCATTCTTAGTGATAGCAGCTGTATAGACAACTATACAGTAAAAAAAAATGTTAGAAATTAAGGCCACAGTTAGACAAGATAGATAAATAAATTATCAGACTGACCAAAGGAACAGAATAGAAACTCCAGCAATGCAAGTGGCTGTATACAATGAAGGTGACATCTCAAATTAGTGGGGAAAATGTAGACTCTTAAATAAGTGAGGCTGGATAAATTGAGAGTTACAAAGAAAAGTGATAAAGTTGAGTTCACTTTTTTTTTTTAATGTTTATTTATTATTTTTGGGACAGAGAGAGACAGAGCATGAACGGGGGAGGGGCAGAGAAAGGGGGAGACACAGAATCGGAAACAGGCTCCAGGCTCTGAGACAACAGGCTCCAGGCTCTGAGCCATCAGCCCAGAGCCTGACGAGGGGCTCGAACTCACGGACCGCGAGATCGTTACCTGAGCTGAAGTCGGACGCTTAACCGACTGCGCCACCCAGGCGCCCCCCAAGTTCACTCTTAAAACCTATTTTAATATACTTCGAAATGGGTCAGAGATACAAAGGTAAAAAAAAAAAAGAATATGAAAACTGAAATAAAACATGAGAGCATTTCTTTATAATCTGAAAGTAAGGAAAACTTTTCCAACATGATTCAAAATATAGAAGCAATTAGGGAGAAGATTGATAAATTTTGTTATAAACATAACCACTCCCCCCGAAGAAAAGACAAAACAGACTTAAAAATCTTGTGCATGGGGCACCTGGGTGGCGCAGTCGGTTGGGCGTCCGACTTCAGCCAGGTCATGATCTCGCAGTCCGTGAGTTCGAGCCCCGCGTCAGGCTCTGGGCTGATGGCTCAGAGCCTGGAGCCTATTTCTGATTCTGTGTCTCCCTCTCTCTCTGCCCCTCCCCTGTTCATGCTCTGTTTTTCTCCGTCCCAAAAATAAATAAACGTTGAAAAAAAAAATCTTGTGCATGGAAAATAACACAAGAATGAAAATTAAAAGATATTTGATAAATGGGGAATAATATTTATAACTTTTATCATATACAAAGAGTTAACATCTCCACTATAGAAAAATCTTCTAAAAAATCAAAAGTGCACAATCCTATAGGAAAAAAAATGGACTAGATGTATGAAAAGATAGTTGACTGAAAGAAATTCAAATTATTCTAAGCATTGAAAAGACGTTGGTTCAACTTTTCTCATAATAAAGGAAATGTCAATTAAGACTTTAGTGAGATACCATTTTCCACACTCAAATTGGTAAAAATTCAAGAGTTTGACATTACTCTGTTGTAGAGACTGTGGGGAAATGGGCATTCTCATGCATTTTGGTGGAAACACATATGGTACAACCACTATGGAAGGGAATTTGCCAAAATATAGCAAAATTGTATGTAAATTTACTTTTTTGGCTTAACAGTCCTACTTCTAAGTTAAGCTAAGGAAAAAATGCAAAGAGAGGATTGCATCAAGCTATTCATTAGATTCTACTTAACAGCAAAAGCAAAAAAAAAGAAACCAAAAACAACCCAATGTCCGTCAACATGAGATTGGTAAAAAAAAACAATGGCTTACTACACCATGGAGTGCCAGGCAGCTATAAAAAGGAATGGGGCATATTTTCATATACAATTATGACACGATCCCTAGGTCATATTAACTAAGAAATCAGGTGAGAAAAGTGAGTAGTAATACACTACTGCTTATATAAAGAGGGGAAAATACATACATGGAGACATACACACACATATAAAATTTTAATATTTTCCCTTATTGCAAAAATGGAGGATAATTCTTTAAAAATGTGTAAACAGGGGCACCTGGGTGGCTCAGTTGGTTAAGCGTGAGACTTCGGCTTAGGTCATTATCTCATGGCTCATGGGTTTGAGCCCCGTGTTGGGCTCTGTGCTGACAGCTCAGAGCTTGGAGCCTGCTTCGGATTCTGTGTCTTCCTCTCTCTCTGCCCCTCCCCTGCTCCTGCTCTGTCTCTGTCTCTCAAAAATAAATACAAAAACATTAAAAAAATTTTTTTAAATGTAAACAAACACCTAAGGGAATAGGAAGGGATATAGGGATATAAATAGACCTTGTTTTGTACATGAATTTAAGATACATGAAACTATTTCCATGACTTAAAACAAATTAAATTTTAAAAATATGTCTAAGTATGAAGAAAAATGGAACAAATACAGTTAATTGTGTATAAAGTTAGTGACATAACCAGATGGAGAGAAACTATAATAAGTAACTTTAAAAATAATAATTTTGGTGTACATTCCTAGGGTTTATAACAAAGAAAAAAACCTGCAAGAGTATTGAAACTGTTCTCAACAACCATACTGGTGGTGGTAGTGTCAGTCTAAGATTACTAAGGGGGCACCTGGGTGGCTCAGTTGGTTGAGCATCTGACTCAGGTCATGATCTCACCATTTGTCAGTCTGAACCCTGTGTCAGGCTCTGCGCTGACAGCTTGGAGCCTGGAGCCTCCCTTTGGATTCTCCCTTTCCCTCTCTCTGTCCTTTGGATTCTCCCTTTTCCTCTCTCTGTCCTTCCCCTTCTCTCTCTCTCCCTCTCTCTCTCTCTCTCTGTCTCTCTCTCAGAATAAATAAATAAACTTAAAAATAAAAACATCTAACAGATCACCTATGGAAGATATTGAAGCTCAACTCATTAATTTGAAAGTCTAAAAATAGAGGAAAAAATGGAACGTTTGCTTTCTTTTTCTTATATAAACTGTACTTATGCATAATTAGTTAATGAGGAGACATTTCTCTTTATAGAATTATTTCAGCTAATAAAGGAGGAAACAGAATATCACCACCTTGCAACCTACAGTGGAGTATGGACTTGAGCAGAAATTTTCAGTGGGGACTGTTACTGCAAAAGCAGAGATAATCAGACATCACGCCTCTTGGCCAAAGTACATAACACCATCTATGAAGGAATTTTGCCTCCACTTCCAAATCTTAATGTGATCAAGCATCTAGGTCTTTCAGACAATTTACAGGAAATAAGAAGGAGAAACGTCTGTGACATGTGGATATAATGAAAGAAATCGAGACTATGAGAAATGCTCCGTGGAATGTTTAGATTTCTTTAATAAATTGAAAAGAGACAGAAATGAAAGAGGAAGAGACAAATGAAAGGTGATATAGTAGATTTAAGGAACGTATTTGCCATTTGGAATGTACAAACCTTATTTGGATTTGATTTGAACAAAACAAAATATAAACAAATTTTTAAAATGGAAACAGAGGGGTTCCTGGGGCTCAGTTGGTTAAGCGTCCAACTTCGGCTCAGCTCGTGATCTCAAAGTTACCAAGTTCAAGTCCCGCATAGGCTCTGTGCTGACAGATCAGAGCCTGGAGTCTGCTTCTGATTCTGTCTCTCTCTCTCTCTCTCTCTCTCTGCTCTTCCCCTGCTGTGTTCTGATTCTCTCTCTATCAAAAATAATTAAAAACATTTTTTTTTAATTTATTTTTTCAACGTTTATTTATTTTTGGGACAGAGAGAGACAGAGTATGAACGGGGGAGGGGCAGAGAGAGAGGGAGACACAGAATCGGAAACAGGCTCCAGGCTCTGAGCCATCAGCCCAGAGCCTGACGCGGGGCTCGAACTCACGGACCGCGAGATCGTGACCTGGCTGAAGTCGGACGCTTAACCGACTGCGCCACCCAGGCGCCCCTAAAAACATTTTAAAAAATGAAAAATAAATAAAAATTAAAAAATGACAACAGAGATTTTTAACAGTGACCAGATATTCAATGGTGTTAAATTCTCTCTGTGTGTCTTTCATTGTGTGTGTATGTAATAATGACATCGTGAATATTTTTTAAAGTATGTAATTTACACACATATGCACAAATGAAATGCTATAATGTTTCATTATTGCTTCAAAATTACCAGGAGGGATGGGGAAAAGAGTGAGTGGAGTTGATAATAATTGAAGCTGAGAGCTCGATAGAGTGGTTACATGATTTTTTCCTACTTTTGTTTATGTTTAAAAATAACCCATTGGTAAACCTTTTTTAACAAGGGAAAAGTAAAAGAAATTAGAGATTGTTGATATTCTTGGAGACTTTGTTGCTCTCAAGTGTAGTAATTGGTAGAATCTACAAATTCTGTGGTTGAAAGAGAAGTTACCGGGGATCAAAGAGGAAGAAATGAGTCGAGAAAACCATGAAAACCAAAAAATTAATGTAGAATGTGGTTTACTTACATTTTTCTGGCTGATGAATCAGGTTACAGTGCATCATATGAAGAGTTATCATAGCCATAAGTGTAGACATAGAAGGAATGAGTAAAACCAGGGTCCAGGCCCCTGAGTGCTGAATGTAAGATATTCCCAGAAAGACAATCGTTGCTTTCAGGTTCATGATCCAACAAAACCTGGGGTGCACAGATGGAATTAAGAATACCATTCAGTTACCTCAGACAACAATCACAAATTTTAATGCTTTTATATATATTTCTTTTTAATTTAATTTTTTATTTTTCTTAAATTTACTTCCAAATTAGTTAGCATACAGTGTAACAATGATTTCAGGAGTAGATTCCTTAGTGCCCCTTACCCATTTAGCCCATCCACCCTCCCACAACCCCTTCCGTAACCCTCAGTTTGTTCTCCATATTTATGAGTCTCTTCTGTTTTGTCCCCCTCCCTGTTTTTATATTATTTTTATTTCCCTTCCCTTATGTTCATCTGTTTTCTCTCTTAAAGTCATCGTATGAGTGAAGTCATATGATTTTTGTCTTTCTTTGACTGACTAATTTCACTTAGCAAAAAACCCTCCAGATCCATCAACGTAGTTGCAAATGGCAAGACTTCATTCTTTTTGATTGCCGAGTAACACTCCATTGTATATATATACCACATCTTCTTTGTCCATTCATCCATCGATGGACATTTGGGCTCTTCCCATACTTTGACTATTGTTGATAGTGCTGCTATATACATGGGGGTGCATGTGTCCCTTTGAAACAGCACACGTGTATCCTGTGGATAAATGCCTAGTAGTGCAATTGCTGGGTCGTAGGGTAGTTCTATTTTTAGTTTTTTGAGGAAACTCCATATTGTTTTCCAGAGTGGCTGCACCAGCTTGCATTGCCACCAACAATGCAAAACGAGATGCTCTTTCTCCGCATCCTCGCCAACATCTGTTGTTGCTTGAGTTGTTAATGTTAGCCATTCTGACGGGTGTAAGGTGGTATCTCATTGTGGTTTTGATTTGTATTTCCCTGATGATGAGGGATGTTGAGCATTTTTTCATGTGTCAGTTGGCCATCTGGATGTCTTCTTTGGAGAAGTGTCTATTCGTGTCTTTCACCCATTTCTTCACTGGATTATTTGTTTTTTGGGTTCTGAGTTTGAGAAGTTCTTGATAGATTTTGGATACTAACCCTTTATCTGATATGTCATTTGCAAATATCTTGTCCCATTCCTTTGGTTACCTTATAGTTTTGCTGATTGTTTCTTTTGCTGTGCAGAAGCTTTTTATTTTGATGAGGTCCCAGTAGTTCATTTTTGCTTTTGTTTTCCTTGCCTCTGGAAACATGTTGAGTAAGAAGTTGCTGAGGCCAAGATCAAAGAGGTTTTTGCCTGATTTCTCCTCGAGGACTTTGATGGCTTCCTGTCTTACATTGAGGTCTTTCATCCATTTTGAGTTTATTTTTGTGTATGGTGTAAGAAAGTGGTCCAGGTTCATTCTTCTGCATGTCGCTGTCCAGTTTTCCCAGCACCACTTACTGAAGAGACTGTCTTTATTCCATTGAATATTCTTTCCTGCTATGTCAAAGATTAGTTGGCCATATGTTTGTGGGTCCATTTGTGTGTTCTCTATTCTGTTCCATTAATCTGAGTGTCTGTTCTTGTGGCAGTACCATACTGTCTTGATGATTACAGCTTTGTAGTATAGCTTGAAGTCTGGGCTTGTGATGCCTCCTGCTTTGGTTTTCTTTTTCAAGATTGCTTTGGCTATTTGGGGTCTTTTCTGGTTTCATATAGATTTTAGGATTATTTGTTCTAGCTCTGTGAAGAATGCTGGTGTTAGTTTGATAGGGATTACATTGAATATGTAGATTGCTTTGGGTAATATCGACATTTTAACAATATTTGTTCTTCCTAACCAGGAACATGGAATCTTTTTTCATTTGTGTGTGTGTGTGTGTCTTCTTCAATTTCTTTCATAAGCTTTCTATAGTTTTCAGTGTATAGATTTTTCACCTCTTTGGTTCGATTTATTCCTAGGTATTCTATGTTTTTTTGTGCAACTGTAAATGGGATCAATTGCTTGATTTCTCTTTCTGTCACTTCATTGTTGGTGTATAGGAATGCAATGGATTTCTGTGTGTTGATTTTATATCCTACAACTTTGCTGAATTCATGAATCAATTCTAGCAGTTTTTTGGTGGAATCTTTTGGGTTTTCCATATAGACTATCATGTCATCTGTGAAGAGTGAAAGCTTGACCTCCTCCTGGCTGATTTGGATGCCTTTTATTTCTTTGTGTTGTCTGATTGCAAAGGCTAAGACTTCCAATACTATGTTGAATAACAGTGGTGAGAGTGGACATCCCTGTCTTGTTCCTGACCATAGGGGGAAAGGTCTCAGTTTTTTCCCATTGAGGATGATATTAGCATTGAGTCGTTCATATATGGCTTTTATGATCTCGAGTTATCCTCCTTCTATCCCTACTTCTTGAGGGTTTTTTCAAGAAAGGATGCGGTATTTTGTCAAATGTTTTCTCTGCATCTATTGAGAGGATCATATGGTTCTTGTCCTTTCTTTTATCGATGTGATGAATCACGTTAATTGTTTTGTGGATATTGAACCAGCCCTGCATCCCAGGTATAAATCCCACTTGATCGTGGTGAATAATTTTCTTTCTCGAACAATACATTTATTGTTGGAGCCGGTTGGCTAATATCTTGTAAAGGATTTTTGCACCCATGTTCATCAGGGAAACTGGTCTATAGTTTTCCTTTTTAGTGGGGTCTCTGTCTGGTTTTGGAATCAAGGTAATGCTGGCTTCATAGAAAGAGTTTGGAAGTTTTCCTTCCGTTTCTATTTTTTGGAGTAGCTTCAAGAGAATAGGTGTTAACTCTTAAATGTTTGGTAGAATTCCCCTGGAAAGCCATCTGGCCCTGGACTCTTGTTTTTTTGGCAGATTTTTGATTACTAATTCGATTTCCTTACTGGTTACGGGTCTGTTCAAATTTTCTATTTCTTCCTGTTTCAGTGTTGGTAGTGTATATGTCTCTAGGAACTTGTCCATTTCTTCCAGATTGCCCATTTCATTGGTATATAATTGCTCATAATATTCTGTTGTTATTGTTTTTATTTCTGCTGTGTTGTTTGTGATCTCTCCTCTTTCATTCTTGAATTTATTTATTTGGGTCCTTTCCTTTTTCTTTTTGATCAGACTGTCATCTTTCAAAGAACAAGCTTCTGGTTTCATTGATCTCTTCTACTGTTTTTTGTTTTTTGTTTTTTTTTTTGTTTTGTTTTGATAGCATTAATTTCTGCTCTAATCTTTATTATTTCCTGTCTTCTGCTGGTTTGGGGTTTAATTTGCTGTTCTTTTTACACCAGCTCCTTAAGGCGTAAGGTTAGGTTGTATATCTGAGATCTTTCTTCCTTCTTTAGGAAGGCCTGGATTGCTATATACTTTCCTTTTATGACTGCCTTTGCTGCGTCCCAGAGGTTTTGGGTTGTGGTGTTATTATTTTCATTGGCTTCCATATACTTTTAACTTCCTCTTTAACTGCTTGTTTAGTCCATTCATTCTTTAGTAGGATGTTCTTCAGTCTGCAAGTATTTGTTACCTTTCTAAATTTTTTCTTGTGGTTGATTTCGAGTTTCATAGCATTGTGGTCTGAAAATATGCACGGTATGATCTCGATCTTTTTGTACTTACTTAAGGCTCATTTGTGTCCCAGTATATGGTCTATTCTGGAGAATGTTCCATGTGCACTGGAGAAGAATGTATATTCTGCTGCTTTAGGATGAAATGTTCTGAATATATCTGTTAAGTCCATCTGGTCCAGTGTGTCATTCAAAGCCATTGTTTCCTTGTTGATTTTTTGATTATGATCTGTCCATTGCTGTGAGTGGGGTGTTGAAGTCTCCTACTACTATGGTATTACTATCAATGAGTTTCTTTATGTTTGTGATTAATTGATTTATATATTTGGGTGCTTTCACATTTGGCACATAAATGTTTACAATTGTTAGGTCTTCTTGGTGGATAGACTCCTCGATTATGATATAATGCCCTTCTGCATCTCTTAATATGGTTTTTATTTTAAAGTCTAGATTGTCTGATATAAGTATGGCTACTCCAGCTTTCTTTTCTGGCCATTAGCATGATAGATGGTTCTCCATCCCCTTATTTTCAATCTGTAGGTGTCTTTAGGTCTAATGTGGGTCTCTTGTAAACAGCATATAGATGGATCTTGTTTTCTTATCCATTCTATTACCCTATGTGTTTTGATTGGAGCATTGAGTCTGTTGACATTTAGAGTGAATACTGAAAGATATGAATTTATTGCCATTATGATGCTTATAGAGTTGGAGTTCTGATGGTGTTCTCTGGTCCTTTCTGATCTTTGTTGCTTTTGAGATATATATATATATTATATTACATATATTATATATATTTATATATATTTATATATAATACAATATATATAATATATACTATAATATATATATTTATATAAATATATATATAAATTTTTTTTCATCTTTTCTCCCCTCATTGAGTCCCCCTTAAAATTTCTTGCAGGGCTGAAATTTAAACTCCTTTAATTTTTGTTTGTCTGGGAAACTTTTATCTCTCGTTCATCTTTTGAATGACAGCCTTGCTGGATAAAGAATTCTTGGCTGATATTTTTCTGATTCAGCACATTGAATATATCCTGTCACTCCTTTCTGGCCTGCCAAGTTTCTGTGCATAGGTCTGCTGCAAACCTGATCTGTCTTCCCTTGTAGGTTAGGGACTTTTTTTCCCTTGCTGCTTTCATGATTCTCTCCTTGCCTTAGTAATTTGTGAATTTGACTATGATATGCCTTGTTGATGGTGTGTTTTTTTTAATCTAATGGGGGTCCTCTGTGCGTCCTAGATTTTGATATCTGTGTCTTTCCCCAGGTTAGGAAACTTTTCCGCTATGATTTGCTCACATAACCCTTCTACCCCTATTTCTGTCTCTTCTTCTTCCGGGACCCCTATGATTCCGATGTTGTTCCCTTTTAGTGAGTCACTGATTTCTCTAATTCTTAAATCGTGCTCTTTTGCCTTAATATCCCTCTGTTTTTCTGCTTCATTATTCTCTGTAAGTTTGTCCTCTATATCACTGATTCTCTGTTCTGCTCATCCATCCTTGCTGCCGCTGCATCCATCCATAATTGCAGCTTAGTTATAGCATTTTTAATTTCATTCTTACTATTTTTTACTTCTTTTGTCTCTGCAGAAATGGTTTCTTATCTATTTTCAACTCCAGCTAGTATTCTTATTATCGTGATTCTAAATTCTAGTTCAGACATCTTTCTTGTATCTGTGTTGGTTAAATCCCTGGCTGTCGTTTCTTTGTGCTCTTTCTTTTGGGGTGAATTCCTT
Source organism: Leopardus geoffroyi (assembly GCF_018350155.1). Classification (NCBI taxonomy): domain Eukaryota; kingdom Metazoa; phylum Chordata; class Mammalia; order Carnivora; family Felidae; genus Leopardus; species Leopardus geoffroyi. The sequence goes on from NC_059341.1 coordinate 49,744,305, forward strand.
CATTTTGTCATTTTGAAGGGAGAAAAGGAACTAATGAGGTAGAAAAATTAAAATTAAAAAATTAAAATTAAAAAATATTAAAATTAAGTAGTTAAACACACACACACACAAATCGAATAAATGATGCTAGATCTTAGGTGTTTTTTTGTCTGGGTGTTGAAAGTGGTTTGACAGATTAGAGAAAAAAAGTGGGGCGGGGGGGAAGAAAGAGAAAAAAAAAAGGAAACCATTTGAGAATTTGAAAAAATGAATACACTGAAGTAGACTAAAATGAGAGAATGGAGGTAAAATAGCATTTGAAAAAATATACACAGAAGTAGAGAATACATAGAAAAAAATTAAAGAAAAATATTTTTATTAAAAATTAAACATAAAAATAAATTTTTATTTTTCTATATTCAAGAAAAAGAAAAGAAATGAGAAAAAAAAGAGAAAAAAGAAAAAAGAAAAAAAAGGAAAAAAAAGAAATCGTTTGAAAATTTGAAAAAGTGAATACACTGTAGTAGACCAAAATAAAATGATGGAAGTAAAATAGAATTTTAAAACAATTTACATAAAAGCAAAAAATATATTAAAAAATTAAAAAAATATTTTTAATAGAAATTGAAGGTAAAAATGAAGTTTTTCTCTTTCTGCATTCAAGTAAAAGAAAAGAAAAGAAAAAGAGAAAAAAGAAAAAGAAAAAAAAAGGCGATTGTTTGAAAATTTGAAAAGGTGAATAAGTGAAGTAGACTAAAATAAAATGAGGATTTAAAATAGAATTAAAAAAATTATACAAAAGTAAAAAATATAGTAATGAAAATTAAAGAAAAATATCTTTAATAAAAATTGAAAATAAAAATGAATTTTTTTCTCTGTTTTCAAGAAAAAGAAGTGTAAAAGAGAAAAAAAAAAAAGAAAGAAAATTGAATAGATGGACCTGCTAACAGATTGAAGTAGGACTGAAATTACTTGTTTTTCCCCTAATAGTCAGTCTAGGTATCGCTTTATAGTCCATATACTAAAGTAGATGGTGAGACTTGTGTTCTTGAAGAGCAAGGTTGGCCCAGTTGGGCGGGGCTCAGTGTAACGGCTCTGCTTTCCACTAGATGGCGCTGCTAGCCTACTGAGGTGGATTATTGAAGTGCCTGTAGGTGCGTATGCGCATGTGCCGGAGGGGTGAAAATGGTGCCACCCAGCTACCCAGTCTGTTCTCCCAGATCAGCAATCACGCACCTGTCATCTGTCTTCAGCTTTCGTCCACTCCCTGCTTTTTCACTCTCTGTGACCAGGCCCCAGGCAGTACCTCTCTCCCGAGTTTTGTCTCATATGTGGCTGCTTTCCAAGCCCCTTACTTTTGAAGGACTGCAGCTTTGACCCGTTCTGCCCCTCTGTGGAGGGTCTTACCAAGCAATGGCCAAATGAGCAATGGCTGAGTATCGGCTGCACCCTGGAACGCTTGCTGGACCCTGCTGCTGCCAGTGCCCCGAGACTGCAGCCAGGTGCCAGCCTGCCCCCGAAAAAGTTCATGAGATGGTGTAGCAGCAGCTTTTCAGGAATTATGGAAGATCACAACACACATCTGACACCAGGCTTCACCCTTAATGACATTGTTCCAGCACCAGAGAATGTGGCCACCCTCTGGGGTCTGCTGGGACCAGGTGGCTTCAACAGTGTCTACCAAATGTCCTTCCAGCAGTGAACCATTTTTCCCCTGTGGCCCAAGATCCTCCCGGGTCCCACTCTGTTCCTGGTGATTCTCCCTTCCAGCCAGAGCACTGCCACGTATGGAGCTGCGGAGTTGCAGACTCCGCACTCCCCTTGTTTACAGTCTTAATGGAATTTAAACCTTCTCCTTTCTCCTTTTTTTAGTTTAGTCCCTGCAGCTGTTTCCAATTTTCTACTTTCTCTCCAGCTGCTTTGGGGAGGGGTGCTTTTCCCGTATTCTCGTCCCCCCCCCAGTCTCCATCCTCTCTCCACTGGCAAAAGCACCTCCCTTCCTGCACCTCTCGCTCCCCATGTTCACTTCTCCGTGCCGTGTACCTACTGAATTCTGTGGTTCAGGTTGTGCAGATCGTTGTGTTAAACCTCCAGTCAGTTTTCTAGGTGTGTAGGATGGTTTAGTGTTAGTCTGGCTGTATTTCATGGATGCGAGACACACAAAAAACTTCCATGCTGTTCTGCCATCTTTGCTCCTCCCGCTTGTATATACATTTAAGCTATAAAATTGTGGCATGTTGGCTACACTAGAATTTTCTTTTTTTTTTTTAATTTTTTTTTAACGTTTATTTACTTTTGAGACAGAGAGAGACAGAGGATGAACGGGGGAGGGTCAGAGAATGAGAGGGAGACACAGAATCTGAAACAGGCTCCAGGCTCTGAGCTGTCAACACAGAGCCCAACGCGGGGCTCGAACTCATGAGCCATGAGATCATGACCTGAGCTGAAGTCGGACGCTTAACCGACTGAACTAGAATTTTCAAATATTGTTTATTAGATTTCTTAGTAAGTGTATACATATCAGCTATGGAGTCTTAACCAATTTTGTCATCTGTGTTTCATTCCTTTTGAGATTACATGTGGAAAGAATGTGTTCTCTTATCTAAAGTAGAAGTTGACAAACTTTTTCTACAAAGGCCTCATAGTAAATATTTTAAGCTTTGCAGGCCATATAGTCTCTACAGCAACCGCTCATCTATGTGTTGTGGTGTTAGAAAAGCCATACACAATACATCACTGAATATGCCTAATGAATCCGGAAAAGGTTGCATGGTTAAAGAGTTGAATCTTCCTATTTATTCCACTTTTCAAAGTATGGGCAAACTCAGGTTTATCTGGACAATGCATTAAACCAAAGACACAACTGTCATTTGAATAAAACTTTCGGTATTTCTTCCCAATGGATAGTATTACAAATAAGTACCTAAACTAGCAGTCTTGCTAGTTCTGGGGAAATAATCTCTGCCTGTCAACCTTTCACTGGGTCTAATGAATTATTAGAATGCATTGTTAGAGTCACATTGCAGAGGGGGTCTTAACATTAAATTAAAACATTTACTGAGGTAGAATTAAATACAGTAAAATACCTGTTTAAATATATAGTTTTATGAGTTTGGGTAAATGTTTCAATTGGGCAAACACTAATAGATCTAAGTTTTAGAACACTTAACGTTATCATTAAGATTTAAAGGGCCTCCCTGATTAGATCAGGCCTATGCAGGATTCCGGGATAATCTCTTCTTTGATTAATTTAAAATCAAATGATTAGAAACTTTTTTTTTTTTTTTAATTTTTTTTTTCAACGTTTATTTACTTTTGGGACAGAGAGAGACAGAGCATGAACGGGGGAGGGTCAGAGAGAGAGGGAGACACAGAATCGGAAACAGGCTCCAGGCTCTGAGCCATCAGCCCAGAGCCTGACGCGGGGCTCGAACTCACGGACCGCGAGATCGTGACTTGGCTGAAGTCGGACGCTTAACCGACTGCGCCACCCAGGTGCCCCTGATTAGAAACTTTAATTACACCACACAATCCCTTCACTTTTGCCATATAGCAACATAATCAAGGATTTATACCCTGTCATCTCTGCCATATTCTGTTGGGTGGAGTCAGGTCACAGGTTGTGCCCAAACTCTGGGGGATGGGTCTGTCAAGAGTATGACCACTATGGGTCATCCTTTGGCATTTCCTCTACTTGTTCTAGTTGATCCACTCTTCCTTCCTTTTCCCTCCCTCCCTGTCTCCCTCCTGTTTTCCTCCCGTCCCCCCGCTCTTCCCTCGCCTCTCCTCTACTTCCTTTTTATCCCCTCTAAGTGAAAAGAGAGTCACCAGGCAGGACTGGCTACGGGAAAGGGATATTAAAGGTCTGAGGAGAAAGGAAAATGTTAGAACTAGTCTAAAGGAGGAGGAGAGAGAGAAGACTAGATACTGGATACTTGCTATAGGTAATGCCAAGGGGGCCACACAGCTCTAGGCCCACAATAAAAAACTAGTAAATAAGTATTTGATGAATAACACAGCATGTCATAAAAAAATCAACTGATCAAAAAACAACATAGAACAATAAACTGAATAATTGACCTGGGAAAGTAATCGAACATGAAACATGGCCATGCTCAGGAAACTGATTCACTATTGTCCACTAATGGAAACTTGTCACGATGCAGGTGAGACACACAGAGTTTTGTAGGACAACTGGGGAGAGTCCCTCCGGTCATCCCTTCATGCTGCACACTTGAGCTGTGGCTGTCAGCAACCGAGAGAAGCTGGAGCCACAAGCAGTGGTATATTCCTTTCAATCTTTAGGAAACCCCCCTTTTTTTAAATGTTAAATGTTGCTGAGAAAATCCAAGAAGACATTGTGTGGCTCTTCTAAACACCATATGGTGATGTAAATGAAATTACTCTAAAGAAGGTCAAAGAAAATTACAATTATTCCAAGACTTAAATCTTGTGAAAGGTAGTTAGAAACAAAAGAATTATAGTGCTGAATATCTAGGTATAGGAAGAGATTTCACATAAAGTACCCCATGTATTTTAACAGATGCCATCCGACCTATTTGATTGTGTAATTTTCTGAAAGAATTACCTAGTACAGGCATGTTTTATATATGTCTTTATTGATCCATGGACAGGATAAGCCATAGATAATTAAGGGGGAAATTGTATATGTATCAACTGTAAAAAAAATAAGAGAAATAAAAATCTACCGTCTCCAAACTCACCATTAAGACTCCTTTCATCTCATAGCTCACTAGCAAATTGAGTATATAAAGCACCTCTCACACAGAAAGTCAGAGAGCAAAGCACTAAAGCAAAATAAATACCAGTGATTAAGGAAAATTGAAAGCAGCAGTAAAAATATGTTTCTTTAGTCTACTTTTAAATACAGACTGGGAACTGCAAATAATGGGGAGTACATAGAAATCTGATTTTTTTTGTCTTCATGATCCTATGGTATTGAATACAAATAAGGGGGGAAAAACTTGTTGCTAAAACCTCAGCAATCCTTTTGAGATTATTTCTTTTAAGTATTTGCCTTACCTTATTTAGTAATCATTATTAGAGTCGCTCGAATATTTTGTCATGTCTTAGACGGACCAAGTTTCATATACTTCAGAGTTATTGTAAGTGATTTTAGGGGAAATGGTTTGAAATGGTTTTTCTTAACCTGAGAATATACCAAGAGGGGAGGAAAGCTTTCAGGTGTTCATGGTGGTGGTGGACAATTTACGGAGTTCAGGGAGAACATTTTATTCTGTACTGAACAATATTGAGATAATTCACCAGGGGATTGGTGGCTCTTCAATGGGATAGAATTGAACTGTTCGGAAGCGTCAAGGAAACACTTGGGCGCTGAAACCCTGGTGGCTGGCTGTTGTCAAAGGTTGCTTCTTTTAGTAGAAACATTGGCCCAATGAAGTACTTCAGAGAACACTCTGGTAGCCATGAATTTGGGGAAAGAAGGATCAAATGGAATTTTTACAGGTCTTACTGTTTATCTATACTTTTTTTTTCAACGCTGCAGTTAAAGAAGAGGAAATTTAATAAAGGAAGATATTGATTTTGGTGAAGAGATAGTATGATTAAAGTAAAAGGTATATTTTTAAATAAGAAATTTAGGAGAATATTTCACTCTTTCTCTCCCTGCCTCTCCTTCTTTTAACTTACTCTCATTCACAGTTGCTCCTGTGTATCATTTTCTTATTTCCTTAAGAACTTTAGACTATCGCATATTTACTGATGGAAATAAGTCCCTAGTCATGTACCTACTAATTTTAAATGCGACCACTCAGGCTTTAAGAAAAAGCAGGAGCAGTAAGTCATGTAAGAAATTTGTCTTTCTTTTCCTCAATATTCTTTGGTTTCCACAATTGTATGTTGGAGAGGAATTCTGAGTGTATTTCCTGAAAGCTTACAACTTTGGCAAAGTTAAAGGCGGTGCCTATTGTTATAAGAGTAGGTGGGTAGCATTTGTTAAACTTGAGTAGGACCCGTGCAAATAGAAGTTTGGAAGATTTCTTTTGTATATTTTTTAAAAACTTTATTTATTTATTTTGAGAGAGAGAGCATGCAAGTGTGCAGGGAAGGGTCAGAGAGAGAATCCCAAGCAGGCTCTACTCCGTCAGCGTGAAGCCTGATGCAGGGCTGAAACACAGGAGAACTGTGAGATCATGACTTGATCCAAAGCTGGATGCCTAACCAACTGAGCCATCCAGGCACCCAGTGATCCTCTTAAAGCTATTTACAGGCTATTTCTCAGTATGTAACTCACATGAGATTTTGAATATTAATACAGTTATTCCACAAACTGCTTTGATTTTGATGGCTGAAATGTACTTCATAAATTATGATTTTACTACTGCAGGATTCAGTAGATTCATATTTTGTTTCTCTTCTCAAAGATATTTTCTCACTCAGATAGATTTTTAGGTGTGGTGAAAAATTGCTATGAATCATCAGAACTTTCCATGGGGCGCCTGGGTGGCGCAGTCGGTTAAGCGTCCGACTTCAGCCAGGTCACGATCTCGCGGTCCGTGAGTTCGAGCCCCGCGTCGGGCTCTGGGCTGATGGCTCAGAGCCTGGAGCCTGTTTCCGATTCTGTGTCTCCCTCTCTCTCTGCCCCTCCCCTGTTCATGCTCTGTCTCTGTCCCAAAAATAAATAAATAAACGTTGAAAAAAAAAATTAAAAAAAAAAAAAAAAACTTTCCAAAGCCGCGTGGCATCCAGTGTGTGCGCTCAATGTTTAGTTTCATATCTTTGCAAGGTATCCCTAGACCACATTGGAATTCCCTTCCCTCAAACTTCTGGAATTGTTTTCACAATTCCGAAGCACTTGATAAATGTGTACATTCCCTAGCGATGCTTTCAGGAAATTCTGATCTAAGTGGTTGTGGGTGGGGTTTGGAAAACATTTTTAAATAAAGCCCTTAAGTGATTCTTAAAAGTAGGCAATTGCTTGAGAGCAGTTGTTCTTAAACCTGACTACTTAGGCAGCTAAAAAAAAAAAATGCTGGTCTCTCAGTCTCACCTCAAACCAATATATTTGGAACCTTTGATGTCAAGGCCCAGGAATCAGTATTTCTTTTTTTTTTAAGTTTATTTTTGAGAGAGAGAGAGAGAGAGAGAGAGAGCATGAGTGGGAGAGGGGCAGAGAGAGAGAGGGAGACACAGACTCCAGGCTCTGAGCTGATAGCACAGAACCCAATGTGGGGCTCAAACTGGTAACGGTGAGATCATGACCTAGGCTAAAGTCAGAGACTTAACCAACTGAGCCACCCAGGCGCCCCACGAATCAGTATTTTTAAGATTCCTCAGGTGACTTTTATGTACATCTAGGATTGAGAATCGCTGCTTTCAAACAACACTCAAGTAAATATTAAACAGCTTCCGAAAAAACATTCCGTGGGATAACAAATTTTTACCTCTGGTGTTTCCCTAAGATAAAAGTTATTAAATTCAAGTAAGTATTAACATCAGAATATTTTAGTGGGAAACAAATATTATATAGAATCAATTTGAGTACTAGATATTCAAAATTTCTGGGATGGAATCAGTCAGTCTCTAGACTTTTTGAAGAACTCCACCAATATTCTATTTGGACTTTCAAATCATGTATAATTCACTCTGGTAACTGGTTAGCAACAGACTATGATATGCAGATAGGATGCAAATTATCAGGTGAAGTAACTAGAGAAATGTGGAAGCAAGATTTGAAGTTAATTGCAGTAGAATTTAAAATTATGGTTATAGACAGACTTAATTATCCACCTTTCTTTTTGCTTCCAGAAAAGATTCTGCACAGGTGTATTTACCTAGATGATCTCCAGTGTGGTAACTCTTAATTGCACACCTCAGATTTTGGAAAATGCTGGAAGAGCCAGGTTCTAATCTAGATAACAGCACAAGAATGTTGGCAGATTAGTATGCCTCTTGATTTCAGGGAGTTTAGCTCTATTCTTTCAATAAGGTACATAGTTGAGGAAGATCCGGTACCAGATGGTGATGTTGGCTGGGAGTGGTTTTCTCACCTACGCTTGGCAGCTCCACTCGGAAGTGGGGCTTTCAGTGCTCGAGACTTCCAGTCTATACTATTTAACATGATCATTGGGAAGCTTTAGGTGGTATAGATGCAATGACACGTCTCATTAAAGGTCCTGTAACTAGGAACATCTGACATCTGTGCTGAAAATAGAACTGGATGCAGCCTTCAAGTGGGTACAGATTCAAGTGGTATGCTGGCTTTTAAAGATACTACTGAAATTCATTATATTAACCAAGCTTGTAATTTCTCGACACACTTTTGACTTGGAGAAATAGATTTTAAATTAATGTGCTGCCCATTTAAAGATGGCCTCCTCCTAAACAGGTTCCCTCTTACCCAGAATTTAGACAACGATTTTAGCTGAGGACTTACTAGTCATTTAATTATAGTAACAGCTACCCTAATTTGAATACCTGTGATGTGCTAGGGTACTTTATATCAAATAAGCTATAAAACAGCCCTCCAAGGTAACCCCATTTTGTGGATGAGGGACTGGTGCTCTGAGAGGTTAAGGGACCCGCTGAAAAGCATAAAACTCCTCTGACAGAGCCAGGATCCCATTAGGTTGCCGGCTGCCCAGTTGGATCCCTGTCCATCTTGCCACCAGCCCCCGCAGCATATACAGCAATAGAGTTAACATTCTTTTCTATAAATTACAAAAAGCAATTGCTCATAGTTTTCCCGTAGCTTGGTTTTAGGAACTTAAAACCAAAAAAACAAAAATGAAAAAACTGAAACAACCAGATTCAGCCTTCAAGAAGCTTACCTTCCAGGGGGGTCCTTTATAACATGAAAGAGTAACACCTTGATTCCTCATGCACATTTCTAGGTGCTTTAACTTTAGGTTTTAAAGATTCTGCATGATTCTTTCTATTAGAGATTTTAGTGAAATTAGGAAATAATAAGAAGCCAAATTGAAATGTGTTCATCCTAAATTTGGCCTTGCTCCTCCCGGCTGCAGAAATTCATTTTCACCCTGCTCCCCATCCCCCTTTTAAAGGCCTAAAGTACAAACCCATTGGGAGTCCCCCCTTTCCCAAAGGAAATATTTCATTCATATAATGTCTCCTTTGTAATCAACACTGAGAAATGTCACTTTGATTAAACACAACTCTGAATGACTAAGACCACAGTACAATAAATTCTCCAGAGCTATCTTTCAGAACAACTGATTGCTCTCCAGTCTTAATCCTCCAGAGTCTTATTTAATCAAAATGATGTTGCTAATTAAGGATTAAAACCTCCGAATAGAATAAAAAAGAAGGATTTTTCTTTCTCCTTTGGGCAGGTCAAGGAGGCAGAATTTGCTATAAGGAAGTAAAGAGTCCCTTCCACCCTTGGTAAAACTGCATTTTTTTCTGACGTTTGGACTGAATCCAAAACAGTCCTGAGTGCTTTGTAATATTAATATAACTGGGAAGAAAGAAAGAAAGAAAGAAAGAAAGAAAGGGAGGGAAGGAGGAAAGGAGGGAGGAGAAAGAGAGAAAGAAAAAGAGAGGGAGGAAGGAAGGAAGAAACTGCCTTGGATAGTTACATGGTTATATATATCTAGATTATTGATTCTAAATTTTTTCATTTAATGATTTTAATATGAATTTTCTTTAAATGTTTTGTCTGATTCTGTCTGTACATTGCTTTTTCCCCTTGCTAACATTGATGTAAAGACAGAATATTTAGAAAAAATGTTGGCAAATCATTCCACAGAAACAGGGGAACAAAAGAATGTATCTCAGATCTACTTGATATTCCACTGATGAGTAATAATAACAACAAAATTTGCTAGTAAACGCTGAAATGCTCTACTTTAAGATCCAAATTTTATTTTTTTGAATCTGTATTCGATAACAAAAATTGATTCTAAAACCACATAAAGCTGTGTAAGAACTCACTGAAAGAGAAAAAGATTTACAGAAAGAAGTTAGATTTTCATGGAATCCAAACTCTTCTAGGTGTTAGGGGTGAAGTGGATGCAAGACAGAGGTACTGGTTGATGTTTCAACAAGTTGTAAAATATAATTCAACAAATTGTATTCAAATTGTGTTCAACACATTTAAAAAATTTACAATTTGTAAAATACAAAAATCGTAAACTGCAATTCAACAAATTGTAAAATACTTTTTATCTTCTCTGCACTAACCTGTGCATTTATAACCTCTGCCACATTAGTCTGCTACAGTGTAGACATAACTAACAACAGCTACCATTTATTGACTACCTACGATGTGCCAGGTTCTCTGCCCACAATGCACACATTATTACCTCTAATAAAACCCAAGAAGAGGTATCATTATAACCCTCCATAAATGATTAAACTGAAACTTATAAAGAATAAATGACTTGACCAAGGTCAGATAGCTTGTGTTAAGTAGAGTTGAGACTTCTACCCAGGCCTGTTTAGCTCCAAAGCCACCTTGTATTTAATATGATAAGCCACTTGTTTATTTGGAAGATTAATTTATCGTTGCATTTCAGGAAGGTGCTGGTAAGCTGTGGTGGTCTGTACCTGACTCATAGGCTCCCACAGTTCCTGGCTGAATCATTGTCACAGGCATTGTAACGTCCTCACTTACCCAACCCAGTCAATGACAAAAACTGAATTACTACCATCAACAGGGTACCAGAGAGCAAATGATGAGAAATCCCAGGAGGGAGAGGAACATCATAAACCTTGTTTCTCTTCTAGCCAGTGCTACTTACCAGTTAAAAAAAGACATTTGTTTCTGGGATCCATACTCCTGAAGGCTATAAGCATCCGGTGGACAAATGATGGCTCGCATTCCTCCTGTGCCAAGGCAGATGAACAATAGTGCCATGTAAAACAGCCTGTTCTGCTCCTTTGTTGGTATATTGTTAATCATATGGTGTGTGCCTATATAGAAATCTTCCAAGGGAAAAGCAACCACAGATAATAAAACAGTGCCTGTGGAGAGAGAAAAAAGGAGAATAAATATGGCACAGACCAACTGAATCACCAGACCATGTTATAAATAAGGTTTAACTCTGAAAGTAGCATCATTGTGTGATTGTCTTATCAAAATATTTGTTAGTCACTGCGATTCTGGAGATAGCATGATTTTTCTAAATGTGAAAACTCCCTTCAATATGTCTTTTAATGAATCCAGAGGCCTAGTTCTTTCCCCTCTCAAATTTGACGTATCTTTTCTCTCAGATGTATAAGCAAATCATGTCCATTTTAACAGAATTTGGAAATATGTCATATGAGAAGCTAGAGATGGCTGTAATCTCACGCCCCAGAGCCAACCGCTGTTAGTAAGGGTTATTTGTTCTCGGTCACTAGAGTGATAGAAAACTCGAAGATCTCAGACATGTCAAAAGCCTGCTAAAGAAAATATTTTAAGGAGAACATTATCAGAATTGTAAGAAGAACAGAGTCTCTTTTCCTTTTCTACTCTCTTTCTCCTTTTAATGCCCTTTGATTTCTGTCACTTAGGTAGCTGGGCGAGCCATCTTGGCACACACAGAGGTAAGAAGGTGAGGTGGGTGAAGCAGTGCAAGCCTAGAGGAGGGAAAGACAGGAAGTGACAGGGCTGGGGGCCAGTCAAGCCTTCTCACTTCCATCTCGCAGGGACCACACTTGAGCACTTTCCTTGTTTGATAGAAATTTCATACTTTTGCTAAGCTCTTTAAATTCTGCAAAGCAATTATATGTATTATATTGTTTCATCCTGGAAAAGCTTTGTGATGTCAGAGGTAGATTTTCTCTTATTCAATTTTTCAAAAAAATAGATCAGATTTAGTGAGGTTAAGTGACTTGCCCAATGTTACAGAGTAACCGTGATGTTATCTGCCTCTTTTTGTAATTCCCATCAAGTGGTCAAATCATCTTATTTATTTATTTACTTACTTATCGATTTGATTAGTGAAAAATGCTTCTCCCTGTTACTTTCGTCTTCCATTTTTTAGATTAATTTGGCTTTCGTATTTTTGGTATAAATTTTTACATGGTGGTTTTGTGTGGTTAATTTTCTCAATTAGACTATAAGCTCCTAAAGGCAAAACTTAGGTCTAATATTTTATCTCCCTCTTACAATGGCTTTTATAATGTGAAGAATATATGCACTCAATAGCTGCTTGGTAACAAATTGATTTATCATGAGAGTGGGCCCTTTAGATTACTGAGGTTGAGATGTTTCCTGTCAAGTTCGGCCAGATGTGATACCAACTGCTTTTTCTCTGCCACTCAGTCCACTTGTCTCTGGAAGGGTGATGTGAGGCCTGGCTAGGCTAAGGGCACCCAAAGGGGATGGGCAGAGAAGTTACTTCTGGCAGCAACCATATATTTAAAGACAAACACTTTTAAAAATATACATTTGTTTACTTATTTTGAGAGAGAGAGAGAGAGAGAGAGCACTCACAAGCAGGGGAGAGGCAGAGAGAAAGGAGAGAGAGAATCCTATGCTGTCAGTGCAGAGCCTGACCCGGGACTCAAGCTCACAAAGCATGAAATCATCGCCTGAACTGAAATCAAGAGTTGGATGCTTAGCCAACTGAGCCACCCAGGCATCCCTAAAGACAAAACACTTTTACCTTTGTGTACATTAGAAAGATGCTTTGCTTCCATCTTTTGAGAAAATGTAATATGTTGATTTCATTGGATCAAAACTTTATTTTTATCTGTGGTAAAATTGATGTAATAAAGATACAAGTCTATTACACGTATGATAGAAAGTCTCCTCTTTGATGTGTGCTATTGTGCACTACATAATCAGCACACATACTTCACAGGTCTTTGTAAAACACCAAGATGTGCTATCTCCTCTGCTAGGTCGTGGGGCCCCACTGGATTTCCTCTCCAGAAGCTAATGAGTCCATCAGAGAAGACAGACATACAGGTGGAAATTATATTATAATGTGCTAAATGAAATTATAGAGGTTTGATTAGAGTATGGGTGAGCACAGAGAAGTGAACAACATGGGTCTTGAAGGAAGGGCAGGATTTTTCAAGTCTTGGATATGGGGCAGAAACATAAAGGAAGGTTGAAAATTTCAGACATACAAAAAAGCATATGTAAAATTTTTAAAGAAGGGTAGTAGACAAGAAGTTCAGCATGGTTGAGGTCACATATTGACACAAAAGTCTGGAGAGGTAAATTTGGGACAGATTGTAAAGGTTCTTTTGTACTAAGTTGGATTTTGTTTTTTTAGATAATACAGCCAATATATAGATTTATTGGCTGAGGAAGTCAATGTTGTTAGTAGAAAGGTATATGGATTGGAGTCATACTGATAGACCAGTAAGTAGGCCATTGTAATGATCAAGAAAAAGCAATCTGCAGTTTTGAGCTAAGGTTTAACATTGGAAATAAAAGACACATTTTTGAGAGAACCTCTGATACTCAGTGACTGGTTGGAATTTGATGGCAGCTGTGAGTGGGGGCCGAGGAAATAGCTTTTAGTAAGAAAATGAATGGTTATGGAGTTGACGTAGGTCTTTTGTTGGTCAAATTCTAAAATTGGGACTTCAGTCCTAGTCTGATGGCTTACACAAGAATTTAGACTGATAGGAATTACCATGTTAAATAAGAAGTTACCAAAATCTATGGGTGTGGTCTCTTACCAAATTCAGAAGAGAAACCATTCAGATGCTTGCCTAAATGTCTCCTTATCAGAAAACATTCCCAGATACAGAATAGTAACCATGTCACTGTTTAGTCTCCCCTGTCCCCTTACTGAGCCATATTTTTCATCATAACAATACTGAGCACCTGGCATAATGTCATTTGCTTGTTTACATTTCTCTTTCTTTGGAAAGTCAACTCCAACAGAGAAGAGACTGCATTCCTCCTCTGTTGCATTCCCAGATCCTGGGACAATGCCTGGCACAAAGTGGTCACTGAGGAATGTTTGTTGAATGTTGACTGAATATTTGCCATGCAGTGGCTTTGTTTTTATTTAACAAAACTGGAGCAGTGAAGAAGTTATGTTTAAATCACACTCTATTGGATGAATGGTGAAGGTAATTGATCACCTGCTGGAAGTTGGGTGATATGTTGGATACCTGATATCTACCCCTTCCTCATTTATCTCCTCCCCTGTTCCCCCAAACCTGCATTTCTGCTACACTTCGCAGTAATGGTGAATTGCATACTACCTTCCTAAGTTCCTCAGCTCAGAAACTTGGAGTTAATGTTTGTTTTTCCATCATATTTGTTCTCTTATTTAGTAGCCAAGTTTTAATGTTTTTTTTCCATGTTCTCTCCTGGATTGACACTTCTCCTAGACTGTCCTCTGAGGTGTTCTGGTCTCCCTGTATAAAACCTGTCACTGTGGTTGTCTATCCTTTTTATTGAAGAAAAACATTTCCCAACTGTTTTAATTATATTTTCAGTCACTCTGTTGTCCAGAAGAACAACATAACTTTTTAGCCCCAAGTTCCAGACTGTTCATCAACTTATTCTCTATACCGTATCAAACAATCTTGATATCTCCCCAACATTTCTCACAATCTCTTGACTCCCAAACTTGTGTAGATTATTTATTTTTCTCTATATAAAGAAGCACAGTGTAGTGCTTGAATTCATTCATTTGTTTAGCATATAGCCATAGTTCATAATATAGAAATCATGCCTGCATATGCAATCTTAATTACTATATGGCTAATTAAAAACCACCTTTTGATGAAACATCCTCAATTATTCTACGTGAACTTCAAAAACCTTCTTAGCACATTTCATTGTAGTTGTGAAGCAAGTGAACTTCAGGTTTCACATAGAATTTGTCACGAATTTGGGCTTGGGGCAGGAAGGGGGAAAGGAGCTGAGCATTTGAAGCACAGAAGACAGACACGTAAAGAGGTAATTATTATAAAAGATAATCAGTGCAATGATATAGGTATCAAAGCATCCACACATCCACACTCACACATACGCACAGATGTTTACTAGCATCCCTCAAATAATACAAAGAATAGTATAAATTGAAACAATACTCTTCATTTATCACATTTTAGGCTAACAGCAAGATAAGGATAATAGAAAGTGAAAACTCTACCAAAAAGCTATTCAATTAAGTTGCAAAACAATCCAGTCAGAAGAGGACACTCACCTAGAAAATGTAGACATAAGCAAACATATACCAGTTTGTTTCTTCTTAGACGGACATCAGCAAGCCATCCCACAAACACAGGGGTAAGTATTGAAGTTCCAATAAAACACAAGTTCAAAATGGCTGCCTGATAATTGAGGTAGCCAAGCTTGACAGTGCAAAAGGGGATCATATTGCAGACGACTTCAAAGAAAATGAACCTCTCACACAGCTCCACCAGAAACAAACAGATTCTAACCCGAATTTTTTTCCCAGAGTATGATGAAGAGAAATAGCCAATATGTCTTATAGTTTTCTCCTTCTCAGTGCGGTGATTTAAGGATATTTCTTCATCTGTTATTTCAAAGTCTGTAACAGACATGACTACCCTCCTTGAATACAACTTTTGTTAGTGTTTTGAACTTGGTGATTTTTTTTTACTCCCAACTCTCTAATGAAAAAATAAATAAGATCTTTGCTTTGAATTTCACAACTCCACGCTGAAGTTTCATACTCTTTTTGCACATTAATGTTGTTCATTTTGATGATCCGGGAGCATGGGAGAGGAGACACAAGTATTTAAATGTTCATGGTAGACCAGCATAGCCAAATCTGATTTGTTTGTCTAATTATTTAGAGGCTAATTAGGCTTTTCCTCCAAACTTATATTGTATGACATGAATCCTGTTGCATACATGTAGAAACTCATCTGCCTCACACTGATAAAGGTTTAAATACTGAGGCAAAAGAAGCAGTTTTTCAGGAGAATTTGAGTACTAGATCAAGAAATAATTTGAGTCTAATAATTTCTGATACTTTAATTAAACAAGCCAGAACAGCACCAAGAGATAAAGCGCGAAAGAGAATCTGTTTTTGAGGGGGCAGAATACCTTATCATTATTACATTTCTTGTTATTTTTGGTTGAAATTCTGATAAGAAAGCTAATTAGGTAACAAAAGTGCTGGTACATTTAGGTAGCAAGCAGAGTTTGCAAGAAAGTAATTTAAGTGCTCTAATGAAAGGAGAAAATATTAAACAAAAACCCTTTTCCTTTAAGTTGACCCCATGCTTGTAGAACAGCCTCTCGGAGGAAATCAGAATCAAAAGGTGCTTTTTGACTCCTTATTATTAGTCAGCAGCAGGGATACAGCAACCATCCTACACATGCTTTGGGGAATATTGGATCTGGTATCACCCTGACCCTCCTCCAGCTGGGTGAATGGATGTTAGCATTCTATGTTGGAAAGCAGGAGGGCACCAATTAAGCGAAAAAAGCAGCAGTAAAATAGAACACTTGAACATGTAGGGATTTAGCTGCAAGGACATAGGAAGACAAGGAGATGGAACTATTGGGTTAAAGTCATAATAATTCAACACATAGGCAATGAGTATAAGAATGTTAATTTTATGGTGGAGTCAGAAGCAAAAGACTGATAAGGGCTTTTGACTCTGATTCTTATCTTCCGACCTGAGAGATTGGGAGCAAACACTTTGCTTCAGCTCTTTCTAATAGTTTCATTCTAATGGTAACTATTTTCATCTCTTCAGCATCGCTTCGTCTTCTTTGGTAACAATGCCCTACTTTTCCTTTGTGTAAGGTGATCATGCAATTTATTATCCAAACTTGGCCTCTTCGGTGAGTGAAAATGAAGCTATTTATAGTTATTCCCCAAAACAGATATAAACTAGACCATCTAGGGCAAGGCCCAACATACATCTTACCTTTGGGAAATAGCTCCCATCTATTATGTGAGATCCTGGTGGAGTTTTCTTCTGGCTAAAGGAATCAGCACATGGTCTCAGGCAGCCCTTTCATATTTCCCCCCCAAGAATTTTAATCACGAGTGAAATGACTGAAATTTGGACATGGAAGCTGAGTCATTCAGATGGCAGTTCTCAAAAAAAGGGATTGTTCAAGAGGTTCTGATGGAAAATTCAGGGCCATCCTGGTTGTTATCCTTCAGGAGGCATGATTAGCTTTTCTTCTGTAAAGGACTCACTTTCCAATCAATTTTGGTTGTTTGGTTCCTGTGGTTTACAAAGAACCCTGAGTGATCTTTATCTTTTTGTTTACCCCAGATGCAAGGGAAGAGTCTTTCCCCAGCCACTGGGTGTATATTTAACCAGCACCTGACAAAGGACTCCTGCAGGATTATATCATAAGAAGGGTAACACTAATGATAATCATGTTTGAATTCTTTGGCTAAAATGTGTATCCTTGCCCCAAAACAGGCTACAGGTATTAGAAACCTGTGTTGGAGATGGTTGACTCAGAGAGAGCAACAGCATTTGCTGGCGAGAGTTAGAGCAATAGGAAAACACCTCTTTTTCGTTATTATTTCTCGATACCAAGCTCAGAGGGAGCTTAAAGGACAAGTACAAATTCCACTTGAGAATAACACTTGGCAGGGAATATTGAATGCCATCCTCTCTGTCAACAGACTTGAGCCCTTGAGTGGGGGCCGATGCATACTTGAGCTTCATTCAAATTTACCCCCACCCAAACCTTGGGCTTGTTCTCTTTCTTCCCCCACCTCCCTTAATAAAATGATATTTTCCCTCCATTTTAAGAGCAATGTGTGTACAGTGGATGCAATGTGGAAAATATCTAGAAATAGAAAAAAGTGAAAATTGATGCAGTATTTATTTTGCTGTTTTCCCTCATGACTATTTTTTATTAATAGGCTTTAAATATTTAAATTACATAATTATATACAACTACTGTATAATGCATTTTCCATTCCTTTTTTAGGTAATTTAACATTCCATTATGAAGTCTTTGTGAACATAAATTTTTATGGTTGTATTCATAGATACATCATTCCTTTAACTATTCCTCCATTTTTAGTTAGTTACTTTTGTCTCAGATCAGTTATAAGCCAAATTTTCTTTAACTTTTGATTACAAATCCACATCTAAAAGAAAAAAACACCTTTATAAATAATGCTGGAATGATTATATATAAAAATTCCCTCAGTCCCACATTATATTATTTTTTAAGTTTTTATTTATGGGACAACTGGGTGGCTCAGTTGGTCAAGCGTCCAACTCTTGATTTCAGCTCAGGTCATGATCTCGTGGTCATGACATGGAGCCCTCGGTTGGGCTCAGCACTGACAAGGTGGAGACTGCTTGCGATTTTCTCTCCTCTCTCTTTGCCCCTCTCCCGCTTGTGCACGCATGCACACACTCTCTTTCTCAAAATAAATAAGTAAACTTAAAAAGAAAGTTTTTATTTAAATTCCAGTTAGCATACAGTTAATATTCATTTCAGGTGTACAATTTAGTGTTTCAACACTTACATACAACACCCGGTGCTCATCACAAGTGCCCTCCTTTATCCCCATCCCCTATATAACCCCTACCCATGCCCACCTCCCCTCTGGTAACCCTTAGTTTGTTCTCTATAGTTAAGAGCCTTTTCTTGGTTTTCATTCCCCCCCCCATGATTGTTTTGTGAACAAAAGCCAAGTTATAGAAAGAGCCCAAATGTCCATCGACAGATGAATGTATAAAGAAGATATGCTGGGGGCGCCTGGGTGGCGCAGTCGGTTAAGCGTCCGACTTCAGCCAGGTCACAATCTCGCGGTCCGTGAGTTCGAGCCCCGCGTCGGGCTCTGGGCTGATGGCTCAGAGCCTGGAGCCTGTTTCGGATTCTGTGTCTCCCTCTCTCTCTGCCCCTCCCCCGTTCATGCTCTGTCTCTCTCTGTCCCAAAAAATAAATAAACGTTGAAAAAAAAAATTAAAAAAAAAAAAAGAAGATATGCTGTATATATTACACACACACACACACACACACACACGCACGCACACACACACAGTGGAATATTAGTCATAAAAAAGAATGAAATCTTGCCATTTGCAACTATGTAGATGGAGCTAGAGAGTATTATGCTAAATGAAATAAGCCCATCAAAGAAAGACAAATACCATATGATTTCACTCATATGTGCAATTTAAGAAACCCATGATATATTCTTAGACCAGTATTTAACAGTATTACTGAGTTAAAATGTGGGAAAATTTTCAGACATATTGACATATGTCAAATTGCAGTACAAACTTCAGGAATTTTTTTTTTTAATTGAAAAACCCATGTTGTTTTTGGAACGCAAAGACTATACTTAACACTAGAATTCTTCACTGGAAAAACAGAAGTCATAAGTCATTGTGTGGGGTAACAGTGTTAACCATACTTACAGGTATTGGAAAATGTATCTTACATAAGATGGAATTAGTCAGAAGCTCATTTGAGGAACCAATGATCCTTCATGGTTTTTTTTTTCCGTTTTTTATTTATTTTCCCTTCATGGTTTTTACTAAGCATCCAGAGCCTTAATGCATCAGATCTCATGAGGACTGCATTGGGAATGTACCAGAAACAGAAGCCCTGCTTTAGGGAGACTATTTTTAGCAATGCAAGATTATAAAGTATTTTTATAATCTCCAAGTTGATTATAAATTTTGAGAAAACTGTAGTATTTTCTAAAGTGGTTTTACAATGTGTTACTGTAACACTTTCAAATTTTATGTGCATTTGCAGAATGAGTTTTCATAGGTCTTCTACACTCTTAATAAGCATTTTTTAATGGAAGAGCTTTTCTAGCTCAGTAATTGTCTGTATGTGGTAAGGACAAAGGCCATTTGAAGATATTTATTTTTTTAGGTCTATCAGTTCTGCTTTATTTCATTGACTATGAAGTTTGGTATAAAACCTGGTTTGACCGTTATCAAGAACATAGAAGATTGGTCTTAACTATAATTTAATTACTAAAAATTGTGCACCAAAGACTTGTTGGAGTGAAATTTCTGCTCCATTGTTCAAGCTGTAAAGTGGAAATGGAAAGGGACGTATTAGGCTGTAGTTTTGTTTAGGGAAAGACATTCTCTGTATTAATCCTTACTACTCCATTATACAGAGGCTTTGGCAATTGTATGTATTTCTATCCTGATCCTTCTATCTAGTGTGAAGGAGAATTACTTCAAACTCCAGCAGGTAATAGCTCAAGTAGTCCCAAGAACACATAAAATGTTCCATTCTTCTTTTTCTGAGGACAACTAAGAATGAAGGCCATTGCACTCCTAAGGGGATTTTCTTCCATACCACTAATGACTATTATGAATTTTGCTACTACATTGAGCTCTACATGCAAGATATATTTGTATAAAGTAAGACAAGAGTATGCACACACATACACTGTAATAATTTTGTGTGTCAACTTGGCTGGGCCACAGTGCCCAGATATTTGGCAAAACAATATTCTGGAATGTTTCTGTGAAGGCATTTTTGGA
Organism: Leopardus geoffroyi; assembly: GCF_018350155.1. Lineage (NCBI taxonomy): Eukaryota > Metazoa > Chordata > Mammalia > Carnivora > Felidae > Leopardus > Leopardus geoffroyi. The sequence goes on from NC_059341.1 coordinate 49,764,666, forward strand.
TGAGATTTACATTTCAATCACTGACTTTGAGCAAAGCAGATTGCTTCATCCAATCAATTGAAAGCTAGAATAGAACAAAAAGCTCACTCCCCTGAGCAAAGGGGATCCTCTAACAGATTGCCTTTGGACCTACATCATCAGCTCTTCCTGGTTTTCCAGCAGACTGCCTTTGATCCAGAACTGTAACTCTTTCCTGAATCTTGAGCCTCCCAGCCTCCTTGATGAGATTTTGGACTCACAAAGCCTCCACAGTCAGGTGAGCCAATTCCTTAAAATAAATCTCTTACTGTATAAATCCATACCTTGTTGATTCTGTTTCTTTGGAGAATTCTGACTGATAGAGACACTATCTAAACCATCCCTATTTTTCTTTCTTTTCTTCCTGTTTCGTTCATGAAGGAAAAACAGACATGCTTAAGAACATGGAATTGAGATGTGCCTGGATGCCTCAGTTGGTTAAGCGCATGACTTCAGCTCATGTCATGATCTTGGAGTCCCTGAGTTTGAGCCCCATGTTGGGCTCTGTGCTGACAGCTCAGAGCCTGGAGCCTGTTTCAGATTCTGTGTTTCCCTCTCTATCTGCCCCTTCCCCACTCATGTTCTGTCTCTCTCAAAAAAATAATTAAAACTTTTAAAAATTTTAAAAAATAATAAAAACATTAAGAAATTTTTTTTTTAAATTTAAAAAAGGAACATGGAATTAAAGATTGATAGCTTCCAAATCTCTATGTGTACCCAAGACATTTGTCCTGAGTTGCTGGTAAATTAATAGACATGTCCGTCTAGATTTTTACTGAAAAATTCAAACTCCTCACATCCTATGCTAACTCATTATCATCTTTCTGGGTCCTACTTCTCTTGCTCTACTTTCTTTAACATCACCATCTACCCAAATATTCAAACTAGAAAACTATGAGATATCTTAGACTTTTTCTTTGTTGTTTCCTTACCTGTTTTATTTACCTTTTCATAGAAAATATTTGTTGAGTTCTTACCACATGCCAGGTGCTATCCTAGATTTGGGGATCAAGGAAGTATTGTCAATTCAACCTTCTCGATATTTCATAAATCCTTTTTCTTCTTCACCTTTTCTACTCTGATCTTAATTTGAACTCTTAATCTTTCTCCCTTTCTCAATGCCTGCATCTAGTATCGCTTCTTTTTATCTCAATCCTTCATATATATATTATTTTCACCGATTTGCCATACCTGTGCATTCTCTGAATTTTTTGAAGTTTTCATGTTATATTATTTCCTTAGGAGTATTGTTTAGAATAATTTGCTCTTTAAAATCAAGTAAGTCTATTTAACAGGAAGTTTTATTTATTTTTTTTTAATGTTTATCTATTATTGAGAGACAGAGCGTGAGCAGGGAAGGGGCAGAGAGAGGGGGAGACACAGACACAGCTCAGGCTCTGAGCTGTCAGCAGAGGGCCCGACATGGGGCTCGAACTCAGTAACTGTGAGATCATGACCTGAGCCGAAGTCGGAGGCTTAACTGACTGAGCCACCCAGATGCCCCTTAACGGGAAGTTTTAAATTATTACTATATGTGGTTTCATTTGCCATAATAGAAGGTAAAAAAAAAAAGGGGGGGGGCACCTGGGTGGCTTAGTCATTAAAGTGTCTGACTTTTGATTTATGCTCAGGTCATGATCTCACAGTTGGTGGGATAAAGCCCCGCATTGGGCTCTGCACTGACAGTACAGAGCCTGCTTGAGTTTCTCTCTCTTCCTCTCTCTCTGCTTCTCCTCTGCTCATGCACACTCTTTCTTTCTCTCAAAATAAGCAAATCAACTTTAAAAAAATCAGTGTAATAATATTAGTTAAAAATAATAGCTAACATTTATTAAATGCTTTTCTGGTCAGGTTCTGTTCTAAAATTTAATTCATTTATCTTTGTAACCATCTGATGAGGTAGATACTATTTTTATGAACCTCATCTTACAGTTATGGAAACTGAGGCACAGACTACAAATAACTTATTCAAGATAATTAATAATAGAGCAAAGACTTAAATCTAGGTGCTCTGACTCCAGAACCTACACTTAACAGATGCTTTTTCTTTTATTAATAAAAACATGGAAAGAGAATATGTAAAAAACAAACAAACAAACAAAGCAAAAACATCTCCCCCCTCCCCCCCCAGAATTCTACATCATTCAATGCCCAAACTACATATCACTTGAAATAATTTCCAATTCCAAGATATTGGGAAACACTCTTCTATTTAAGTCTCCTTAAACCTTCCAGAGACTTTTTTTTTTAATTTGAATTTGATTAATTTACTCCCATGTTTAAAGTCTGTGAAAAACTCCTTTAGACTAAGAGATTAAATTAAAAATTCCTCGCTGGCACATAAGGCCTCTGATGATCAAGTTGCTGCCTTGTGACAAGAATCTTCCCTTGCCAGTCTGCCATGGAGCTGGTTAACACACTCACAGTTTCATGACTACGCTATGCTCTTTTATCTTTTCGTGCTTTTCACATGCTATTGCTTCTGCCTGGAACCCTTTTGCACTCAGGGAGTCTTTTCTCATTCCTTAAAACTCCGCACAAGTATCACATCCTCAGTGAAGGCTCCTCTGATTCTCACATAGTCTTTTCTATGCTCTTAAAACACTATGTTTCTCTCTCTTTCTTTTAATACATATGCTATGTTATATTAATTAGTTTGCCTGACTGTTTTCCTCACGAACTATGAGATCTTGGAGAACAGGAGCAGTTTCCTACTTATCTTTATCCCCCCACTGCCTAGCACCCTGCCTGGAGTGTATTAGTTGTTTTGGTCTGTGTCTAGTGACTGAGGGTGGCTGTGCCACGTGCTATACTCAGTCATAAATCACATTTATGCAAAGTTCTGCAAGAAGTGCTATTTGTGTAGTTTTCCCCAATATGTTACCAGGATCTTGACTCTAATAACTGGGTAAAATCTACTTGATATCTATATATTAAAACATTTTAAATGGATAAATGGGTAGTTGACTTCCTGAATGAATAAGTGAAAAAGATATGGTTTAAGATTAGATGTTCTCAGGACATTATGAAGGAAACAAAAGCATTCATATGCACCAGTGGACCTTATCTGACTATGACCAAATATTTATTAAGCACCTAGTAGGAGCCAGGCTCTGAGGATCACGTAATGACAAAATACCAGCCTTGGCTTTCTGGGGCTTACAATGTGGTAAGGAATATCAACAATGAAGCAAGAGCTAAGGTCCAGTGAGCTATGCGCCATGATGGAAGAAGAAGAAAGTGCCACAGAGCATACAGCAGTGCTTGTATCACAACCTCAGCAAGTTCACAAAAAGGTTTCCATTGAAGCAATAGCTATGCTTGGGTGTCCTTTACAGGGATGGAATTCAGCTTGGGGAGAATATGTAAGGTGAGCGGTGTTCCTAATAGAGAGCATATTCTCTGTCATATAGAACGTTTACTCTTGAAGGACCGAAGACGTTGTTTTTAATGGTTCTATGCAGGAGCAGATTCAGCAGGTCTGGATCAGGGAGTGGCAAGGATCTGGGGAGAAATGAGCACTGACGGTGAAAAGATAAGAAAAAAACAGATCATAAATGACTTTATGAGACAGAATTTTGACCGTTTCTCAAAGTCATTTTTCTTCTATATGCCAGACTTATCTAAGTAGAATGAATTTCTACCATAAAGCAAAGTATAAAGGGCTAAGTATTTTCATACCAAATCATTTTTTGTTCCTACTCAAGATCAGAGGTATGGGCATCAGTTAAGAGGTGCTGGCAAAACTCAGTAATTTCTAGCTACTTTTTTTTTTCTCCATCACCACCGCCATCAAGGATGATGTGTAGGTTTCTAGTGTAGACATCTCAGTGGATAATGGTGTTATTCGGCACAAAGGAACAGCTCTGGGGTAAAGGAAGATAACTTTACAATGTGACAGACTGAGTTCGAGACACCAATGGCGTATTCAATAGGCGAGGAAACAGGGGGGTCAAATTCCCTCTTTTGGGGGGTGTGGAAAGAGTCACTTCTTACTCTGAACTGAGGTGAAACATATCTTCCAATGAAACTTAGTGTAACAATATTAAACATTCCAGAAGCAAAGAAAGCTTAGAACATTGCTTACTATTTAAACCACCTCTACTGAATACCATTCAAATTTCATGAGAATTTATGGGGCACTATGCCATTCCTATGGAAAGTGCCTAGAGAAGGTGTAGGAGACTGCAGCCAATGCTAAATATAAACTGTAGAACAATCATCTTTTTTGACAAAAAGTTTTTATTAAAATAGGAAAATTGGGGGGCGCCTGGGTGGCGCAGTCGGTTGAGCGTCCGACTTCAGCCAGGTCGCGATCTCGCGGTCCGTGAGTTCGAGCCCCGCGTCGGGCTCTGGGCTGGTGGCTCAGAGCCTGGAGCCTGTTTCCGATTCTGTGTCTCCCTCTCTCTCTGCCCCTCCCCCGTTCATGCTCTGTCTCTCTCTGTCCCCCCAAAAATAAATAAACGTTGAAAAAAAAAATTTAAAAAAAAAAAATAGGAAAATTGGTATGCTTGTTTTAAAATTAATTACAAAATACAAATCTAATTTACTTTTAATACTTTGAGTGACTTCCTTTTATTTCTTGAGGTAATCTAAACAATGTGGATGTTATTTTAACACTAGATTATATTTCATTAAAAGAAAAATGCAAGCAGTTGGATCACGTACTATGTTAATCAATAAGGAGGTAAAACTAATTCCCCGTCCTTGATCTCAGATTTGGGTTTTGCCTGCACCAATTTGGGGGAAAATATACAGGAAGAAATAATTAACCTCTATAGCACTGGTCTTGAAAACTTAAAATAATGATGAATGTTAAAGCCATCTATGCCCTTTTAAGCCAATCATTTGCTTAGGGACTCCTGAGGGTGGCTTAGTCAGTTAAACATACAACTTCGGCTCAGGTCATGATCTTGCGGTTCCTGAGTTCCAGCCCCACATTGGGCTCTGTGATGACAGCTTGGAGCCTGGAGCCTGCTTCAGATTCTGTCTCCCTCACTCTCTGCCCCTCCCCGACTCGACTTCTGTCTCTGTCTCTCTCAAAAATAAATAAACATTAAAAAAAGTGCTTTAAAAAACCAATCATTTGCTTAGAATATGAGCTTGGCCATAAGTTAACAGACATGTAAAGGAATGATGGCTCCTTTAAGGAAGATATCTTACTATAGGGAGTGGGGAGGATTAGAGATCGTGGATACGCAGATAGGACTGGTGGTATATCATTTTAGAAACCCACAATTTTAGGGGTGCCTGTGTGGCTCAGTCAGTTAAGCATCTGACTCTTGATTTCAGCTCAGGTTATGATCTCATGAACTGTGAGATCAAGTCCTTTGTTGGTCTCTGTGCTGACAGCAGGAAGTCTGCTTGGGATTCTCGGTCTCCCTCTCTCCCTGCCCCTCCCCTGCTTGTGTGTGCCCCTTAAATAAATAAACTAAAATATAAAAAGAAAAGAAACCCATGATTTTAGACTAACTATCCCCTAATTTCAAAATTGTATAATTTTAGATTTGGAAGAGGGTATTTTGGCCAAGCTCCTTGTTTTACAGTGTTTTACAACTGAAGGTCTGAGAGGTGAAATGACTGGTCTAAGGTATTTTAACAAATTAATAGCCTGTCCTGCCATAAATTCATGTCCTTTTGCTGCCAGTCTAATTGTATTTTTATAACATTGTATTTGGGTAAAGTTTTCCTTTAGAGCTTTGAAGTTTGAGTACTTTGAAAATTAGAAATTGACCTGGAACAATCAATAGAGCTTATGCTTAATCAAATCTATAATATTGTAGAAATGCTTTTAGACTCAGTTCTTCCACTATCTACACAAATTTGTACAATAAAATTTTTAGGGCCCCGGTTTTCTTAAACAGTGACTAAGGGCCTTGGATTAGATATTTAAGATCCTTTCTGGTTCTCTGATTCTCATTTCCCTTGTTAAAGACCTTGAAAATTTACAAGAAATATATCCCTTTCAGAATGGTAATAGAATTGTCTTCCTATAAATTTTTCTTTTTGTATATGTAAACTATGCAGAGGGCATAAGTAAGATTTAACTATTTTAAAAGATGCAATTACCTTGGTTATGGCTAGATTTCTATCTTTGTAGTACTGTCCCTGTGGATCCAATTTGACAGGTGGGGAAGATGGAAAGCAAAGGAAGAGCTACTCCATCGCTCTCTTTCTCTGGACCCCAGAGTTAAAAATTATTATCCCTGCCCTTTCAAAATTTATACAGGAGAAAAAAAACCAGAAAATTTAAAAATATATAGCTATAAATAGCACTTGGGTCCTGATTTTATTGTTTTTTCAAACTCTGCAAATTTTATTCTGGGAACTTTATTTGAACACATGTAATTACCTAAGCTAAGCAGTTTTTCATACTTTGAAAGCTCTTGCATTATTGCACCTGTACGACGGCTTTATAATTCAGTAGTAATTGAACAGCAATTATTTTTCATGATGCATGTACGTTTTTATATCAGATTGTTGGCAGATATTCTTTATGATGATGTCGTTTTCACTAATGAGGAAATTAGAGCGAGTTATCTCATAGAGTGAAATGTCTTTCTCTGACTCATTTCCTAGCTCTTGATACGGATTTCAGAAAATTTTTTGTATTGTAAAGCAGCATCCACAAATGGGAACAATGTTATCTTTGAATGCATGGAGGGCAGAGGGAGTGTTGAACTATTTTATAGGACTCGTGAGATCTTACCTGTCTTGTTCATGTGATGGACTCTGATACTAAACATATATATGCAGCTATGTGTATATTTAGATTATAAAGTTCCAAAAGAACAAAGACCAAACCTTTTAAGGTTTTCACGGTATTTTGCCCAATTTTGGTCCTCGAATGGCAGACTGACAGACGAACTTACTGAGAGTTTGGCATAGAACAAAAGAGCAGAGGGCTGGCATGGTTTTCTAATGAATTCAGGCACCAAATCAACTCAATCTAGAGCATTTAGGACCAACAAAAAATTAACATTTGTTGAATACTTTTTGTATGTCAGGCATTTTTCTTGATGTTAGGGATTCAAAGGTGAATATGATCTGACGGTTAACTTTCAATTTCTTCCAATGAGTATATATTTTAGATATGACATATATACATATAACTATGACAAAATTACTTCATTCAACCAAGATATATTTACTTAATATTTGTCGTGTGCTAGAAAACTATAATAAGTAGAAAGGACCCGGGGGGAAAAACATAGATCTGGCCTTCAAGGAATTCATAGTCTGATGGTACAGACTGAAATAAAAATAAAATTAGAAAACAGTGGCAATTGTTCTCAAAGAAGTGTGCACAGGACACTATGGGGTAACAGATAAAATACACCTTAACGAGACTACATAGAAAACACTTTGTGGAAGAGGTAGGCTTGAATGAAATCTCAGTGAGGGGCAATGGGATATCCAGGCTAAGAAGGAAGGGAAGTGTATTCTGGGAAGAGGGAGGAGTGAGCCACAGGCAATGAATAGTATGTGAAACCAAACAGAGAGTTTGAGAACTGCAGGCATTTTGATAGTACCAGAGCACAATGTAAAGAGAAGGGGTGGTGAGAGATGAGTTAGATGAGGTGAAATTGTGGAAAGTCTTTTGTCATGATAAAGAGTATAGATTTTATTCGGAACTGCGTAAAATGCCATCAAAAGTGTCCACCTGTGGATTGAATGTAGTCAGAACTACATTCTAGGGAACAATGAGGATCACTTTTCTAGCAGCAATGGGGAGAATGGACAGGAGGCCGTAGAAACTGGCTAGCATAGAAACAATCCGGGTGATAAGTAATGGGAGTCTGTTTAAGGGTATTAAAAAAAAATCTTTTTATACCAAGATGCCTTTTATTTCAGCAAAGCAGTTTTATTCATCTGATATTAATATGTATAGTAATAGAAGTGGCTGGGTAGGGTTGGTGCATCCTGCGCTGCCCTTGACAGATGGCAGGGGGTGCATGTCCAATCAAACACTGAATCCTGAACTCCCTGGTGCTGAGCCCAAAAGCCAACAGGTGACTGGCAAACTCACCATTACCGAGCTATATACAGCACATGTGCATTCATGCAGGGGACTCCAGGGTGTGCTCAGTACAGAAAGAGCTTCATTTCCTCAGGACCTACCAGCGGGGTGCCGCAGTGGCTACTGGACAAGGTGAAGAAGCATCCAGTGTGGGAAATTCTCCCTGCCCCCATCCTAACCGATGGGAATGCTTCCTCCTCGTTGTTTTGAGGTTTCTAGGACTTTTTTGTTGTCTTGAAGTATAATTGATGTACAGGTTTATATTGGTTTCAGGTGTACAGTATAATGATCCCACATTTCTGTACATTACTTGGGGCTCATCATCAGTGTACTCTTAATCTCCTTTATCTGTTTCACCCATCCCCCCCCACTCACCTCCCCTTTGATAACTACCAGTTTGTTCTCTGCATTTAAGAGTCTGGGGTTTTTTTGTTTCTTTTTTCTTTCTTTCTTTCTTTTTTAAACACATGAGTGAAATCATATGGCATTTGTCTTTCTCTGTCTGACTTCTTTCACTTAACATTATACTCTTCAGGATCATCCATATTGTTACAAATGGCAAGGTCTCATTTTTTTTTATGGCTAAGTAATAGTCCATTTCATATATGTGTGGTGTCTGTATCGTATAGTAATAGTCCATGATACATCTTCTTTATTCATTCAACTATGGATGGACAGTTGGGTTACTTCCGTATCTTGGCTGTTGCAAATAATGTTGCACTAACTATAGGGCGGCATATATCTTTTTAAATTAGTATTTTTGTTTTCTTTGGGTAAATAGTAGTAGAATTACAGATCATATGGTAATTCTATTTTTAATTTTTTAAGAAATCTTTATCTGTTTTCCCGAGTGGCTGCACCAATTTGCATTTCTACCAATGGTGCACCAGAGTTCCATTTTCTCCACATCCTTGACAATACTTGTTATTTGTCTTTTTTGATTTTAGCCATTCTGACAAGTGTAAGGTGATATCTCATTGTAGTTTTTATTTGCATTTCCCTGATGATTGGCAATGTTGAGCATCTTATCATGTGTCTATTTAATAGTGGTTTTTTAAAATTTTTTTAATGTTTATTTTTGAGAGAGAGAGAGGCAGAGCATGAGCGGGGGAGGGGCAGAGAGAGAGGGAGACACAGAATCTGAAACAGGCTCCAGGCTCTGAGCTGTCAGCACAGAGTCCGACACGGGGCTCGAACTCACAAACCGTAAGATCATGACCCAAGCCGAAGCCGGACGCTTAACCAACTGAGCTATCCAGGCGCCCCTATTTAAGTGTTTTAATGAGAATAGAAAATGGGTTATAGATTAGTGAGTCATTAAAGGGGGAAAAGTTACAAATATTTTTGGCTGATTTAAATATTCTTACTAGGGGAGGAGAATTTGACTTCCAGGCTTCTGGCTGGAGAAATTTCACACTGATACTCCTTGAGACACAGGTTGGTGGAGGCAATTTGTGGTGGGAAACTTGATGGGATTGAGAAAGATAGTGAACTAAATTTGTTATGATGCCTTTGGGAAGCCCATGGATCAGGCAGAAAGAGATATCCAGAATATTCTTATCTGAAGTTAAGAAGGCAAACAAGAACCAAAGATACAGATTGAGTCATCTACTTACTGATGCTAGATGGAAACATAAAAGTAGTTGAAGCCATTCAAGATGGGTGGGGAGAGAAAAACAAAGGCAATACAAAGCAGCTTGGAGAATTCTAACATTTAAGACAGAAAAGGAGTTGTGTACGTGGAAATGTAGAAAGAAAATGGGAATAGCAGCAGGGGTGGAATTGCCCAGCAGATTTAGAAAGACATATGTCTTTTGAATGCCTCTTTGAATGACAAATGTCAAGTTAGATAAGAAATAAAATGTACCTATGTGACTTAATAATATCTTTGATAAGGGACAATTTCATGGTTACCATAAGTGCTATACTGCAGTTGTTTTCAAAATACTCAAAGTATGTTGTTGATGCCTATATTAGGTGCTTCTATAAGGGGTGAGGTGAGGAGACGATCTGATGGTATTTGAGCTGGGCCTGAAGAAAGTGGGAACTTGCTTTGTGGGAAAAAAAATGGAAAAGAATTCTATTCAGAGTATGAGCAAAACCCTGAAGTCTGATAAACATGGAGTATTTGGGTCCCCGTGTTTCTGGGAATAACCTGATCCTCCCTCCTCTCCAGGCTTCCAATTTTCTACATGTGACACTTACCTTGATCAGATTGAAGCAGAAGACAATTGGTAAGGAAGCTTCAGAAACAGACATTTCAGAGGGCAGTCCCCAGTGATGCAGAGCAAAGTAGACGAAAAGTTAGGAATGAGCGAGGAAGAATAGAGATGGACAGAAAGAGAAACTCAAAAGGTATGTCTTAAGTATTGATGCCTAAATATGCTGACTGGTTGGGTTGGGCCAGGGATACTGGTCCCAGAGGGATGCATAAAAAGTGACTTCATTCCCCCTGTCCTAGGTCCCCACATGCATTTGGGTGAATGATGTTTAACTGGGATGGAACTACAGAAAAAACAGCAGATTGAGGCCAGATATTTAGTTTGAATATAGGCATATTGTTGAAGTTACTGGGAAACATTCAGATACTGATAGAAGAAATACAGGCCTGGGGCACAAAAATATGAGCCATAATGATGTTGATTTGGGAATCATCAATGTATAGATTATCTTTAGAGCCAACAGAATAGACAAGGTCATCCAGGAAAGGTGTGTTTAGGAAGAAAAGAAGATCACCAAGGACACTTCCTTGAGGGGCTTGACAATTCTGGATTAGATATTTGTAATATCTGTTTCCATCCATCATCTTTCAGATACTGATGTCTTTGTTGCCACGGGTAGCCACTGTAAGTGGGTTAGTGAAGTGTAAAGCTGAGGCTATTATAATATTGCTAAGTATTCTAGTATTTCTCTTAAAAAAGAACTTCTAGTCCTGAGAGAAAGAAAATTTGGGCCGTTGAATTCTTTATTTGTTTGTGTTTTTATCATTTTAACATTAATAACCACATAGATGATTTGGGTTGACTCACTTGATTTCATCCTCCAATTTCCAAATACCTCCTTTTTTTGGCTTGTGTATTTAGAGTCATACCCAGTTAATCGGCTTTAAAAAAAATCTAGTTTGGGCCTTACTCTGGCCACCTCTACTGAGAGAAATCAATGACTATTTCCTGAATCTCTTTGTGCTGTGCTGACAGTCTCCATTTAACACCCAGAGAGCACAGAACATTTAGTTGTTGCATTCCCTTACATTTGCAATTCATTTTCTGTGTCAATTCATGTGGCTGATATTATAAAAATCATTTTAAACCTAGTTTAACTTTTCTTTTTTAACGTTTGGCTTATTCATAATTTTATGAGCTATAAATTTTATTGCATTGTGAATTGCCTTTCCCATCTGCAGATAACTCTGAGGAAGTCCTTGGAGGAATTGCTTAGGATGTGGTAAAAGATGAAAAGAAAGAGACTTCTGTTGTGATTTGGTTCATGTTAGGCCAAAATGTATCCTTGAGTAGAAAATGACCAAGAAGGAAGGATTTGGGCTCTGTAAATCTAGTTTTATTTGAAGTATTCACTCTAGCTGAACAGGTAAATGCTGTCCACAACATGCAAAATGAATATGAAATTTAATACAATTGCATGGTTTACTGAAAACAATAGCTCTAACTAATTCATATAAAGTCCTTTTCAGTGAAAGATTTTCTTCAGTGTGAATTATCCAGATAGGCTGTCAACCAGAAGTAAAATGATGATAAAACGCAAATTTTTAGGATTTGTGTGTGTGTATGGGTGTGTGAAATACTGACCTAGGCTTGGTATGGGTTAAGCTGGGGTTATAATGATCATACCAAATATTTGTGGAACATTTTGGGACTTCCACACCTATATTTTAGTATTAAGGTAAAGGCAGAAATATGTAGGAGGAAAATTATATTGATTGGGTTAATGTTCAGTTTATGTTGGGTTTATTTATACTGACGGGTTAAGTGACTCAAAAGATATTAAAAAAACAGCTACAATGAATTTGGGGTCCAAGTTCTTTTGGTTTGTTGATTCGGCACAAATGTAATTTTATATGATCACTAACTATTTAAACCTATTGTTTTTATATTTCCAATAATTTATAACTGTTCCTCGAGAGAGTCTGGAGATGTCCAATATCAGAGTACTAAGAAGTAGTAGATTCTGGAGTCGCCTGGGTGACTCAGTGGTTTAAGCGTCTGACTTTGGCTCAGGTCATGATCTCACAGGTTGTGGGTTTGAGCCCTGTATCAGCTCTGTGCTAACAACTCAGAGCCTGGAGCCTGTTTTGGACTGTGTGTGTGTGCGTGTTTCTGTCCCTCCCCTGATGGTGCTCTGTCTCTCTCCTTCTCAAAAATAAATAAACTTAAAAATAAATAAATAAATAAATAAATAAATAAATAAATAAATAAATAAATAAAAGAAGTAGTAGATGCCGGATTTGAATATTACTCTTTGGGCTCAATCCTCAGTCTTATAATTTTGCTGCCTTGTCGACATTGTCTGCCCATAATACATATTTTCACTATGTCCATAAACGCTAAACATGTCACCACTGTAGGACCTTTTCAGTTTTTTCCTCTGTCTAGAATGCTTTTCCCTTAGATGTCTACATGTCTAACTTCCTCGCTTCCATCAAGACTTTGCTCAGATACCATCTTTTCAATTAGGCATATACTAAGCTTGCTCATTAAAATTGCTTTCTGTTTCTCCACTCCCACATTAGGGTGATCAACTTGTCCTGGTATGCCTGGGATTTTTCTGGTTTTAACACTGCAAGTCCCACATCCTAGGAACCCCCTTCAGCCCAATATGCCTTACTCTGCCTAAGTTTTTAACCTATCATCCATCCATCCATCCATCCATCCATCCATTTATCTATCTATACACACAGATAGGACACACACACACTCACACACATATTTAATTGAATATTTCTCTATTGTAACATAACAGCAGGATGTTTTGCTGTTTTCCTCCACTACAGAAACATCCAGTGGCCTCAAAGTAGTGCTCAAAATACTTGTTCAATGAATGAAAAAATTTATATGTCAGGGCAGATTAGTAAAAATTAGAATAGAAAGGCCATGTTGATATTCCATCTGTCCAAATAGCTACCAGAATTATGTTTTGATTTTTATCATTTTCCTAGCTCACACTTACAGGTAAACTCTGAATGAGTCAGAATTTCCAAATGGCAGGAAATGTAATGCCTTAAATACTGTTAGTTTGAACTGAAAATTGAGATTTATATAATGAAAATGCTGATTCATATCAGAATTGTGCTACAGGATAATCAGATTGGATAGAAACTTTCAGTGTGTCTCAGTCTGTTGGAGACACTGATAGAAAAATAAAGAAAAGAGAAGGAAATAATGGGCCTAAAAGAACATTATAGAACTAGCTTGGCATCTGACTTTAAAGAAGGCACGGAACAGTAAGTATGAGCAGATTTAGATTCAAATTCAATCAACCAAAATGTGCTTAGGCATTTTTATATGTAGCATACAGATATATGTTATCTTGTAAAAATACAAAACAAAAAACCAGAAAACAAATATAATAAACCCAGATGTGTTATTAGATGGTGTTGGGGAGAAAAATTTTCATTTACCCTTCAAAGACTCTTCCCACTTGTCTAAGAATTAAGTTGAGCCAGACTAACAGAAAAAAAAAATCAAATTTAATTTCATGTGTGGGAATCCCACATACATTAAAGGTTCAAAAACAGAAAGGCAAAATGAGGTATATATGCTATCCTGACCTAAGGAATGGGACAGGGGACTGGGGCTTCAAAGGGGAGAAGGGCAATTCACAGGGCAATAAGAAGACCAGATGTTCGGTAATTAGATGTTCACTCTGCCTTACAGATGGCTTGCTCAGATAAAATTTATTTCTGGTAATAACTCTAATTCTGAAAAAGATGTCCAATTTATATTATTTTAGGTAGTGAAGGGAGGGGCAAAAATTTCTCTTGAGACTGCAAAGTCTCCATATTTGAGCCTTCAGGTCAAAATAATCCACATTTTTGGATATTTTTGCTCAGAATCCCTTCAATGGCATCAATGCAAATACTAAAAGTAAAAACGAAGGCATCAGCCCAGGAAAATGGCATGATTTACCAGGATTAATCAGAGAGTCTCACTCTATATGTCTTTATCTTGTTTTCTTTTTAGCTTATGTTCCTGACTCTGTGGCTAAGCATTACTTTTCATTATTCCCCTTCCCCTTATTTAAACTTCTGTGATTTGGGGTATTTCTCCTCTTTCACTACTTTCATATCAAATCAATCATCAGGCTGTATCCATATTACCTTCAGATATTTCTCAAATTGCTCTTTTTTATCCTTAATTGTTCCTTAATCAGGTCTTTATTATCCCTTGCCATAATTATTGTAAGAGATTTCCTATTGATTACCTTGTCTCTACTTTGATGACGTTGCAATCCTTTCTCTATTCAGTTGCCATGGTCCTCTCTTTACCATGTCACTAAGATAAAGACCTTTCTCCTTAAGAAGACTCACATTGCTCACCATAATCTGGCCTCTCTCCGTTTTTCATCCTTCAAGACTCTCTCTGCTTCAACCTTGAACTACTCATAGTTCCCAGCACAACTATGGCCTTACTTTCTTTCCTTTGGCTTAAGCCATTTCCTATTTTGTGAATACTATCCTCTCGAACTGGCTAAATTTTCTTCATATTTCAAGATTTATTTCAGCCTTCCTGTCCTCTAGGAAGATGTCCCTATGCTTCAGCCCATGGCAGGTGACATGTTCTTTCTCCATGCTTCGGTATCACTGTACTTCAAGATATTACATTTATTATTATCTATTTATATCTCTTCCCCCCTCCCCCGCACTTTGTCCTTCTGTCTTGAAGGCATGGATGGAGTCCTATTCCTCTTCAAATTGGAGTCCTAGCAAAGTACTTGGTGATAAGACAACTGTTTATTGACCTATTGAATAAATGAATGAATAAATGTTTATATGACTTCATTGTTATCAGCATGACATCTATGGGCACACCTGAGTCATTCATCGATCATCAAAGGACTTCCTTTTAACTCTCTTTTCAAAAGAATCTCTTTTGTTTCTCTTATGGAGAATCCTCTTTTACTTCGACACCTGACAAATGTGTCACACCTCAGCTGTAATGAAATTTTCCTTCTACTGCCAATTCTCTGTTCCTCATGGAAGGATCCATGTTAAAACTTTTTACTTTATTCCCTTCAGACTGTTGTAATAGTTTTTTGGCTGGTGTCCCAGCACACATAATTAACAGACTTCAGTCGGTATGAAATGTTGCTGCTAAAATCCAATCCAACACTGGATCAAATAAGCACATAACTCTGGTTTTTGTGTCATCAGAATTAGAGATGGAAAATTATTATTAGTTCCACATAGACCCATTCCTCTGGGGAATTAAGGCAAAATTATTCCCCTCTGGTGTTTTGTCCACTGAATTTAAGTGAAGCAAGCAACAGGTCCTCTACTATTTCCCTTGGGAGACTCTTTCACTGTCAAATAGAAGTGATTAAAAAGAAGAAGAAGAAAAAGCAGGAAAAAAACCCTTTAACTTATATTAGATTTTCTTAACTTTTTTCTTTCTAGCCACTGCTCAGTTGAATTGTGAAGCATCTGTACAGGATAGAGTATATCTTTTGGCCAAAGGGTTTATTTTCCTTTGTGACGCTCATTGAAGGCATTGCCTTTATAATGACCCATTTAATCCCAGTCACTTGGAAATGAGTTAAATACTGCCTCCTTCACACAATCTAAATTGGTTTAACATCTTTCAATGCAAGTTATTTGTGTAATTCTCTGCACATGCTAATGTGTATACCTCCATCTCACTACATAGACATCAGGTCCAAACAAATGATTTCAGGGGCCCAGGAGTGAATTACTGTATTGATCTATTAAATAGACCTAAAATGCTTGTTTGGATTTGGAAGTCACTTGCAATCAGCAGCATTTTATTGAAAGGCTTAGGCTGGGAATGACTTAGTAGTAGGATGCAAAGCCATGTTGCCTAACTAGCTATAGGGATTAGTATTCCAGAAGTTTCCCTAAAGGTTTTCACTACTAGCAAGCATTGCTATGAGATTTGATGTCAATTTTATCCATTAAAATAATGCTTGAAATTAGGTTACGGTAACATGGGAGAATTTTCCCATTCTATCTCTTCAGAGTTATATACTACATTCATTAGGGAGGATTTTAACACAGGGGAAAGGAAGCTTGCTAGAATTTGAAGCCAGATGGACTTCCATTCAAATACCAATTCTTCCACGTCCTAGTGAAACATTAAAAATGTTATTTGCCTTTCTAAATCTCTGATTTCTCATTTAAAAATTGGGAATGGCAATATAATACTCCTATGATTGTTGTGGGGATTAAATGAAATAATATATGTAGTATATCTTGGCACACGGTAGACATTCAATAAAATTTTTATTTCTTCCTCCTCTTCCATTTTGTTAAGAAGACTATTCTACTACACAAATCAATGAGGATGTGTTGGAAAATGTAGATAAACATCTGGGATAAATTTAATATGTATTTTATAGAACTAGGAAATCAAAGTACAGTTTATGTTTAATTATTAATAAACTACCACAAATGACATTAAATAGAAAGTTCCAGGTAGGTTCAAGATACTACTGCTACTACTAATATTATCCACTTAGTGATTTGTCACATCCCTTACTAGCTTCCTCTTCACCAACAGAGGCCTTTAAACTTTTTTTCCAATGTATCTTTCTGTATCCTCAAATATTATTTGGGGCAACTCAGACTTGCCTGTTGTCAATAGTATGTAAATGTGTTGTACTAAAAAGTCATCTCGTGTTGTGGAGGACTTTTTTTCCCCTCTTGTTTATGATCCATTGGTCGATAATATTAATTCAGTTCTTGGAGCAAGCAAAGCGTGTGTGTGTGTGTGTGTGTGTGTGTGTGTGTATTGTTTTGAGGAGGGTTGAGCAAAAAGTGAAAGAAATATGCCATTTAACTGGATCCTGTTTCCAAAGCTTCCATCATCCTCCAAGCTGATTTTTGGGGCCCTTGAAGCCTTATTATTTGTTTTGTATTACTGTATATCTTACTTTGTTGCTTAAATAAAAGCCAGTGGATTCTTTGGATTTAGGATGTCAGTGTGGTATGGGAATCCAGCATGAGTGTCCCAGCCTCAAACTACCGGATGGATTTCTTGTTAGTCTGGGCCAAGACTGCAGAAAGCCAATTTGGTGGAGGTCCTATAGAACCTGTGTGGATTGTGGTCTTGAGTGCATTAGCTGTGAAAAAGCTAGTGGTGTCGAGGATTTCTAGATTGTGTTTCAAGCTAAGTTATGATTCATTAAAGAGAATCCATCTTTTATTTTGCTCTCTGATTTGTTTTCCCAAAATCAACCCTGGTTGATTTTGAAGAAAAATAATTCCTAAAGACAGATGTTTACTTTACTTGTTTTTATCTAGAAACCAGCTCTGATCCCATTAAGAGAAGTGCCACAGCAGTATTAATTTGGTTATTTTTACATAAACCTGCATTAATATCCAAGACCCTACTCCAGGTGTGCAAAATAAAGTAGCATTAATTAATTAACGTTACTTCTGTCAACTATATTCAAGCCCAATATTCAAAGCATGAAAGTGGCTGAAACACACAACAGGTATATAAACAAACCAATTAGAGCTTACTCATGCTTAAAGGAGACACACAAAGAAAGTTTGTACACACACACACACACACACACACAAAAGGTGGATGTCACGAATAGATACTCTCATATGTGTAATTGGAACCATGGCCACTCCCTTTCAACTCCTCTCTGCCTCCCCTACCCCAAAAGGACATGTCACAAATAACAATAAACACCCACAAGCTGGAGGGACAAAGAGCCTTAGTCAAGAACTTGATAAAGCTTCCATATACAGGTTTTCAAATTCTCTTATTATTTCAGCATATCTAAAAAGATATGACCTGCCCTCAGAAAAAATCAGTGCAACATTAAATGAGGTCGGGGTAGGGAGCTGAGCTTCTCTCTGTTAGCATATTGTGGGTGTGGGGGAGTGGTTTGAGAGGGAGGTAGAGGGAAGAGAAGGGCATGGAGGGAAGGAGAGAGTAACGAGCAGGTCTAAACAATAAGAGAGACTGAAGTTGCTGCAATGGCTGACTATGTACTTTGATTCACTGGAGTAGAGAATATTACACAGGGAGAGATTATGGAAGAAGAAGAGGGTAAAACTTTTCGGAGACATGGTAATGTATGAAAAAGAGGAAGAAAAAAAAACCCATGGGAGAGATTAAAAGCAAGTTTTCTTTTTCCCAAATAAGCTCCATCTTCTTAACTTTCATAGTACAGACATAGCACATAGCTCATAGTGTGGTTACCTCCATCCTGGACTATCACTAACACCTTTTCTCTGGACTTTGGAGAAAAATTGAAAGCAGTCTAATTTTTACCAATTTTTGTATTACATTCACATATGAACATTATGCAGCAAGTAAACCGAGTGAACTAGAGCCACATGCATTAGCAAGGAAAAATCTCAAAAACACAAGGATGAATGGCAAAAATATGCGAAATGATATATCCAGTGTGACATCATGTATATAAAGGTTAAAAACTAAAAAAAAAAACAATAATTGTCATGGATACACACATATGAACGGGAATGATAAACAGCAAATTCAGTAGAGGTTATGTTCAGAGAGAAGGTAAAGTGAATGGGATTGGGCAGATGTTGATACAGGGGCAACATCTCTATCTGCAATATCATATTACACCCTTTCCTTTCTATAGGAATACAACTTCCCCCCGAGTTTAAAAGGCCACATGGCTGCCTGGCTAGAGATTACGTTTTCCGGTTGTATGCTGTTGTATGCTCATATGACTAAATTTTTGGTAGTGTGATTAGAAGTGATGTGTGTGATTTCACAGTCACTTCCTTAGAGGAAATTGCTTGTTTCTTCTTCTTTCCCAAGTATGGGAATATGGGCGTCATGCTGGCAATCTAGTCTTACCCCTGAGGACGTGGACAGTACTCTGTGGCAGGTGTCCTTGGGCCAATGGCCTCATTTGATTCCTATAGTAGTAATTCATTAGCCTTCACTCCTGTCTTATTTTAGTGTGTGAATACACCATGGTTTATCCTGTTGATTGACATTTAGATCATTTCCTGTTTGGGGCTTTTAAGAATATCTTTCTGGGGTGCCTGGTTGGCTCAGTCGGTTGAGGGTCCGACTTCAGCTCAGGTCATGATCTCACTGTCTGTGAGTTCGAGCCCCACGTCGGGATCTGTGCAGACAGCTCAGAGCCTGGAGCCTGCTTCAGATTCTGTGTCTCCCTCTCTCTCTGACCCTCCCACGTTCATGTTCTGTCTCTCTGTCTCAAAAATAAATAAACATTAAAAAAAATTAAAAAAAAAAGACTATCCTTCTATAAGTCTCCTTCCTGAATGGTTAGAGTTTCTCTGTGATATTTTCTGTCTTTGTCTGCTTGGGCTACTATAACAAAAATAGAATAATCTGGGTGGCTTTTAGATATATATTTATTTCTCACAGTTCTGGAGGCTGGGAAGTCCAAGATCAAGGTATCAGCAGAGTCAGTATCTGATGAGCACCCAGCTTCTAGATGACCACCTTTTCTCTGTGTCCTCACATGGCAGAAGGGGCAAGGGAGCTTTTTCTGGTAGCTTTCAAAAGGGTATTAATCACTGATAGCTCCAGCCTCATGACTTAAATCACCTCTCAAAGGCCCTGCCTCCTAATGTTATCACCTTGGGAATTAGGTTTCAACATATGAATTTGCGGGAGGCACAAATATTCAGACCATAGCATATATATTTAGGAATGGAATTGATGAATCCTAGGATAGGTCTATGGTCAATTTTCCTTAGTACCATCAGAATAAACTTTTTTCCAAGTGGCTGTAAATCTATCATCTATCTATCTATCTATCATGTATCTATTTAAAAAAAATTTAAGTTTATTTATTTTGAGAGAGACAGAGACAGCATGAGTAGGGGAGTTGTAGAGAGAGAGTGGGAGAGAGAGAATCCCAAGCAGGCTCTGCACCACCAGCACAGAGCCCAACACAGGGCCCAAACCCACAAAACGGTGAGATCGTGACCTGAGCTGAAACCGAGAGTCACACACTTAACTGACTTAGCCACCCAGGCACCCCAAAGTGGCTATAATAATTTAAATCATCACCAGCAATGTGTTAGAGACTCTCACCTTGTTTTTGGTTGAATTTAAAATTTTTAATTTATCATCATTATAATTTTCACAAAATTATTCATTTTTTTCCCTGTGTTTTTAATTTACTAATAAGGAGAGGCATCTTACATATGCTTTGGGCTCTTTGCCTTTGCTGTGAAATGCCCATTCACATTTTTGCCCATTTTGCTATTGCATTGTCTTTTTCTTTTTTTTTTTAATTTTTTTTTAACGTTTATTTATTTTTGAGACAGAGAAAGACAGAGCATGAATGGGGGAGGGGCAGAGAGAGAGAGGGAGACACAGAATTGGAAGCAGGCTCCAGGCTCTGAGCCATCAGCCCAGAGCCCGACGCGGGGCTCGAACTCACGGACCGCGAGATCGTGACCTGAGCTGAAGTCGGACGCCTAACCGACTGCGCCACCCAGGTGCCCCTGCATTGTCTTTTTCTTATTAGTTCTGCATATAAATGCTTTGTTACAAATATGTGTAGCAAAAGTCTCCTGCTCTGTGATTTGTCTTTTTAACTCCTTATGTCTTTCGATCAATGCAAGTTTTTAGATTCAATTTAACAATATAACTATCTTTTATATTGTTTTTTTTTTTAATTTTTTAGCATTGATTTATTATTGAGAGACAGAGTGTGAGTTGGGGAGGGGCAGGGAGAGAGGGAGACGCAGAATCCAAAGCAGGCTCCAGGCTCTGAGCTGTCAGCACAGAGCCCGATGCGGGGCTCAAACCCACAAATGCGAGATTGTGACCTGAGCCGAAGTCCAACGCTTAACCCACTGAGTCACCCAGGTACCCCATCAGTTTTATAATCGTTTAAGAAATGCTCACACTCTGAGGTTGCAAAGATATTCTATATTTTATTCTATAATTTCTATAGTTTTACCTTTCATATTTGCCTTAAATCTACAACTAGTAATTTTTTGGGTATGGGTTAAGAATCAAATTTAATTAATTTCCATATAGATAACCAATTGTTCTAGACCCACTGATTTAATAACTATTATTTCCCCCACTGATCTCTTCCTGCTCCATGTTATTTGTGTGGGATTATTTTAGGACTCTATCTTCTCCATTATTCCACTTATCTAACACCATGCAAATGTTACATGTTCTTATTATAACTTTAATAGAAGTAAGTGTTGGTGGCAGATAGGCCAAATCTCCCTCTCCTCTTCTAATGGAAGATTATCTTGAAAAGTCTTGTTTCTCTGCTATTCTATCTTACCTCAGAGTCAGATTGTCGGCTTCTTCCACTGTATCTGTAGATTTCACTGTTCCTATAGATTAATCTGGGGGATAATTTTGGCTTCTGTTTTTAATTTGTTTTTAAGTTTACTTAAACATACTTCTTTTGCATAACTTCATCATAAGCCTGACTTTTATACTTTTTTGTTTTATATAGGTTTTATGTAGGTTGATTCAAAATTAGAGAAAGTAAAGAGGTAGTTGGGGAAGAATTGTTTAAAAAAGAAGAAGAAAGGAAAAGAGTTTTGGTTGTTGCTTAAAGGAAAAATTTATACATTCAGGGGAAAAAACACCTTAGATGGAAACAATGGAAGTGCGGGTCGTAAAGGATAAACATGAGGTGCAAAGCATGTGCTTGATCTTGAAGCATGAGATAAGGAAGTAGAGGCCATGCTGGCTACCAGCTGGCCCAGATTGGTGTAGGATGGCTCAGCTGCATTTTGGAGCACTCCCTGAGGGAGAGAGCAGAGGATCCTGAGGTAAATAGTGAGGGTGGGAAAGAATGAGTTCATTATGTAAATAATAGTTGCAAGCCAGATGTTCATAGCTTGGGTATACCTTACTTGCCTAAGGCAGTAGTACAATGCATTTTGAGCAAGTTTTCATATCCTCAGGGGTCGTGCTATCAAATTCCAAAATTACTCCCTCTCCTCAGACAGATTTCCTCGCAACTGCTGAAAAAAGAAACTGTTAGGAGGGCTTCACATTGAGGAGATGTTGGTAAAGTGTGTTGCATGCAAACAGGAACATAGTGGGAATTAAACAATTCAGATAATTATTGTCATGAAGGCTGGACTGTGTGAAAAGAAAAAGACTTTGCTTTTCAGTGTTTATATACTGAAGTACATAAAATGAAAAAAGAATGCCACGAACCTAATTTTTTAAAAAAACTGAGTAGGCTTTTAGCTGTTCAGATCCCATAAAAATCAAAAGGACGAATGTGACTTAAACTTGCTTTACTGAAGCAAATTTTCACAACCTGGCATTTAAATTGAGCTTTGGGGCCCTCAAATAATCCCACAGCCATGTAAAATCTGATACTATATCTGCATCTAACTATTCTGCTCTGGGATTTGGAATCCCAATTGGCAACCTGGGAAAACCATATTACTTACACTTGCTCAAATAGTCTCTAATTAGTTCTTCTGACCCTCTTGTATACTAATAAATGGCCCATTACGGAACATTAAAACTGAATTCTTTCCATTAAAAATGATTTCCTTGCTAGTGAACATGATCTAGGTTTAATGTACAATGTTGGGTAACATTAGATTGTTCTAATGTACAGTGAATGCTTTCTAGTATGAAGTGATTGTAGTACTAATTAGGCTTTCTGGTTCAGTCAATTAGCTGAGAGGGGGATGAGTCTTCCTACAGTGGTCTAAATATTGCTTATATTCTTAGTTTGTTTTTGGTCTATTACGTTTTGATCTAAAGAGCTGAAAACTCTAATGTGAAATTGTATAATGAGCCTTGGAAAATTATGAGCCTAAAGAGACTTTTAGATCACCTCATCAGGTCAATTTTCAAGTTTTATTTGGTTAGTGGTACAAACAGGCTGATGTAATAAGAACTCCTTATTCTGGCACGCTCCTCAGACCATCCAAGGCCCTGTTGGCGCCTAGTGCAGTGTCCAATGACTACATGTTAGGTTAATGTTGTAAAATGCTTCTAAGTACTATTAATTAATATTTCTGACATTCTTATCTAATCAAGCAATATACAAATATTAATTGAGCACCTATATGTGGCAAGAATTGTGCCAGACAAGCCCTAAGGAAAATTTGAAAGATACATTAAATTTGGCTCTGTGAAACAATATCATAGGGATTATATTATATTATATTATATTATATTATATTATATTATATTATATTCTTTTAGATAATTATAATGATCTTAGATTAGGAGTATCCCCCCCAGAAAACTGGGCCATAGGCTTAATAACCACATGTTAGAATGTTGAGTAGGAGGTCAGGGAAGATTTTAATGCAACAAGCCCATTTTTTTTTTCTGAGTTAATACATTGAGAGTTTCACTCACTGAACTAATATTTATTGAGTACCTGGCATGTGCCCGGTGCCCTGCTAGGTTCTAGGTACATAGATGAAGTGTTATATCTGCCTTTCAGGAAAGAACGGTCAAATGGAAAAGAGGGAGACATGCAAACAAATATTACAGTTAAATGGAGTGAGCATGGCAATAGTTGTGATGGCAGTTTTGGACTGATGGACGCTACCTCCGTGCTGAGCTGGTCTTTGCTTATCCAGATCGAGAGGCAAGAATCCTGACTGGATAAGGATAGCAGGTGGAGCCAAAGGAATTGCTCAAGGGTGTTAGATAACTAGGACTGTACAGGAAATAGGAAGTTGATGAGGAAGGAGGAGATACTTGTTGAATGGCATGGAGTCGGCTAGAGCTTTGGGGACTTAGTTGGCACCCAGCATTGCAAGTGCTTCCTGACTGCTCTTCCTGTTTTCAGCCCGAGCTCATAATTATCAAGTGCATTTTTCTCAGTATATAGCACATTTATGCCCCCCTTCAAAGGTCTCCCTATTTTTAAAAAAATTTTTAATGTTTATTTATTTTTAAGAGAGAGAGAGAGAGAGAGAGCGAGAGAGAGAATGAGTGGGGGAGGGGCAGAAAGAGAGGGAGACATAGAATCCAAAGCAGCCTCCAGGCTCTGAGCTGTCAGCACAGAGCTCGATGTGGGGCTTGAACTCACAGACCTCGAGATCATGACCTGAGTTCCAGTTGGACACTTAATCGACTGAGCCACCCAAGTGCCCCAAAAGTCTCCCAATTTTTTAGGAAAATAGGCCCAATCTGCTTATTTTGGCTTTTGAGGTTATCTGCAGTTTGACTCAACATGCAATTTTGACCTACAAAAATAGTATGTTTATACATTTCAACCACATACCTTTGTCTCTACCTTCTCAAAAACATGCTTAACTTTAGTCAACCTTGACTCCTTTATTGTCTCTGTGCCTTTTAAGAAGTTTTGCTCATTGCTAACAGCCCTTTGCTAATACTGCACTTCGATGGTGCTCTTCCTGGTCCTCCTTCACTGCCATCCGCAGGGAGATTCTTCTTCACTTGAATACATACTGTGATTGATTTCTCTCTGTGGTATCTTCTGTTTTGTATTACAATTATTTATGTACATGTATGTTTTCAATCTGTTTGATTATAAGAGAATCTTATTGTACTCGACTTCTGGGTTGTTTTTTTTTTCTCACTCTGCTTATGAAGCCCATGTTCACCTCGTCATTTCAGATGAAAGAATGAACGCTAGAGATCATATCACCCCAGGCACAGCTGGACCAACCAAGAAACCTATAGGAACGCAGCTCCACCAGCTTACAAGTTGCTAATCAGTCCCTAAAGATGTAGTCACCAGATATACCTAATGAAATCTCTAATGTAGTGAATAAAGGTCTTTTTCAGATTCCAAGTCTCCTGAGATGCAAAACACTTCTGGGGACCAGATGAAGTAGCACCAGAGCATCTGCTGACATGACCTTATGGGCCTCCAATCAGTGGTGTCCACCTTCTCAGAAGACTCCTGCCCCAAATTTTGCCCTTAAAAACCCTCATTTCCAAGTCATTAGAGAGTTCAGGACTTTTGGGCATTAGCTCCCCGTTCTCCTGGGTGGCGCCACGCCAGTAAATAGCCTATCTTTCTTCATTGCAAAAGATCGGCATCAGTTTCTATTGGCTTGCTGTGCAAGGGGTAGAGGAACTCCCGTTTGATTCAGTTACACTCACGGCAATGTGCATAATGTAAGACCGTGCATAACAGTTACAAAAGAAAAAATTGAGTGCCAGACAGAGTTGATAGTGAGAGACTTCAAAATCCCTGGCAGAAGATAGGAGAGATGGGAGAGATGTTGTGTTGTGCTCTGCCAGGGGACTGGTGGAAGAATCTTTCTTGTTCTTGCTCTCTCATTCTCTCTGTCACACGTGTGTGTGTGTGTGTGTGTGTGTGTGTTTGAGGGTCTTCTAAATATTTAAATCAAGATTAGGAAATCTCTACTAAAAGCATTAATAGCTGCAACTATGCAAAACCATTATAACCTCCTTATTTATTGTGTAATGAGATTGACAGCCTCATTTAAACGTTGTGAATAATGCAAAATGCCTTTGTTGAGGATTCTAATGTACAATTTTCCAACAGTTTCAATTAATGAATACAAATTATTTTCAATGCCAGCAATTTCTGAGAATGATTTGACCCTAAAGATTTTTGTCCCTTACTTGCATAATAATTTTATAAAGACATATTATATATATACGTATATATATATACATTAAGAAAATTATTTAGAAGTGCAGCAGAATATTTGTGGATACAGACAGAAAATCTGGATTCAGTACTTGTATGATGAAATATATGTATGAAAAAAGTAAAAGGAAACATAAGGGAGAAATAGAACAGCATATTCAAATAAATAGTGCTAATCTGTATCTGCTAACATTATTTCCAGATATAGCTAGCTTACAACTTATGATGCTCTTTTCATACCTGAAGGAGATCAGCATTTTTTCAGATTTGGAAATAGTCCTAGAAAGATCAAGTAATATGTTTTTTTTATTAAAATTTTTTTCTAAACTTACATCCAAGTAAGTGCATATAGTGTAATAATATATATAGTGCATATAGTGCAATATAGTGCAACATGCACTATAATATGTATAATAGTGCAATAATGATTTAAGGAGTAGAATCCAGTGATTCATCCCCTACATATAACAGCCAGTGCTCATCCCAGCGAGCGTCCTCCTTAATGTCCCTTGCCCATTTAGCCCATCCCTCAACCCACAACCCATTCAACAACCCTCAGTTTGTTCTCTATATTTAAGAGTCTCTTATGTTTTGTCCCCCTCCTTGTTTTTATATTGTTTTTGCTTCACTTCGCTTGTTTCTGTGTTTTGTATCTTAAATTACACGTACGAGTGAAGTCATGATATTTGTCTTTCTCTGACTGACTAATTTTGCTTAGCATAATACCCCCTAGTTCCATCCACATTGTTGCAAATGACAAGATTTCATTCTTTCTGATTGCTGAGTAATACTCCATTGTATATATATAGCACATCTTGTTTATCATGCAATGTGTTCTAATTTCCTTTCTTTCTTGCTCTAGCTTTTGCTCTTGATTTCCTCACCATTTAAAGAAAAACTCATCATGACTGAAGAACTCATTACTCTATGCTCATACTCTATACTCTTGCTCTATTCTATTTTCTGGCCAACATTTTAACCCCAGATTCTATTCTAAAATAGCAAACTGTTCATGAGTGACCGGGTGGCTCAGTTTGTTAAGCATGTGACTCTTGATCTCAGATCTTGTCTCGGGGTCATGAGTTCAAACCCCACATTGGGCTCTGCTGGGTGTGAAGCCTACTTAAAAAAAAATAGCAAATTGTTCAGATGAGGACACTGTTACTGAAGTTAGGCAAAATTTCTTTGGTTTTAATCCCTTCTCTTTCTCTGCCATTCCACCTAGCAGCTCTAAAATACAGTTTTTATCTTCATTTAATCTAGGCTTTATATCTGTATTATTATTCCTGTTTTTCTGATAAGTAGAATGAGGCCAGAAAATTTATGAGTCTTCCCCAAAGTCACCGGGATTCTGGGATTATAGGTTGAATTGTATCTCCCACCTCCTGCCCCTACACCCTTGCCTCCATCCATATGCTGCAGTCCTAACTAACTACTAATACTTCAGAATGTGACTTTATTTGGAAATAAGGTTGTTGCAGATGTAGTTGGTTAAATTGAGATGTGGTCATACTGGAGTAGGATTGGATTATGACTGGTATCCTTATAAAGGAGGATACAGACACACGTACAGGGAAATCACTATGTGAAGATGAAGAGAGATTGGAGTGATACTTGTATTAGCCAAGGAATTCCAAAGATTGACAGCAAACCTCCAAAAGTGAGGGGAGGCACAGATTCTTCCCCATAGTTCTCAGAAGGAACCAACCATGCCAACACCTAGAGTTTGGACTTGAAGCTTCTGGAGCTATGAGACAGTACGTTTCTGCTGTTGAAGATGCCCAGTTGGTGGTACTTTGTTATGAGAGCCCTGCAAATGAGTACAGACTCCAACCCAGACCACTCAGGCCCTGTGACCTTTCTACTACATCACAATTCCATTTTCTGAAGAGATGTCTCTGACATGGGCCTTAAGATTAGGTTAAATTATGGGGAAACACAGAAGAGGAAGTGACTTCTTTTGTCTGGGTGTTCTACAATGTTTTACTGAAAAGCTATCATTTGATGCCGGCTTTGATCACAGCATTGCAGTCTATCATATACAGGCAGATTGGGGTGAGGTTCGGGTAGCAGAAACAACAGATTTCACATTCAAAGATAGGAAAAGGGAAGGAGAGTAGATTAGAAAAAGATTAGGGAGGGTAGATCAATTAGGAAAATGTCCTAAAGACTTCTAGGCATGTAGAGTTTTAATATTTTAAGAAAATTTGTAGGGGATTGATGTGCTTCAGTAAAAACAGTTCTGACCATGAGGATGGACTTAAAAGGAGGTCAGGGGAGGCTGCTCTCCCAGTTACTGCAGTAGACCCAAGGTTATGCATCAGCCCACATCCACCTCGCTCTACCAGTCCCCAAACCCTGCCACTATTAACTGCCTTTCTCCCTGGCCTAGAAGTCTCAGCTATGTCCCTGAGCAGTCTCATGAGCCTCTAGAACAGCCACAATCATTTCATCTCCTAATACCACCAATTGGCTCAACCTCATCTAGAGCAAGGACATCTTCTGGCACAACCTTCATAACTGCGTGAGATACAAATCTCCTTTAAAGCTATCTGTGACTTTAGGGGCTCCTGGGTGGCTCAGTCAGTTAAGCGTCTGACTTTGGCTCAGGTCATATCTCACAGTTCATGAGGTCAAACCCAGCCTCTGTGCTGACAGCTCAAAGCCTGGAGCCTGCTTCGGATTCTGTGTCCCCCCTTCTCTCTGCCCCTTCCCTCCTCTCTCTCTCTCTCTCAAAAATAAATAAATATTTTAAAAATGTAAAAAAGAATAAAGCTGTCTGTGACTTTAATAGTGTGTTTTAACTTGGTAAGGAGGTGCCCAAGCCTATCATTTTCTTTTATTAAGGCCTCCTATGCCCTCACAAATCCCTATCTTACACAACAGTCTTCATAACTGTCAATACCCCAAAGTATAATAGATACTTCCTTTCCTGGTAATACCTTGCTTTGTGTATGTATTCTTTCACCAATTAACCATAGGAGTAAACTTTAAGAACTGAGATCCTTATCCATTCTTATACCATCAGACCAGTGGGTAATTCAATGTCAAAATTCCATTCTGAGTCTGCTGCCTAATATTCCCCCTTATATAGATGTGCTAACCTATCTCAGAAACTGAGGCAAAATAGGCATGCTGGTGTTTTATTTTGGGGGTGGGAGAGGGAAATGAGTCATGATAGTCTGAGAAAGAAGAAATGAAGGGAAAAAAAAGTGAAGTAGGAAATGAAACAAAGCAAATGTAAAGTGAACTGGTTATGGTATCTAACAAAAAAACCCAAAAACCCACAGCTGACTGGCAAGCCTGAATGGCAACTCCACTCAGAACTTGTCAAAAATAGAAAGCAGTTCATTTGCCAATTCTTCCCTGTCTTCTGTCTTTAATTGGCCAAAACCTGTGGGTGTTGATTCCCATTTACCTCTGGGTTGTGTTACCTGGCCCCTCTGGGCAGCTGAGGGCAAAGCCAAAGTCACCATGTAAGGTTGGTTCCCACTATAATAGGAGAGGATGTAAATACAAGGTGGGATTAGTTGTGCTGTTCTGTGACTTTCACCCAGCATTGTCCTCGATATTCCAGTACTTCCCTAATGGGTTTATAAACAGAGTGACCATGGTGGCAGCAATGGAGTCTTAAGATGAGTTCAACGATAGGGTCTTTCACTTACTAAGGCAATCTCACAACTAGCCTTGTGGAATGCAAAATTCGCCAGCAGCTATGATTAACACCCTTTGTAAGCCACCAATTTTTTGGAGCCAGCCATATGATCAGAGACCAATTACATTGAACACCTTCCATCTTGGTGAAGACAGTAGCTCATCCTTACCAGAACTGATAATAGATTGAAGCATAGAAATTTGTTAATATAGGACAATTTTTGTGCTACATAAATGACAATTTTATGTGGTTCAACAAAATGCATTATTCTGGATGTGGGTGTGGCAGGCAGAACAATGCTACCCTCTCCCCAAACACATCTATGTCCTTATTCCTGAAACCTATGAGTATGTTAGTTTACATGACAAATGGGAATCAGAGTTGCAGATGGAATTAAAGTTCCTCATTAATTAGCTGCCCTTAAAATAGAGAGATTATCTGGATTTTATAGATAGGCCCAACATTATAAGAGTTCTTAGAAGTGGAAAAAGAACCAGAAAGATGGCAGTGTGAGAAGGACTCAGCTCAACATTGATGGCTTGGAAGGAAAAGAAGACCGTGAGCTAAGGAATGTGGGTAACTTCTAGAATCTGAAAAGGCAAGGAAATAGATTCCTCCCTAAAGCCCTCAGAAAAGAATTCATCTTGCCAAGACCTTGATTTTAGACCAGTGAAATCCATGTTGATTTTCTGATCTATAGAACTGTAAGATAATTAATTTGTGTTGTTGTAAGCCACTAATTGTGGTGATTCATTATAGCTGCAATAGGAAGCTAATATAGTGGGTTTATTCTCCACCCCGGCGAAGTGCCCATGCCAGCATTACATTTCAGTCCTTTATAGAAAGGGTTATCCATTCGCATGGTGTCTGACACAACATTGCCTTGGTGTAAGAGAGCCATTGTTTGGCAAGGAAGGTACAACATTTGGCTCATGCCCAAGATATTAATGTGTGTTTCTCATAACCCACAAGGAAGCTTGACAAAATGTGGAAGAGCCTATTTGAGGGCTCAGGGCAACAGCTTCGGGGCAATCTTTGAGGGGGGTGGCCAGTATATTGATTATACCTGCAACAAGTAGGTGGAGCCATGTCCCTCCCTGGTAATAAAAATATTTAGAATAAAGAATGAAAGGATAGGAATAGGATTTGTCTATTACATATATATGTGTGTGTGATATATATATATATATATATATATATATATATATATATATAACACAATAAAGTTTGTTTATTTTGAGACAGAGACATCAAGAGTGGAGGAGGGGCAGAGAGAAAGAGAGAGAGATAGAGAGAACCCCAAGCAGGCTCCATGCTTCCAGTGCAGAGCCCAATGGAGGGCTCAAACCCATGAAACCACGAGATCATAATGGGAGCCAAAACCAAGAGTTGGACACTTAACCAACTGAGCCACTCAGGTACCCTGTCCATTTTTATGACACTTTCATTCTCCCACTTACCTCTTATCCTAGAAAATTTAGGCTCTGTGAGGTTAGAACTGGAAGCTATAACTACAGCTTGGGCCCTATGGGGCTTTGTGCAGTAGACCACCAGGCAAAAAGGAGTTACTGTATAGGCCAGGGTAATTGACCCTGACTACTCTCAGGATCTAAGGATTCTACTACACGTGGAAGCAAGAAGGAACGTGCATGGAACTGATGCGATTCATTGGGTCTTTCCTTGATGCTTCTGTGCCCTATAATAATTGTGTACAGGTGACTGTAGCAATCACAACCTGACAAGGACAAGGAAACCAGAGCTCAGACTCTTCCAGAAGGAAGATGCAGGTCACCCACCAGGTAAGAAATACAGACCAGCTAGAGTGCTGGCCAAGGATGAAGAAAATTGAAATGGATGAGAGAAGAGAGATAGGATACATGTCGATATGACTATAGGATTGGCTAAAGCAGCTGGGAACGAAGCTTGGGTTGCTAACCTCTTCAAGTTGTTTTAGGAGATGTCAACTGACACAATCTTAGATACCTGGATTTGTATGTCCAGGAAGTGAGGGCATCTTTTTTACATATAAGATCATATATTAGTAGAGGGTGAAAACAGAACTGAATTGCTCTGAGTGAGCTTTATCGGACTCGGTCAGTTGTGTCCCGACATTGGCTTGCCTCTTTACTCAACCTCAGTAAGTTGCCTTACTTTCCATCCAGATTCGTCCCAGCAATGGCTCACACCATGCCGTGCTGCAGTCTTACTCACCTTATTTCCTAATACCACCGATTGCTCACACCTTCCCCAGGAGATGAGGACTGGGCTTCTGCACAAACATCATGCCACCCACTGCGATGGGGGAGCCATAGTAGTTGTACTGTTAGGTCCTACTTGCTTGAATATATGGGGGCTCTGACTCCTCCAGTGGCTGTCCAGCCAGATCCAGTAACCAAGATGGAACCGTGGGGAAGTTAAAGTCGCAAGAGGTAGACTTTGACCAGTGAAAGATGGAAGATAATCTGCTTGCCCTTCCTTTCCCATAGAGCTTTCTTAGCAATGCTTTTATTCTGCCTTGTGTAACTGAAAAATTCCTTGGATTTCTTTGAGAAGCTGGGCCAGTTCCATAACAGATCATCTTGTATTTGCTTTTCCCTTTTCCCAGCCTCAACCTCTCCTTGTTCTTTATCCTTCCCCTCAATAAAATGTTGGTTAGCATTTGTGTTTTGCCTTAAACTCTGATTTTTAGAAAACCTGGGCTAAGATATTGCACTTTTGAGACATGTTGAAGACTTGGACTACATGAGTCACAATGCAGATGGCAAAGAGGAGTAGATGTGTGAGATAATTAGGGAGAATAAATTCCTGCATTTGCTGTTGCATTGGGTTGGACTTGGAGAGCTGAGTGAGAGTAAGGGAGGCAATTATGAAAACTTTGAAGTTTATAGCATTGGCAACTGCTTAAATGATACATTAACTGAGATTTCAAATATTAAACGTTTGGGGAGAAGGTAATGAGCTGAATTTTGAATCCATTCTGCTTGAGATAGCTGTGGGACAGCCAAGTGTTGAAGTCTAGGAGGAAGTTGGAAATGTGTTCTTGGAGCAAAGGCAGTGGCTTTGGTAAATGAAAGGTTGAGGTCAGCTCACTACAGTGTAAATTTTTTATACACATAGATTTTTTATGGCCACATTTCTGGCAGACACGTAGGTGTGTTTCAGCAGTGAATATAACACCTTTTGGAAAATAAATCATCCAATAGCATTTATTTGAATGTCCCATGCCCTAAAACATTTTAACACTCCTGTCATTTATTTCTTCCAAATCATCTATCATTTATCCTTTCCTGGCTAAGGTTACATTTTTCCACAGGGCTGGCTACGATGTGCTATCACAGGAACCAGTAAGGCTGCTCTCTCAGGAAGCATCTCTCTACTGCCTTGCTCAAGCTTGATATTCACAATTAGTGGCTCTACTACTGAAATGAAAGATGTAATTCATCAAAACTCTGTAGGTCATTAGTGGGTTGGAGAGACTGAGAGTACTAGATTTTTCCTGGGGGGAAGATTTTTATTATAAAGAGAGATGTATGTGTGTGCATGTGTGTGTTAGGATTGGGGGAGCAGGAGGTGGGAAGTGAGAAAGAGAGAGAGAGAGAGAGAGAGAGTTAGGGGTGTCATGAACGGTGTAAAATAGTGGTTCTATTTAGTGGTTAGGAGCTCAGGCTGCCTGGATTCAATTCTAGCTATGGTGACCTTGGTTCTAGCATCTTGGAAAAATTATTTTACTGAGATTTAATTTTGCCACACCTATAAAATTAAGCATAATCACTGTAAATGCCCGTAGGACTGTTGTGTGAATTACATGAGAAAATGGATGAAAGGCACTTAGGTTATAGAAAGCTCTCAAAAATTATTAATAGTATTTTTGAAGTATAGATTGTGGAGCCAAGGACAAACATTACCTACTTTATAATTCTATGTGGAAAAGGCCTTTTTGGTCATGTATCTTCATTTATTAGTGACTTTAGATTCGGGATCCAATTTCTTTTCTCTCAATTCACTTACTGTATAATTTAAATAAATAAATTTATTCCAGGCACCCCTTACTCCACCCCAGTAGAAGTCTCATCCACCTGCCTCACTTCTTGGTTCACTGAGAATGCAGCCTAAAGGGTTACAATGTTCACTCATTTACTTGGAAGGTGTACTATCTGCTTTACCTCCAAAATACACCGTAAATTTTCTCCTCTCATCATCTACACAGCCTTGACAATGAAAGTGACCTCCTGATGGCACCCTAATTTTCGTTTTTTGCCCCTACCATATGTTTTCCTCTCAAAACAGAGACCATGTTGAGAGTCATTCAGTTGATTCCTATTTTGATTAGAGTGAAAGCCAAACTTTTAAACATGGCCTCCAAGCTCTTCTATCAGTAGATTCCTGCCACACCTCCCACCTCATAATGTGTCACAAACGTGTCTTCACAAGTGATGTTCCTACTGTGATTGTTACCACAACATATCCTTCATTTTCTTCATAGCTCTTATATCACAGTTTTTTGTAATTATCTTGTTTATTTATTATTCCATTTGTATAAACCTCTCTCTCTGAGGCTAGATGCTTTATTCCTACCTTGTTTATCTTTGAATCTCTACTGTCAAAAGAGCCTGGCATGGAGAAGTTCCTCAATAAAGATTTGTTTAGTAAATGAATGAATGAATGAATGAACACAGGGACAAATACCACCCATCCACGTCTCCATAAATAATGGTGTCAGAAAATGAAGTGACAAAGAAGACCACCCACATGACAGCAAATACAAAGTGGCTTTATGCCTATGGGTAGTTGAAAAGAAGTAAACGTGAAGGTTTTAACAGCTAAGAAAGCAGAGCATAATAATAGCAGACACATGGTTTTTGTTTGTTTATCAGGGATTATTCCAAGGAATTTAACCATATTAACTCATTTAGCTCTCACTATAACCTCACAGAGTAGAAACTGTTATTAGCATCCTTCCTTTATAGATGAGGAAGAGTCACAAGGGAGTTGAGTAAACTGAGGCTCAAGATCACGCAGTTAACAAGTGTCAGGGCAGGCTGTGAACCCAAGCAGTCCGTTCCAGAACCCACACTCATGCGCACACTACTCTCTGACTCTCTAAAGTAGTCTAACAGACTCATCAGTGTGACACTGATGTGACGTGAAGAAAACAAGAAGCATATCTCATAAATGTTTATATCTACCCAGCACTTAATCCGTTGCCTTACCTGTGATGATTGTGTATCAAATGGAATCTGATATTAAAGTCCCTGAAAATGTCAGCAGGGCTGGTGAAGAAGTAAAGGCCCTAAGATAGACCTTAAAGATCAACAAGTTAGTTGGAAAAATGTTCTAGAGATTGGCAAAAAAGTATGATTAAATAAAATTGGGAAGCATGGTGATAATAAATTCAAATAATAGACTGTTCATGGAATCCCGAAAAAAAAAGTAGGGTGAGAATGAATGTGTTTCTGGGGAAAGAATGGCATTCAAAAGAAAAAGGGTAACTTTACTAGAGAATACAAATATATGATTAAATTGGCAAACATAACCCTTCAGTGGAGAGGAATGACTCACCAGACTGCAGTTTGATGAAAATATCATCTCTTGAGGCCACACGATTTCCATTTCTCTGATTCCATATTTACCAAGCAACCTTTGAATTTAAATTCAGTTTCTCAATGTTTCCTAGCATGGATGAGAAACAAAAAACCAAACATGCAAGCAACCTGTCTGCTTTAAAGTAAAAATTTTCATGGGAAATTATTAGACTTTCTCTGGATTATCAATTCCAGCCATGCTGTTTGAGCACTTTGGAAAGACCTCTTTGAGCTGTGGTGTCATGTGGAGATGATTGGAACATCCTGCTCTCAGCTTACCTACGGTGGTTGTGAGGATGCTTGTTTTTAGTATAAATGTGGGCCTTATTATCATCTGGAGGAGGTGACCATTAAATTCCTTGATCTGTAGCTGTGAGGATCATATACTGGATCCACATTGTCTTGTAGTAGTATATCTCCACCTTAAATGCTCATTTTTCTAGGAAGGAATGTCCCTTTGAGACAGTTTGCTTATTTGG
The DNA here is from genome assembly GCF_018350155.1 of Leopardus geoffroyi. Classification (NCBI taxonomy): domain Eukaryota; kingdom Metazoa; phylum Chordata; class Mammalia; order Carnivora; family Felidae; genus Leopardus; species Leopardus geoffroyi. Next base: position 49,800,201 of record NC_059341.1, read on the forward strand.
CTCTGTTCGACCTTGATCCCTCCTCCTTCTCTATCCTGTGAACTAGTACTGATCTGGTGAACCAGCAATGGACATTTCCCCAACTGCAGACTAAAATAATAACTGGCCTTCCATGATAGCAACATCCTGTAATATTGGTGCTGTGATCCCCTTTTTAGTTGTGGCCTTGGGAAAACCTAAGAGATAGAGGTTGTGTGATCTTGGCAATAACTTGGAAGATTTTTTTTATTATTCACTTGCATCAAAAAGCCACAGAAGAATGAAGCATTTAAGCCTGTTTTAAAAGTAATCACTTTCAGGGCACCTGAGTGGCTCAGTCAGCTGAGCGTGTCTGACTCTTGGTTTCAGCTCAGGTCATGATCTCACAGTTCATGAGTTCGAGCCCTGCGTTGGGCTCTGTGCTGACAGCACTGTCTCTGCCCCTCCCCTGCGCTCTCCCTCTGTCAAAATAAATAAATAAATAAATAAATAAATAAATAAATAAACAAACTTAAAAATAATTTTAAAAATAAATAAAAATCATTTTCAATGAAGAATTATGTAGCATAATCTCTCTCTCTCTCTCTCTCTCTCTCTCTCTCTCTCTCACACACACACACACACACTGAATATCATTACACAGTCTTTCAATTTTATCATCCCCCCAACACAGACAAGACCACACATACCGTGTGGGGTGAAGATTTTGGAAAGAGGCATGGAAATAACATTAGCTTGAAAGACTTAAGTGAACTTGTTAACCACTGTGACCTTCACCTTTTGTCCTACTTCTAAGCTCCTAACATCTTCTGATTTTCAGCATCACTGCACAAGCTTTGGTGCATGGGTCCCTCCCAAGGCTAATGTTAATAAGTAGATATAAAAATACTCACAATTATGTAGATCTTAAATATGAACACACTCTAAGACAAAGGGAGTGGAGTTTATCACAGAATGGGTGTTTGATAGGTAAGGAATATGGGCTGGATGGCTAGAACACTGCTTTGTACTCTTGCATCTGTGACCTTCAACCCCATGCTTACATACCTAGGCCTCACCTCCACCTCCGGGCTTGACTGAAATCATCTATGCTACATATGAGGCTTTTTTCTTCCCACCCCCTTTTCTCCTCTGTTCCATTACTTTTTCATACTTAATGTCTATGTGGAACTAACTCACTGCACTGTTTTTCAATTCGTACTCCCCAAAGCCTCCTCTGGAGTCATAAAACCATGAATAAGAGGAATTAGCAAACAGAAAGCCTATGATTTTAGAGTATCTGGGGTAAATGGGAATATAATTAGGCTGGTGCTGGTTTACAATTAGGAGAGGGATTATATCTGCTTTTACTCACTATCTCTGAAGGTAACCTGGAGAAATATGACTAATTTGGGGGAGAATTATCACGTTCGCCCATAGCTCTAGGTCAGGCTCTCTCTCCCCCAGCTGTGGTAACCCTACAGGCCCCTTCTTACAGAGAAAGCACCAGCTAGCACCCCTGCTGCTTTATAAATGCTCTCTCCAACCTGAAGGGATTGTGCTCACAGCACAGTGCAATTTTCATTTAGAAATGGGCTTCCAATTGTGTTGACACACCTCATTAGCTAAGCCCTACCTCTTAAGTCAGGGACTTTTGTGCAGGTGTTAAGTACTGGGGGAAAAAATAACAAGGAAAGGAAGAAAAGCATCATTCTTCACCTAAATAAATAAAGGAGGACAGCATTCTTTGTCCCAAGTCCCTTGTACCATGTAATTCTAAACTTTATTACTGTTGTTATTATTGTTTTGTTCTTGCTCACTTTCGTCACTCCAGGGCAAGAAGCCACATTATCTGTAGAGGATGAGGGTGAGATTAGATATGGGTTTAGCTTTTTAGAATTATAGAAAAATTGCTCAATATAGTTTTTCTCTAAAGGGCTTCCACCGCTGTGCATTCTCTTCATTGTCAGGTGTGCCATTTGGAAGTATTCAGTTAAATTTATTTAAATGTTTCATTTTATCAGCCTCTGCTGAGGGCATATTTGGCACTTTATTTTACTTATTGGTTTATTCGATGAGTTGTTTCTCAGTTGTCTACGGGAATATGTGTACTGATAACTGCAGCAGGTGTTTAAGCGTTTGGAAGAGAACCAAGCCAGCTTGGGCCACGTCCTGTGGTAGTAAATTTCAGCTCCACTGTAGGTTTCTCTTGCTCGTCGATGATTTACACGTCAGGAAGAGCATCAAGGAGGTTCTATTGAGTTAGATGACTCTGCCATCCTCAGAAATATTTAATGAATCAATTCTCGTTATAAGACCAGGCTAGAGACAATTGCCCGTTCACTTCACTCTTTTTCTTCCTGTTTCTTTCCAAACGCTTTCCCGAGAAAGGGAATTGCAGCATAAACCTGCTGTGTGCAATTAATATGCGATGCTTGCTTTTTTCTGGACCCTTTTGTATGTTTCCTGATTAGCTTTTGTGAACAGCAGAAATAGGAGACAGAATGTCAAGAGAGAGAAGGGACTGAAAAGGCTTTTGTAACAAACCATATTGTCAAACATTACCAGGAAACACACGGCGGAACAGTGGCAACGTGCAGGGAGGAAATGCACCAATGGCCACCGCAGACAACAGAGTACATTTAATTTCCTTTAAGCTCTTTATTTACAGGTTATGGTTCTGCAAAACATATTCTGGAATGCTCTTTGGGCAAATTGATAGTTTTTGGAGCCACAACATTCATCTTTGTGAACTCAGCGCCCCCTTTCCAGGTTTCCTGGAATTATTTTTGTTTTGGCTCTCATTCTATGTCCTTTTCGTTTGACCTATTTTTAAACTGTACTCTTCCTTCATTCTAATTATTGGCTGCCTCTAATGATGTTTCCAGAGACGCCAAAGCATGATTCTAGTTTTGAATTGCGCCACTCCACCAAAAACAATCAGCAAAGTAGCCCACCACCTGATCCTGTTCTGTTCAAAAACATTTCTTACAGTCCAGAAATTGTGTTTAAGTCTTCACTTGCTCATTGGAGACATGGAGACATCACAGTAATTCCAGTCAGTCTCCAGCTCTGTTCTGGAAAAATTGCCCTAGAGCGGTGTTCCAAAGCTTGAATAACCATAAGAATCAACTTCTTGAAAATACAGATTCCTGCCTAAAATTAGACTGGCTTAGATCGGAATCTCTAGGAAGAAGGTCTCAGGAAGCTGTGATTTTGACAAGAGTTTATTCTTACTATCAAACAAGTTTGGGAAATGCTTCTGTGTCTATGAGCTACTGGTCCAGAGGAAAGAGAATGATCTATGAACAGCAGACATAGGTTTAAGCCTCTGCTTTATCATTTACTAATTACATGGCCTTGAATGAGTGAACTTCTATGAATCTCAGTTATCTAATCTGTAGATTAAGTGTAATACTAATAGTCAAGAGCTGATGTTAAAAATATTTGATAGCTAGAATGGGATGGCAGCAACCAATCAGCATCAACAGTGTCCCGAGCACTGGGCAGGGCACTAACTCTTTAACTGCTGGATCATGCAAGTGGTGGCAAGAGAACCGGGATAGCCAGGGACTCAGGTGGGGGCACTTGGAAGACTGAAGAAGTAGCTACTTACTAATCCATGAAAAAGTATTACAGGACTTTCACAATTGGGAAGGTTATGTTCATATGCCGTTCAGCAGACTATCAGCCCTATTGACATGAAAATGTATGTACATTGTGACTAGTAAAATAACGCTTGAAAACACAGTGTCCGGTATTTTGTAGGTATTCAACAAATAGAAGTTATTATTATCAGTCATGCTTTTTTTATTATATCTATGACACCTGTTCTACTTGGAGTACGAAGTTGAACCTGACCAAAGAAGGTTAGACCCAAGAGTCCATAGACACGTCAGGGCTTCTAGAACAGGATTGCAACTGTATTATTGATCTAGACTTGAGGGGACAAGGATGTGAATATAAAAAGGGAATTCGAAGTTGGGAGATGACTCCAGGAACAAAGAACAGCTGGCATATGAAGTGGGGTTAGAATGAATCTCATGTGTCACCCTAAGCAGAGACAGAGCAGGGACTTATTATGGGAACTGTCTGCCCCCAGAGAGATCTGGCAAAGATCCAAGGAAATAGCTATTCAGACATTCAGGAGTAGATGTCAAGAGCCTAGATGCAGAGATGGGGCATAAATTAGGTGAAAGACCAGGTAATAAACATGGCTCGGGGACAGGAACCCAGACTTGCAGAAACTTGGCTGCATTAATCACAGTGTCATGAAAACAAACAACTTGATGTAACATGGAGATAAAACTTCTCAAATATGAACCCTTAAACTCCTCTGCCTAAGGACTGGGCTGATTGTATTGTATGGGGTAAGTCTTAGCCTATAGATGAAGGCTGAGTGTACATGTTCCCAAGCAATACTCTGATCTACATGGTGAGAGCCAAAGACATCATTGCAAACTCCAGGGAGGTACCGAGGAAGGAATGCGTGAGAGACTATGGCAATGATTTGAAGAAAGACAGGCCTGGGAAACAGGAGTAGTCAGCAGGCATGGAAACTGTCTTTTGGTGACACATCAGTCTTTTTCTTCCTATAGTCACCAGCTCTGTCTGCCTCTCACCAATTTTTCTTTCATCTATCGGACATTTGTTCCCCAAATAATGTAATTGTGTGTGGAAGCATATCTCCATTGCCCTGGGGAAATATTATATACATTTATTAAATGAAAACAGAACTGTATGTAGTAAGTAAACCTGGTTTTTTTTTAATTGAAAATACTACTTTTAAGATAGTGACAGCAGTATAGCCTGCAACCCTGTCATTGAATTACTGTTGGAAGGAAGAATCTAGCAGCTGGCACCTCCGCGGGGCTGGGAGAACCATTGGAGCCAAAACTGAGAAAACTTCACGTTTTGTAACCCACAGCAGTATTGATTATTCTCTGCTGCCTTCTGTGGGAACCAGAAATAATTGCAGCAAGAAGGCTGGCCAGGGGCAAGTAGAAAAAGAGGTTTCCAAGTAGTTGAAGAAGCACCAGGGAGAGGAGTATCTATCGACTGGGATCTCCTGGTCCCAGGCTGCCTTTTGCAACCTGCCTCTTCCTCCATTTACCTCTGGCCAGTATTGATGTGGAGTAATTGGGAACATTTCTTCACTCCACTTAACCAGACTGCCTCCTGGCGCTCTCATTTCTAAATTTTGAGCTGGTGACTAGAGTTACTACAAGGTGGGTACCTGGTACCCAATGACTTAAATAATGCATATTTATTTATATCTTTGAATAAGTTTTTTTAGGCACTTACTGTTCTAAGAACTGTCACAGTGAAGCTGAAGGGGGGTGAGTTTGGGCTGGGAAGACAGTTTCTGTTTTTTGAGTTTAAATTAAATCCTTGACATTATAAAACATTACAGATACATTACCATTGTCGATTGTGTACCGTTCGTATGTTTTTGCTATTGCATTATTCAGAATTAAGTTAAAAATTCTTTTTATTGTGTCTTAATGTTTCTAGGATGTGGACAGATCAATATTTCTAGTCTGTGCACACACTCTACCTAAGGGCTGTGAGTCATATTTGCTTTGAAAGAAATAGCACTTAAGGACTGTCAGTCAAGTCAGTTGTAAGAAACATAGAGCTCTTTAAGAATTACTCTGCTTCCTCCTCACATCTAAATATAGCTAACCAGTTGGAGTATCTGAGAAAGATAGCTAAGCTGTATTTAAAAAATGGTATAATTACAATTAATCAATGCAAAGAAGAAACTCAAGGTCTTTGTCCCTATATGTATTGGATATAGAATCTTTATTAAATTAAAATTTGTACAACACTATGAGTGAGGAATATTTGTAAGGAAATGACCCAGTTTACTATAGTCATTTGTATGTCAATATTATGGTGTTCTGTTTTAATAGGTTCCTATGCCCTGGTTGGGAAAGCACTGGGCAGTGTGTTCACACACTGGGATGGGATTTTTAGTCTCCATTTGGCCACTGCTTAACTGCATGGCTTTTCATTTCTTCCTCCCCAAGGTCTGAATCTCGTTTCACACTACAGGTTTTGAGGACTACTATTAAGAATTAACTGTATATCTTCAGCTTTACTTGCTGTGTCCCCATGAGAAGCTGACATTAATATCAGTACAGTTTGATATGGAAGAAATTCTCCTTTAGCACTAAAACTGGCTTGCCTAATTCAGATCTGTTTACTGTCCCTGATAGTAAATAAAAGCAAAATTGTCCCTTTGGTATCTAATAGACAAATAATGTGGCAACTGTTTATCCAGTGACTACTTACCTTTGCTTCTTCAATGTGTTAGGTGTGTGTATATTTAATCTTCTCCCTATATGAACTTCCATTTACCTACCACATAATTTATATTTGCAAAGTGATATTTGGATTCTTCTGGCATATTACTGTCACGGGTGCCAATAAAGGAACCATGCTGTGCCCTAATATCCTTGATTATATTTGTAGCAGTGTCTGTAGAGGTTGTATCAGCAGACGGAAGAATGGACTGTACCATTAAATTAGCACAATTTTGCAGCATTGCCTGGCAGATGCTCACGCTTAATCCAAGAGGTTATTCAACCCTATCCAATATGATTACTCTATAAATATTTGCCCAAGCTCAGCACCAGCCGTTATATCACTAATCACACACAGGTTTGTTATAGCGAAGACCCCCAGTGTCAGCAATTTGAAAAACAAAGCTAATTAGTTTTGATTTAGGGATGGGAAAACTTATTAAGTTGAAAGTGAAGAGTTTGCATAGGATGGCGGCTATTTAGAACACATATGAATAGGAAAGAGATTTACTATTGTTTGCATGGGATTTTGAGAAGGAATGGAAGGACTGCTAGGCTAAGGATAAGGGCATATGCGACAACAAGCAGTGATGACTGGGGTGAGGGTGGGACAATAGCACAATCCCTTTAAAAATGCTACAGCAAATAAATATACATGAAATAAACAGTGTACTTTCCATGCAGTCAGCTTTAGGACAAGTCTTTGGTTTCCTATACCAAACAGATCACTGCTTCTAAACTCCTCCAATAGAGAATTCTGGTACCAAAAACAGAGTTTACCCATATAGTTTGATTCGTGAGGAAGGTAGCAAAGGAGACCTTTACCTCTATATCCCTCAGTTACCAGTCTACTGTGGTACTGAGGTTGTTATTATTGTTGTTGTTGTTGTTGTTATTATTATTATTGTTATTATTATAATGTTGGAATCCTTTAAAAAATATTTTGAATTGCAAAAATTTTCCATAGTAAAATATATCTTTTTTTTTGAGAGAGAGAGAGAGAGAGAGAGAGCACATGGGTGCAGGGGAGAGGCAGAGAGAGGAAGAGAGAGACTCCTAAGCAGTCTCCATGCTCAGTGCAGACCCAGATGGGGGCTTGCTGAGATCATGACCTGAACTGAAGTCAAGAGTTGGACACTTGACCAACTGAGCAACCCAGACGCCCCAACATATATCTTTATTAGTACCAAATAATCCAGTACTACTTATTCCAGGGTTTGAAAGGCACTGTCATTCAATGGAAAGATCTCTATCCTGAGACATGAAAGGAAGAGAACTCACATTGAGTCCTGACATTGGGTCATCCTCTGGACTGCCCTTTTTAATTTTTTTTTAAATGTTTATTTATTTTTGAGAGAGACAGAGACAGAATGCGAGTGGGTTAGGTGCAGAGAGAGAGGGAGACACAGAATCCAAAGCAGGCTCCAGGCTCTGTCAGCACAGAGCCTGACGCAGGGCTCGAACCCACAAGCTATGAGATCATGACCTGAGCCAAAGTCAGACACTTAACTGACCGAACCACACAGGCTCCCCTGTGCTACCCTCCTTAATATGCTTTCACTTAATTTAATTTAATACTCACTTAAATTTAATTTAAGTTTACTTCGTAGGGCCCATAATTTCCCCTTTAAAGATGAGGAAACTCAGACCCCATGGGCTTAAATAACTTGGCTATGGTCATCTCACACTGTCTCCCATTGAAAACCAGATTCTTCTAATAATAGTTGAGATCTTGGGTAAGCTGTTTCCTTCTTTGGGGTCACTTGCCTCCTCTGTGATCTCTTCTGTGAGATCACTGCTTTCTCAACTTTTTTGATTACACTATCCTATCAGTAAAAAAATGGGCATTTACTCTCTAGCACATATGTATTATAAGATATACATATATACATATACATATACCATTATGAACCCATTCTTTAACTAGCAAGCTCATTTCTTTCTTAAATTACACATTTAAAATGCATAAAAATATAAATCCCAATATATTTCTCCCTCAACTGAATGAATCAAGACTCCTGTGCACCCTACTTTGGAAACTACTGGACTAGATGATCTCCGCAAGTTCTAAAAATCTATGATTTTAGGTTGTCTGTTCAGTTCTGTAAACTATAAAAAGAATGCACTGATAAAAAATCTTACAGCCATGGGTAAATTATGATACAGGAGCCAGAAAGAACCTGGAAAAACTAGGCCAGGCAAGTTCAGCTGAGAGCAGCGAGAAATGTAATGTGGAAAAACTAGGAATTCAATACATAGGGGAGAAGTAGGGATCAAAGGAGATTATAATGAATAATAATAATAATAATAATAATGATAATTACAATAGCATACTTTCTCTGTTCCAGGCCCTGTTTTAATAATTTTACATGTATTTATTTATTATTATTTTTTTAATGTTTATTTATTTTTGACAGAGAGAGAGCACAAGCGGGGGAGGGGCACAGAGAGAAGGAGACACAGAATCTGAAGCAGGTTCCAGGCTCTGAGCTGTCAGCACAGAGCCCGATGCGGGGCTCGAATTCACAGACCGTGAGATCATGACTTGAGCCAAGTCGGACACTCAACCAACTGAACCACCCAGGCACCCCTACATGTATTTATTTATTTAATCATCACAAAACCCTATGAGGTAGGAACTATTATTATCTCTATGAGAAACAGAGACAAAAATGAGGAACAGAGACAGAGGCCAAGTAACTTACCAAAGGTCATTTATCTGATAAGTTGCTGAACTGAGATTCAAACCTAATCACTTGTCCTAAAGAATGAGCTACAAAAGGAAGCAGAGAGGACAAAAAGTCACAAACAATTGTTAGGCCTTTGTGGATATTTGTTCATTGTCTTACTAGAAGCCAAGCCTCCCTACTTCCTTCCTAAAACCATTCCCAGTCTCTCAATCAACATTTGGATGAAGCTCTCTCTTATCCCCACCTCTGGAGGTAGAGTCACTCACCAGTTGTATTAGTCAGGGGTCCCTGGGGTTCCCCAGAGAAACAGAACTAGTAGGATAAATAGATGAATAGATGGAGAGATAGTTAAATTAGATAGGCAAAGAGGTAAATAGATTTATTATAAGGAATTGGCTTGTGTGATGATAGAAGCTAGAAAGTCCAAAATCTTCAGTATGGACTGGCAGCTTGGACACTAAGGAGAGCTGATGGTGTAGACGAACACCACTGGCAGTCTGCTGGAGGATTCCCTCTTGTTCTCAGAGGCTGGTCTTTTTGTTCCATGTAGGTCACCAACTGATTGGATGAGGCCCATTCACATTATATAGGACAATCTGCTTATTCAACGTTCACAAATTTAAATATTAATCTCATCTCAAAACACCCTCCATGTTGACACATGGACCATTTAACCACCACACGCATGACCAACTAACCACCACAACAGTGTAAGTATTTCAATGTAAGTTATTTTATCTACCCCTTTTCAGAGATGCATAAGTGACCTAATTAACACCAAATAGGGTCAGGAAAGCTTACCTCTACGACTTGATCTATTTCTGGGGACAGGACTAGCTTGCAAACATGAGGGGAGAGGGTGCCTGGAATGCAGCCAACATCAAGCAAGCAAAGCTGAGTAATGGAGAGAGATTCCAAATTCATTTTATAAAACTTCATCTAAGTCCTTAAAGAAACTGAATATACTTGTGGACTAACCAATTGTGTGAGTTAATAAATCTCTTTTAATTGAATTTGGGTTGGGTATTCCGAAGGTAAAAAACAAACAAACAAATAAATAAATAATAATAAAAAAAAACCTCTAACAAATAGAGAGAGAGAACTTGGGCAGAGGGATGAGCCCAAACTGTTTGACACTAACCTTAGAGTGTAGGCAGCTGCCATGCTATTCCATAAAAGAATCAGGACAGCTGACTCTTAGATCCGGAACAGCACTGCAGACATTTACGTATATTTCTAGGTGCAGAGAAAAGACTGGATGACATTTTCTGCCAGATGAACTCTTGCCTACCTTATGGTTTCACCTAAGGCTCACTTAATGACTAATAAACAAAGAGAAGGATGTGGCCATACATGAATTAAATCAAAGGCAGATACATGAAAGGATTTATGACTATAATTATCTTAATATACTCTACAAAATTATTCATCTTAAACTCCAGTGAAAAATAATCTTGCATGAATCCTTCTGCCAACATTTTACTTTTTTTTTTTTTCAATCAGGTCAATCTCTATGTATTTCTAAACAATTAAAAAAAATTTATTGAGAGATAACTGACATACATCACTGTACCAGTTTAAAGCATACAGCCTTTGGGCACCTGGGTGATCTTGCCGTCTGTGAGTTCAAGCCCCGTGTCAGGCTCTGTGCTGACAGCTCAGAGCCTGGAGCCTGCTTCGGATTTGAGTCACCCTTTCTCTCTGCACCTCCCCTGCTTGCTCTCTCTCTCTTTCTCTCTCTCTCAAAAATACAATAAACATTAAAAAATAATAATAAAAATTTAAATATTTTTATTTTTGAGAACAAGAGAGACAGAACACATGTAGGGGAGGGGCAGAGAGAGAGGGAGACACAGAATCTGAAGCAGGCTCCAGGTTCTGAGCTTTCAGTACAGAGCCTGATGCGGGGCTCAAACCCACAAACCGCAAGATCATGACCTGAGCCAAAGTCAGACATTCAAAGGACTGAGCCACCCAGGCGCCCCATACTTTTTTGAGGATCCTCAATCCTGTTTTCCATAGTGGCTGCACCAATTTACATTTCCATCAAAAGTGCACAGGAGTTCCCTTTGCTCTGTATCCTCACCAACGTTTGTTATCTGTTGTCTTTTTGACGACAGCCCTTCTAACAGGTGTGAGGTGATATACCTCATAGTGATTTTAGTTTGCATTTCCCTCATGACAAATGATGTGGAGCATCTTTTCATGCACCTGCTGGCCTTTCATATATCTTCTTTCGTGAAATGTCTATTCAGTCCCTTTGCCTATTTTTAAATTAGATTATTATTCTTACTTCCTTATGGAGTCTAAGGAGTTGTTTATATATATTTTTATTTAATTTCTTATCAGATACATGGTTTGCAAATATTTTTTCCCATTCTGTATGTTGTCTTTTCACTTTATTGATGGTTTCTTTTGCTGCACAAATCCTTTTAGTTTGACATAATCCCACTTGTTTATTTTTATTCTGTGACTTATGCTTTCAGTGTGATATCCAAAACATCATTACCAGGACCCATGGTGAAGAGCTTATTACTATACCTTCCTCTAGGAATTTTACAGTTTCAGGTCTTGCGTTTAAGTCTTTAATCCATTTCAAGTTGATTTTTGTGAGTAGTGTAAGATACGGGTCCAGTTTCATTCTTGTATATGGGAGTATGCAAATATCCCAACATCATATATTTAGACTATTTTTGGCTTCCTTGTCAAATATTAGCGACTCTATATGCTTAGGTTTATTTCTAGGCCCTTGGTTCTATTTCATTGGTCTATTTGTCTGTTTTTATGCCCGTACCACACTGTTTTGATGACTGTAGCTTTATAGTATAGCTTGAAATCAGGAAGTGTGAATTCTCCTGTTTTGTTCTTCTTTCTCAGGATTTCTTTGGCTATTTGGAGTCTTCTGTGGTTCTTTATAAACTTTAGGAGTAATTTTTCTACTTCTGTAAAAAAAATGTCATTGGAATCTTGATAGGGATTGCATTGAATCTATAGATGCCTTTTGGTAGTATGGACATTTTAAGATTAATTTTCCAATCCATGAACACAGGCTACCTTTTCATTTATTTGTGTCTTCTTCAATTACTTTCATCCATGTCTTAGTTTTCAGCATAGACATTTTTCACCTTCTTAGTTAAATTTATTCCTAAGTATTTTATTCTTTTTGATGCTGGTATAAATAGTATTGACTTTTTAATTTTTTTCTCAGAAAATTTGTTGTTAGTGTAGAGAAATACTACTGATTTTTATATGTTAATATATGAATACTGAAACTTTATTGAATTCATGAATTAGACCTCACAGTTTTTTGGTTGAGTCTTCAGGATTTTCTCTATAAAAATCATATCATCTGCAAATAGAAACAATTTTACTTTTTCCTTTCCAATTCTGTTAACTTTTGTTACTTTTTCTTGCCTGATTGTTTTAGGACTTCTAGAACTATGTTGAGAGGGGTGTGAGTGGGCACCCTCGTGTTGTTCCTGATTTTAGAGAAAAGCTTAGTCATTTGTTGTCTTATACCATTACTTTGTAGACTTGTGTGCATGAAAAAAAAAAAAAAAAGAAGTTATATATCACTTCAATCATTCTTAGAAGACCAAGACAGAATGTACTCAAGGATTTTCTCTATGGGCTTGGCAAAAAAGAGAAAGCATAATCACGGAAAATTCTAAATGTGTTGCTCAGCTTGGCGGTGGTAAGTTTAGAGAAAAGCACATGGAAGCTGAAGTGCTTTCAAAATGCAAGGTCAGCCCAAATGTGTAATAGACAGAAAAGATGAACCTTCAGGTTCAAACAAATCCTGTCTGTCAAAAGAGGAACAATGTAGCAATGAGCATATGGTCAGATAAGAGGCCAGGCATTAAGACAAGCCCTGGGAAATCAGATAAAAGCTATTGAGTATCAGATTTTTGGCAGGGAAGCCATCTCTGAGGTCTCAAATGAAAGCAGGACTCTAGACATTGAAGACTAGCAAAGGGTAAGGAGCCAAGAATTCAAATCACGTGTATGTCAGTCTAGAATTGAGTCAGAGAAATGTAATGCTCTAAAATAATTGCAATTAGGAATTAGGACATTATGGCATAATAGCCAGAACCTTAGACTTAGAAAGTGTAAGCTCTAGTTACCAGCTGAGTTATCTTGACAGATATTACAACCTCTCTGCATCTCATTTTACTCTATGGTAAAAATAAGAGGATTGGACTAGAGGAACCCCAAGATTCCACGAAAGTGATTTAGGGATTTCCTAGCCAAGGAAATGCATATTTGCTCCAATCACTAGAGATTTAGGACCATCTGAGAAACCTGTACCTTGGTGTAAATTATTTAAATATTAAGAGTCTGTGTAAGATTTTGTTTAAAAGCATAATTATACTTAAAAAATAGTTTGAGGGGTGCTTGGGTGGCTCAGTTGGTTAAGCATCCAGCTCTTGATTTTGTCTCAGGTCATGATCTGACCATTCATGAGTTTGAGCCCTGTGTCAGTCTCCACACTGACAGTGTGGATCGTGCTTGGAATTCTCTCTCTCTCTCTTCCTCTGTCTTCCCCTACTCCTTGTGCATTCTCCCTCTCTCTCTCTGTTTCTCTCTGTCTCTCAAAAATAAATAAATAAACATTTAAAAAAGTAGTTTGAAAACCACTTGAACTGGTGCTACTTGAGTTTGTTTTCATTATTGAACATGAGAACTAAGATTATTTATCCTTCCTGCAAATAACCCTACATGGTCACTGGCTTGTATTTTATTGATATCATTTGAGAGTATTTTGTGGGGAAAAAAAAGTTTGGAAAAGGGAGTACTCAAATATTTGAATTTCTGATCAAAAATGTTTGTTATTGTATTTTACATTAAAAAAAGTAATGGATATTATGATGGACATTTTTCAAAAATAGAGATAAGTAAAAGGAAGAAAATGGAGATCATACAGATGCCTATAGGCCAGAAAGTACAATTATCACCATTTTGTTTATTTCCTTCTAGTTTGTGTGTGTGTGTGTGTGTGTATGTGCGCGTGTGTGTGTCCACATGCATGTACACACATGCACATTGTTTCTCAACGTGCTTAGAGCCCTATATATTCACTGTGTATTTAAAGGTGAGTATGGGTAGTCTAGTGGGAGTGTTATAATGTTATGAAAGCAATCAAATCATAAGATAATGTAAACATACCATAAAAAAAGTAAAACAAAAGTTCAGTAGAGAATGAAATCACTTTTAATTTGGCAAAAGCCTCAAAATTAAGGGAAAATAGAAGTTAGGTTAAGCTATGTGAATTTTAGATAGACTGAAGTGAAAAAAGAAGATATTCTCAGATAAGACAACAGAGGAGAGGTACAGCAATGGAAACTGGTAGAACATATGTCGATTAACCAACCCCAAAGTAAGCAATGCATTTAGACTCTTTTCCCCCAGTCTTCTGATTTCTCTGCCTGTCCTGGAATTTCATATATAGTTAAGATATCAATCATTTGTACACTGGCCCCATAAGCTATTAAAGTATTTTGGCATTCCTAAGCCATCGCTGACAGAGATTAGGAAGGAGAGAAGCTTCACAGTGTTGACAGAAAGGGTCTTGTCACTGTCAATGTAGAGCAATCTATTTTCAGATCTCATGTGAAGCAGGAAGCAACTGTATCCTACTAGAGGGTTTAAACCCCGTCTCTAACTTGCTTGTTCATTGTAAGAGCTTAGATGGTTACTGATATTACAAAGAGATGGCAGACGTAGAGAATATCATTGTTTGCAGCCAGTCAGCACTTAAAGATCATATTGAAAAGAAAAACTTTTCCATAGAAGCTATAAATAGATTTCTGTATGTATGGACTGCACTAGGGGCAAGTGCCCAAGTAAAGATCAAGATATCATAGTAAAATTTCTAAAGCAAGATGCAGCATGGGTTTTGCTGGACAAAAATAGAGTAGAATATATAGGGGGAAAAATCATTCTGGATCAACTTATTGCCAGTTATTGAGTGATTGAATCCAATTATTGCCATTTTCTTCCCAAGGAGGACTTGGAACTGTCATCAGAGTCACTGTATATTCATTGTACCTTAGTGGTTTAACCAAGACATGGCTGTGTTCAAGGGCCCTCTACATTCTCAATCTGTTTGTTGGAGGCCAACTCAGCACCTCTTAGGAGTTCCACAAAGAAAATCAACTCCCTAAGACTTTGGAGAGAGTTGGATACTTTACTAAGGACTATATGGGGAATGAAAGAGAAGGAAGGTTACATTACACATTGTGCCTGAAATCCTGATGAAAATCCTCATTGATCACATCTGTTCTTCTTCTGAAGCTCCTCTCTTCCCCAGCCACCTATCCCCTTCTCAATCCTTTCTCCAATAGCTGCTGTTGACCTACTGGCTCTGGTTTGTAAAGTTTCTGCTCTAGCAACACTTTCTTCTTTTTATCTCTCCTCTATCTTCTATAGAGTTATTTAAAATCTCTCTTTTTTAGTTGCCACCTCCTTTTGAGGGTGTCAGGAAAGGCGTGAGTTTTAGTAAACTAAAAATTTTCCATAATACAAATATTATAGTTTTGCATATGTATAACTAGGATTTATTGTCTATTTTCAAAATGTCTCGTTAGCAATTTCCAATGAGTCCTTTATGCTCTTTTCAAAGAGAAGCTCCTTTGGTTACTATTATAGCTGGGTGCAGGTCCAACTTATTTCCATATTACATCAAGATTTAGATGTCCCAGAAGTTGACCAAATGAGGTAAGAAAGTCCAGTCCATTTCCCAACATTTTACTTTTACTGTAATATAATGCACCCTACAGATGAGATTGGAAATCATTGTTTCTTGAATCCTATCTTGAATTTCTTGTATAGGAGAGTGACTTCATCAGAGCTGTGTTCCAGAAAGTCCAAATAAGCAGAGCTGGGTAGGCTACACTGGTGGGGACATAAGATAAATTGGAGAATCTAGTTAAAAAATTGTGGTAATATTTCTGTGGTCACGTGGAAGGTATCCCCTGAAGGGCACCTGAGATCATTTTCCAAGTTCTACTACAACCTGGTGAAGTATTTCCTTTGTTCTGGACAATTTGTTATTTCTCCATTGGTTTCCCACTTAGAAAAGGAGTACATTGTAATGTAGGTAGGACTAGTCTGGCCAAAGGGAAGGCAGAACTTCCTCTTTTTATTTAATATAAGAATTCTGATTTATAAATCAACAAAAATAGATTAGTATGAATTTATTTCGGAGAGCCTGAACACTGGCCTGGGTCAATAAAAAGGAAATATTTAAAGACAGAGGCATCTGAGAGGCATCTTATCCATGTTCCCCATCCTTCCCTTTATTTTTTCAATGATCATAGCACATTTCAAGGTCATTTAACCTCTGTTCTTAAGTTGTTTTTTTTTTTAATATATATTTTTTTTCAACGTTTATTTATTTTTGGGACAGAGAGACACAGTGAACGGGGGAGGGGCAGAGAGAGAGGGAGACACAGAATCGGAAACAGGCTCCAGGCTCTGAGCCATCAGCCCAGAGCCCGACGCGGGGCTCGAACTCATGGACCGCGAGATCGTGACCTGGCTGAAGTCGGACGCTTAACCGACTGTGCCACCCAGGCGCCCCTGTTCTTAAGTTTTTAAATCTATGCCAAGAAGGTAATACTTGTCCTAAAGTGCTGTTTTAAGAATCAAATTATCAGTGGAAGAAAAGACCTTTGGAAAAAAATTGAAGTGTTGTAAAAGCGTAAAGGGTAGAATGTCAACTTTTAAACAGAAATTGTTTGGCCTGTGTTCCTGATGGGTCATACCTGGCTGTGCTGAAAGAGTAAAATACATTTAATTTATAGAAAATCTATGTCCCTGTCTATGAATATTTGCTGTAATGTGCTCCATTCTTGGGCTTTTTAAAATATTGAGAAACATTTCTATTAGATTTATGTGATTTCTAGGATAAAAATTTTAGTTTGTATAAACTGGTAACCCTATGAATGTTTTCTGAAATGGTTGGAAAGATGTCCAACTAAGATGAGCCAAATCAGATGTTCTCAGTTTGAGGTATGTTGTTCTGTGCTCATCATAAATACAGTACTTCTTAGCATTTAATAATCTCAGTGCCCGAGTCTCCCATTTCCAGCATTCATGCCATACCTGAGACTTGCTTGAAAATTTGTATTGTTGCTACCACTGATATATCTGTTCTAGAAAGAAACCAGCTTTCATATCTAGGACTGTCAAATCAGGAGCGTTCACAAGAGCACAAAGATTCACTCTATTACTGCACATCATAGAACTCATGCCTGTAGCTTGAAAATAGAAGTCTTTGGTGTAGGCATTTGCTTGTTTGACAGTTCTGTTCTAAATTTTGAAACTACTGGTACCGTAAAGTGCCTGTCTGACAATGGTGTACCAGAGCTTAGTCATGCAAAATAATTATTGTTCACGGTTCCTTAGCTGAAGTCAATAGCTCCGTGCAAAACACAACATAATGCAGAGATCTAAAGTTACTAAATCAAAACTGAGAAAAAGAAGACTTTTAAACAGGTTTGGCAGGAAAAAAATGTAGGCTCTACGAGATTTGCCAAGTGATTTCTCTCAGCACATGGAAGGCTCTAATATTTGTAACAGAGGCTCCATGGTAGAAATGATGGGATTAGTACATTCTGGTTATTGCTGTCAGTAAGCTTATATGATGTGAAAGAAGCAAGAGCAATTACGGAGATATTAGCAAATGGTGCATAGTGCTTATTTTCTAAACTTGAAATATTTTCAGGTTTGCTTCTGGGAATTCAGTGTTTTCAAGTCTCCAAAATATCACCTACACTGAAGGGCTTAGTTAAATTAACCTAAATTATGTAACTAAACTGGAGTGTCAGGATGCCTTCCCTGGACTTATAGTAGCATCCATGAATGAGTGTAGTGGTATGTGCCGGAGAAGTTAACATTAATCCTACAAATGAAGAATTATGTCTCCATGTTGCCGGCCACATTTGCCAGAGAATCTTGGCGGGATTAGGTGTTGCTATTTGACTGCTTCAGTGAAAGGGATGATGTCCTGCTTAATCCTTGGCAGACAATTGCACTTAAGAATATCCCTTTTCTGGGAAAAACAAGCAATACCTACTGTTTCTATGGAGGAGGGAGAAGCACAGAAATAAACAAGGAGTTCACAGTTTCCTCTGTAACATATTTACCTACATTTTCCTCCAATACTCTCAAACCAATATTAAGAAGGAACTGATAGAGGTGAATATGCAATTATTTTAGGTTTAGCTCATTGCCGCCTTTCGTAGAATTCATAAATTTAAAAAACGTTTATTATTTTTTTTTGAGAAAGAGAGAGAGGGAGGGAGAATGCATGTGTGAGTAGGGGAGAGGGACAGAGAGACAGGGAGAGAGAGAATTCCAAGCAGGCTCCACACTGCCAGCACAGAGCCCAACGTAGGGCTCAATCCCACAAACCATGAAATCATGGCTTGAGCTGAAACCAAGAGTTGGATACTTAACTGACTGAGCCACGCAGGTGCCCCAAGATTCATAGTTTTTTTTAAATTAATTTGTTATTGAGGGGTGCCTGGGTGGCTCGGTAGGTTTAGCATCTGACTTCGGCTCAGGTCATGATCTCATGGTCTGTGAGTTTGAGTCCCACATCGGTCTCTGTGCTGACAGCTCAGAGTCTGGAGCCTGCTTCGAGTTCTGTGTCTCTCTCTCTCTCTGCCCCTCCCCTGCTTGTGCTCTGTCCCTGTCTCTCTCTCAAAAAAATAAACACTAAAAACCTAAAAAATTAATTTGTTATTGAAGTATAATTTGTACACAGAGAATTATATGTAATTTGTATATAGATTTTACATGTATAGTTCATTGAGTTTTGATAAACGAGTACTCTCATGTAGATATTCTGAACATTTCCATCACTCCAGAAAGTTTTCTTAGGTTCTTTTTCAGTCAATTGGTACCCCATCCGACTGCAAATAACCACTTTTCTCATTTCTATTGTCACAGATTAGCTTTCCTTTTCTTTGAACTTCACATAAATAAAATTTTACAGAATGTAGTCTTTTGTATTTTGCTTTCTTTTTTTAAATGTTTATTTATTTTTGAGAGAGAGAGAGATAGACAGAGTATGCCCAAGCAGGGGAGGGGCAGAGAGGGGGACAGAGGATCTGAGGTGGGCTGCGTGCAGACAGTAGAGAGACTGACATGGGGCTGGAACCTGAACCTGTGAACCATGAGATCATGACCTGAGCTGAAGTGGGATGCTTAATCGACTGAGCCACTCAGGCACCCCAATGTGTTTTTTTTCTGTGTGTCGGTTGTTTCTTTTTATTTTTTTTATATTGACCTAGTTAGTATTTTTATGTGAATGTTACCACAATTTGTTTTCCATTCTTCTGCTGATGGACATTTAATTTTTCCCAAGTTTCAGCAATTATAAATAAAGCTGCAAAAAAATTCTTAAACAATTCTTTTTGTGTCTATATGTGCTCATTTCTGTTGAATGATACCTCAGCATGGAATTATTGGATTATAGCCTGGATCTATGATTATAAGAAACTACAAGAGTTTTCCTAGTGCGGGTGTTACATTTTATACTCTCACAGTCAATTTATAAAAATCTCACTTGCTGGGGCACCTGGGTGGCTCAGTCGGTTAAGCATCCAACTTCGGCTCAGGTCATGATCTCATGGTTCATGAGTTCAAGCCCCGCGTCGAGCTCTGTGCTAACAGCACAGTGCCTGGAGCCTGCTTCAGATTCTGTGTCTCCTCTGCCTGTCTCTCTCTCAAAAATAAATAAACATTAAAAAAATTTTAAAAATCTCACTTGCTTCACACCGTGATCAATATTTTATTTTCTCTGTCTTTTTAATTCTTGCTGTTCTAATGTTTGGGAAGAAGTATCTCATCGTGGTTTTGATTTGCATATCTCTGAATACTAATGACATCAGGTACCTTTGTATATGACCCTGGGCATTTATATAACTTCTTTTGTGAATTGTCTATTTAAATCTCTTGCACATTTTTCTAGTTTTAATTGTATACTTCTGTCTCTTAATTATTGTTATAGGTATTCTTTGTATATTTTGCATACAAGTTCTTCATCAGATAAATGTTTTGAGAATATTTTTTCCAGCCTATAGCTTGCCTATTCATTTTTCTTAATGATATTTTTTGATTAGAAGATTTTAATTTTGATGAAGTTCGCCTTATCAATTTTTCTTCTCTTATAGATAGTGCTTTTTGTGCCTGGTCTAAGAAATCCTTGCTCACCCCAAGGTATTTCCCTGTTTTCTTCTAGAAGTTTTATGGTGTTAGTCTTTAAGTCTATGATCCATCTTGAATTAATTTTTGTGTATGGTGTGAACTAGAGTTAAAGTACATTATTTTTTTAAATGTGACTGTCTAGTTGTTACAGCTCCACTTGTTGAAAACATCCCTTTTTCCATTGAATTGCTTTGGCATCTTGTTGGAAATCAATTGACTGATTCAGTGTGATTCTATTTCTGGACTGTATTCCATTCTTTTGACCTATTTGCCTATCCTATACCTTTGCCATATTCTCTTGATTAGTTTCATGAGTTTTGTTATTCTTTAGTCCTGTTTCTCCCATTGTAGCTACTTTTACCTTATGTAGGTAGTAGATTCAGAGTTTATTTCAGAAGTTGGTAAAACCCAAAATGCTCTGGAATTATCTCACAGTATATATATATATATATATATATATATATATATATATATATATGTATAGTAGGAAAAATAAAATAAGAACTCTGTTACAGGATTGTTGGAAGAAATAAACAATCTAGTATACTTTTATTTATTTATTTTTTAATTGTTTATTTATTTATTTTTGAGAGAGAGAGAACACGAGCAGGAGAGAGGCAGAGAGAGAGGGAGACACAGAACATGATCCAGGCTCCAGGCTCCGAGCTGTCAGTGCAGAACCTAACACAGGGCTTGAACTCACAAACGGTGAGATAATGACATCAGCTGAAATCAAGAGTCGATCATGACCTGAGCTGAAGTGGGATGCTTAACTGACTGAGCCACCCCTCTAGTATACTTTTAAAAAGCACATTATAATTCTAAAATAAAATTTGTATGCTTAGAATGTTGCTTATTTTTATTTCACTTTTCTTAAAAGTTTTCGGGCATGTTTACTCAAATCTTCAAGAAGGATATGCCCCCTTAGTTTCAGATTATAGGGACACGTTTTCTGTGGATTTAGAAAAAAAAAAATCTCAGATAATTACAAGAAATGATGGGCACCTGATCCCTTCCACTTACAGTAAGCCATGTCTTGTAGTGATGTCAGTCCTCTCTGATATTTCTCCTCTGTGGATTTTTTAAAAGGCAAGAACTGCAAGATTGCAAATGCTTTATTCTTCTAGACCTTTCTGATTTGATTTCCTTTGTCTTTGCTGTGGCAGCTACTGTGCTGAATGACCACTGCTCTCCCCACCCCCAAATCACTGACCTTTTAAACTGTTTTAATATTTACTAGGGAATTACTTGTTCTGGAGCTTGGATAGGACTTCCCTGAAAGATTTTATTATAGACTTAAAACAATGATGAAGAGAAGGGTTCAAAGTCTGAACCCCTCCCTTTACCCAAGGTAAAACAAATTGGATAAAAACTTTATTTTCATTTTTTAAATGTTTATTTATTTTTGAGAGAGAGAGTGTGAGTAGGGGAGGGGCAGAGAGAGACACACACACACATAGAATAGGAAGCAGATTGCAGGCTCTGAGATATTAGTGCAGAGCACGAGGGGGACTCAAACCCATGAGCCATGAGATTAGGACCTGAGCCAAAGTTGGAAGCTTAACCGACTGAGCCACCCAGGCGCCCCAAAGGTGTCAATTCTTTATCGCCCTAGTTCATACCCCAATTATCATTCTCATTTCTAAACGGAAATATTTTCTTCCTCAAATTTGGTCACCTTCTTACATTTTTGGCCATTGTCTTTGTTTTCTAGATTATAAACTCCTTGAGCAAAATTATCTGATGCTATTTATCTTAGTTTCAGATTTTAGCATCAAGCGAAGTGCTTTGAATTCACTTCATAAATGGCTTTTGAATTAAATTAATTACTGCCAAGGGTTGACATTGTACTAAAGACCGTGTCATATATATAACAGGCAATAATTGCTCATGGTTTATTGATAGCAGGAGCTCACGGTTTCTTCATTGATTAGTTAAGTTTGGATACATTTTATAATTAGAGCATCAGATGAATCAGGTGCTCCTTTCTCTCCTTTCTTTTCAAAAACATGTTAGAACTGCTCAACTGGAATTCTAGAGATAAAGTTACTTAATAATATCTCTCTGTGCCTTTGTCTGTAATATTATGGTTTGGGCTGTATCACCTCATAATAGATGAAAAGAGTACTAACCTCCTATGGCGAGAATTCATCTCAAAGTCCGTCCTACTCCTGTTAGTGTTATAGACAGGTTCCAGAACACTTTACTGAGATAAGTAAACAAGTATAATTTTCAAAGATGCAGACCTGAAAATGAAGCACTGATGCTAGATTCCCAAATACTCCTACTGAGATGCTTGTACAGAAGTTGTTCTCAGACTTGTGATTAATTTCTGCTTCCTAGAGCAAACTGGTAAGTCTTACTTCCCTTTTTGGTAGAACAAGGACTTGTCCATCAAATCCTGGACAGCTAGTCCTGAGGGCACTCCTTAGAACCTGAAGTAGGTAAAATTAGGATGAAAAAAAAAAAGAAAAAAGAAAAAGAAAAGGCAGTATACTACACAGCAGGTGGTAAATGTGTGAGAAGTATTACCAGGAGAGAAGTAACATAGATTGCAAACATAAATCCTTAAACGGTTTTAGATAAAACCAGGGAAGCTAGATCCATAAATATTTTTGTGGGGACTAGGAAGCTTGGAAATATCCCTAATCTAGATATTGACGTTAGAATAACCATGCCTCCCTAAAATACTCCCTAAATGTCCCTGAAAAACCGTACTAAGCTGATTGTGTAATCAACTGATCCAATATAATCTCCTCTAAATCCAGTTTGGACCCTGAACAAGAGGGGACAGAGCGAGGAAGCAAGGTGCTTGGGATCCCAGATTTGGAAGACTATAGGTGCTCTTTACTAAATGTTATATCGTGTCCCTGCCAGCTTTTGCCTTGCCACGTGCTCAGGCAAAGCGAAGTTCATTGGAAGGCAATTTTATCAATGATTTCTAATCAGGTTTTGTTTTCTCCCCCAGAGATTTAAATCTTCTAAAGCTTTAAAGCTTTCAAAACGCTACAGTAAAACCTTTAAAAACTGTTTTCAGCTAACTAGGACTCATCTGCCTTTTCCTTGCTTTCCACTCCCACATTGGAAAAGTCCGAGGAGACCAAGGTCCTAGACTAACCGCTCACACCCCCACCCCCCTGAATAGGGGACACAGCGCGGGGGGCGGGGGCAGGGCTTCGACCCGAGCGCAGGAGCGCAGCGGAGGAGGACCCAGCGGGGAACGCGTGGGCCACGGTTCCTCCCTCGCACAACAATCGGGTGATTTGGGGGAGGTGCTTCGCAGGGCTGGGAGTCCTGCTTCTGGAGCTGCAGCGCGAGTACCAGGAAATTAGCAGAGTGGGCAGGGGGCCTGCCTGCTGTCCAGTCTGCCCGCGCTGTGAACGCCCCGCGGTGGCAGCGCGACACGCCCGCTGGGGACAGGTTTGTGGCTGGATTCCTACTCGGATTCACTGTACGTGCCGGGCAGGGGATGCGGAAGGAGAGGGCACCGAGAGGGTGGTGGGCGGGCAGGAGCCTTGCAGGAGGCCGGTGTGGGCTGGAGTGGTCTTTGCCCGCGTGAAACTCCTTGGTTCCATTTAGCTGCTACGCGCTGGCTTTTCAATCTGTCACCTCCGAAAGGGAGCTGAGCCCCTCCTCCCTTGTAGGTAAGTTTTTCCCTTTGTCAAACTCCGGGAAAGAAACTTGAGAGAGTCAGTCTTGAGTTTAAGTGGTGAGTTACTCATGTTTTATTCTCAAGCCAGAGGAACGTCCACTTTGAATGGGCCCCCTGGAACTTAGGGAGAATAAAAAGGAGGTGCAAGTTGTAGTCATATGTGAAAGTGCTACCGTTGAAGCAACGTCTGTTCACCCTGAGAGTGTGAATTCCTGCAGCCCTGGGCCAAGTTGGCTTTCCCACCGCCGGAAATACAGGAAAAACTTGCTCCTCGTGGTTCACTTTCACAGGCAAGAAAAACACCAGCAAGTCTAATGATAATGAGATAACCACAACGGCCACAGCAGCGGCAAAGTGCAGGAGGACATAGGTTAAACTTTGTAATATTGTAGCCAGCTCCCCAGTCCAGAGGCAGAAGCAGTGGGAAACTCTGATTTGGGAGTTGAGGCCTCTGACAGTATTGCTATCACCGGACTGGGGCAGTGGAGAGAAGGGTGCATGTAAATCTCCCATCTCCTTGTTTCCTTTGAAATAGTCCCAAGGCCTTTTGGTAGTCTGAGCACTCTTATTTTCTCCTTTGCCTTCTGCCTGTTTTCTCTCCAAGGGAATGCCAAGTGGGTTGTAATCAAGCATTGTTGTACGGCAGATGGAAAATTCCCCCAGACCCTCAGGTTACAGCCTTTCAGCCATGTAAGACTAGAGTTCTTAGGGCCTTAGAACCAAGCTACACACACCTTTTGCATCCCCTGGTGGCTTCCTGCCCTGGGAGTTAAGGTAGATTATAATAGGGTTTGTGGTCCTGTGCTGTTTCCAAAATAAGAGGACTATGTGTGTTCGTTGACCATCTTTGGTCATTTTTTTAAAATGACAAATAGTCCAAATTTGAATATTGCTCTGTGGTGGAAAAGTACAGTTTTTCTAAGGGTTTGTTTGAGAGAGGACTTTATTAGTCGCTGAGGCTGGGAAGGGAGGTCAGCACTGGCCCCTGAGAACAGCCTTACCCCACATCCACTCAGATCCCTCAGCATTTTCCTCCCAGCACCTGGGTTCTGAAGTATAGGAGGCCAGGGCTGCAGTCGCCTCAACCCATCCAGAAATTCTAGAATTGATAACCAGCAAAAAGGCCATTGAATCATCTTTTTTCTTTATCTTGTGGTAGCATTCTATTTGTTTTAGAAGGTGAAAAGTTGCGGAGTCATGGCTCCGGAGATGTGTGCCCAGATTTTTTGTGTGTTTCGCAACATTGATGTTGCAAGGCCACCATAAATGAGAACTTTGTCCTTTTTGGCCAAGAGCCTGTAAAGACAAGAGGGATAGTCCATAGTTGAGAGATAGACTCAACTGAATAGATACAATGGGGGTAGGCATGGTGTTGGGTGGGGACGGCAAGGTAGGAAGATGAGATTGGGCAGAAAAAGGCTCCCAGAAAACCAAAGTAGTCTAGAATTCTTAGCCTTGATGGTGGATAGCCCATGATGAGCTGAACACTTAAGAAAACTGGATTCTAGTCTTGGTCCCTCTACTGTGAATTTGGGTCAGATTACTCACAATACCTCTCCAGGCCTCGGTTTCCTTATACCTTAAAGGCAGAGACAAATATTACTTGCTCCGACTACCTTAGAGTTTTCTAGATCAAGTGACATCATGTAAAAGCTTTTTGAAAACTCTAAAATGATCTCCTCAGTGCCTAGGACAGTGCCAAAGTAGGAACTTATTTACCAAATGCTTATATAGCACTTACCAGGTCCGAGTACTTTTCCAAGATTTTCAGACTTTACTCATTTGACACTCACAAGAATCCTGTGAGAAAGGAAGTAAATAAGTCCCCGAGAAGTTAAATCCCCACCAGTAAGTGGCAGAATCTAATTCACCTGGACTCTAGTCTAGTTCCAGAGTCTCTGTGTGCTCAACACTCTTCTCCTTGTCCCTTCAGAGGAGAAGCAGTCACCTCTCCCTTAGGGGACTGAGCCCTACTCTCTGGCCAAAATGATGGAGGTATTCTCTGCTGTGCTGACCCATGATGGACAATGAAAGGAACAGTACACTATACAAATACGACTTATCATTGTAATATTGTATTTTCTTTTTTTAATGTTTATTTATTTATTTTGAGATAGAGAGTGGGGAAGGGACAGAGAGAAGGAGAGAGAGAATCCCAAGCAGGGCTTGCACTGACAATGCAGACCCCGATGTAGGGCCTAATCCCGTAAGCTGTGAGATAATGACTTGATCCGAAATCAAGAGTCAGAGGCTTAACCAACTAAAGCACCCAGGCGCCCCGTAATATTTTATTTTTCATAATTCATAACCAACTTGCATGTTTTGTCTTTTCTTCGATGATTTGTACCTCACTCCTAGAATACTCAAAACACCTAACATTTTACTCTTTTAATTATTAGTACTACTATATTGCTCTCCTCCCTCCTGGCAACCTATTCTAGTAAAAAGCTTTCAGTAATTGCATGTTGACTACAGTGTCCAGCCATGATGTGGGCTCAAGGCAACTTACTGACAAATCAGCTTTGAAAAGAAGTCTAGTCTGGCATCATTTTATTCCATGCTATGAATCACTTCTCTATTTCTTAATGTGTTACCTTCATTATTCCTCACCTGGCCCTCAGGTCTCTGAGAGGTGGTTTGTGGTATGAAATCAGAAGCTTGGCATTGGCCCATTTCCCCAAACCACAGACCTGAGGAGTTCAGCCACATTCTCCGTGTTGGAAAAACTTTGTGTGAGGTGCACTTTCAATGTGTTGTTCACATTTAAAGAAAAAAAACCTCTCATTGCCCTTTTCCTCCAACTGCTGACATCTTTGTGTGCTTTTACCACCAGCTGTTCTGGAAAGCTTCCACTTTTTCTCTACTTTTTCTTAAAAAAAATTTTTTTTTCATGTTTATTTATTTTTGAGAGAGACAGAGTGCGAGCTGGGGATGGGCAGAGAGAGAGGGAGACACAGAATCTGAAGCAGGCTCCAGGCTCTGAGCTGTCAGCACGGAACTGGATGAGGGACTCGGACCCACGAGCTGTGGGATTATGACCTGAGCCAAAGTCGGACGCTTAACTGAGCCACCCAGGCACCCCTCTACTTTTTCAATACCAATTTTCACAAAGGGAAGACCATTCTCTGGGCATTCCACTGCTAAATAAATTTCATTCTGCAAACATTCGTAGAGACCTACAGAAACTGTTTTAGATGTAAAATTATTGTTAAATAACAACAATTCCTACTTGATAAACTTTTCTCAATTTTTTTAAATTAACATTCCTGCTATGTTTCTTCAGATCTCTGTCCAGAGGCTTAGGGATCCCTTATTAAGCTAATTACATGAACTCTGAGGGATAGTGCAGTTTATTCATGACTTCCTCCCCACCCCTGCCCCCACTAGTGGAACAAGATCAGATACGTTAAATGGCACTAAAAGTATTGTCTTGCACTGAGAGCTTATATAACATTCTGTGCTTTCAAGACTATTGATCTGTGGAGGTGGATTAGTTTATTGTATGTATTTGGTTTTGTTTTTTAAATGGGGGCATATAGTTTCTGTTTGCTTAAATCCAAAGTACCTTTTCAGCCTACCTTGTAAAACAGGGGTTACTTGGGAAGCTTTGGTTTCTTTATCTGAAAAATGGGAATAATAGTACCTACCCTGTGGCGTCATTGGAAGAGGAAACAAGATAACAGATGTAAGATGTGCCAACTGGCCACAGAGCAGGCATTCAATCAATGTTAGTTGAATGAGAATTAAACAGTTTGCAGTCTCTCTTTTTTTTATTTTTGAGAGAGATAGAGTGTGAGCAGAGGAGGGGCAGAGAGAGAATCCCAAGCAGGCTTCGGGTTCTGAGCTGTCAGCACAGAGCCCCACGCGGGGCTCAAACTCGTGAACTGCAAGATCATGACCTGAGCTGAAGTTGGGTGCTTAACTGACTGAGCCACCCAGGCACCCCAGCAGTTTGCAGTCTCTTGAAGAAGATAATACAGTGTAGTTAGTGTACAAGATATGAAGTCATAGGCATGGGTTTGCGTCTTAACTTGGCTGCTTAACATCTTGGAGTGACATTTTCTTCATCTATGAAATGGATATAGATATAAGGATTGTAATGGTATAGTTACAAAGATCAAATAATGCATATAAAGTACATGACAGAATTGGACACCTAGTGAGCTCTTACAAAATTAAGCGTATATGTATGTTGTTTCGATCACACTAACAGCAATGCGTAGACACAGGATGACCAGTAACACAGTATAAGAAGAGATATAAATTTATAGATTATTGGTAGATGGATAGAATGATCAGAATTTGATAGATGTCACTCTAATAAGGTGGCATTCAGGGGTTGAGTTTTAAAGGCGGGAGTGGACATTGCGTATAAGAGACAGTACTACATGCCAAGGGTGGATATGAGAAAACATGTGTGTTTATGTGGACAAGATAGAAGAAGCAGATAGCAGGGCTGATCATAGAATGAGAGGACATTAAAGAGAATGGCTACCGGACAGGGTAGGAAATTTAAATTTGAAGCTTTACTTAATCCCTACCCACTTTGACTTCAGTATCACCGGTCTATCTTAGCTTTCCTTCTGAGTACATTCCCAATTATACTTCCAACTCCAGACAGATAGTAACACTCATTGCAATGTGAAGTAACCTGAAGACTTATATAAAGATAATCTTCCTGGGGCATCTGGTGGCTCAGTCAGTTGAACGTCTGGCTTTGGCTCAGGTCATGATCTCACGGTTCATGAGTTCGAGCCCCAAGTCATGCTCCCTGCTGTCATTAAGGATCCTCTGTCCCCTTCTTTCTCTGCCCCTCCTCACTCGTGTGCTCGCTCTCTTTCTCAAAAATAAAATAAAATAGAATAAATTAAATTTAATTTAAAAAATTAAAGATAATCTTTCTTCCCTTATTCCTTCTATGAAAGTACCATCAATGCCAATTCCTTACTTTGCATTTGCCTAGCATTTTGTTTCTAATATCCTGCTTCCCCTTCTTCACTTGTGTTGGTATTGATGATAACCATAATCATGCTGATAATGATGATCATAACAATATAATAAACCTTACTGAGGGTGTTTCATGGGCCAGGTGCTGTGCTAAGTATAAATTTATTCCACATGCTATCTCAATTAAATCCTGGCAACAAACCAGTAAGTTAGGAGCCATTACTATTGCTATCTTATAAATGAAGAATTTCGTTTCAGAGAGGTCGAATCTCTGAACCAAAGTTAACCAAATGGTGGGACTGGAATTCAAATCTTGTAGCCTGGGATCCTAAACACTATTGAAATGGCAAAAAGCTATAAGCTGGGTTTCTAAAGCAGGACATGTATTAGAATTTAGGCATTCCCAATCAAACATTAATGGTGCTACTATGTACATAATTTGATGTTTCTAATGAGATCAGTCCATGAACTCTGGTCTTTGGGGTCCAGCTTGCAGTTTGATGCAAAAATATTATTTTAGTCTCTCTTTATAGAATTTTGCCCATTTATCTTTGCTTCTCATACCCCTACATTTTCATTTTCGCTCCATGCTTGTTTGATATCTTCAAGCTTAATGTTATAGAACTAGAAAACAACCTGATACTATTTATTTTGAAATTGAAAAAAAGATGATTTCTTCTGTGAATAAACCCAAGATCCTTTTTTAAGAACAATATAGTTAATGCTGCAATGTAAGTACATTATGTGACTGTCAAGTTATTTGGGGTATTTATGTCTGCTTTTCCTATCTTGTCTAAAATATTTTTAAGATTCCAGACCAAAATTGAAAAAATGGTTGACCTCACTGAGCTTATGGAAAATGAAGTATTCATGGCCTTTGCTTCCTATACAACGATTATTCTTTCAAAAATGATGTTTATGAGTACTGCAACTGCATTCTTTAGATTGACAAGAAAGGTAAGACATTTAGGGGCGATATTTTCCTTTAAGACTTGAAATTTGGGAAAACAATTTTCTTAATTTACTTTTTTTTTTTTTTGTAAAGCCCAATGGCACATTGTTTAACATTGCAAATGCATTATGCAGTCATTTGGTACAGATGCATCTGATATATTTATGGAACAGGTACTTTCTCCTGGAAACTGCTAAGTGGTTGTTTTCATTGTGGCTTTTACCTTTTGTCATGCTGCTTAGTATATGAGATTCCTGTATTCTATAAGCAGATTCCATGCTTCTTAGTGTATGAGATTCCTGAGATTCCTGTATGTTCCTCATATTAGTATATGAGATTCCTGTAGTATCAAAGTTTTCAAGGAAACGTTCTATAATTTTGGAGTTAATTTTGCCTGCTAGAGTTTAGAAAATAGTCATTTTCCAGACAGTTAACTGGTGTTTTCAGTTCTATGACAGGTGAAGGATATACCTTTGGGGACAGAATTAAGTTCTTATGATTATCAATAGAGTCTTTTATGACTGGGACAAGACATTTGAATTTTGTGTAGTTCCAACTTCTTAAGTAGATGCTATTTCTGCCCAGCATTATAAGAATGTGATTTTTGCCTAAAATGGAGGGTTGGGGAAGGTATTAGAAAGATTTTGGAACATATATCCCGTACTCAAGCAGGGTTTCTAGCACAGTAAGGGGGGTAGAGCAAAGTTACCTTGACAGAGAAACTATTTTCATTGGTGTCGTCCCTCGTCAGCAACTACTTCCTGGAAACACCTATTTCTCTATGAGTGCCTGTCCTGAGTTTTTGTCCAGAGACTTGCTTTTGTCCAGAGCTCACAGTCATCCTTAAGATATTTCCCTGTTACTGTCTTGAGGTATAATTCCTTCCCAAGGACATTTACATTTTAACGCGGGCACACACAGACATGTTTAAGGCTCTAATAGGTCCAGGTGTTAGAGCAGCAAGCAGTAAGGTAGTTGCCTACCACCAACTCCACAGTGTCCTCTAGAAACATGGCACGCAGCATAGCAGAAATGTTCCCCGTCTTATAAGGAAAGGAGAAAGGAACTCACATTTGTGGAATACCAATGATATGTAGCCGTGTGGTGCTCTTGGTATGTGTGAAATCACAGGATCATTTTACATCATCGTTCATATTATCACGGGAAATGAGGGTTAGCCCCCCCTTTTACAGTTGAGGAACTGTAAAATGCACCAAGACGTTATGCACCAATAAAGGGTGATGCTGAGATTCTAATTCAGACTGCTTTAAACTCAAATCTCATGCACCTGCCATTGTAATACATTTGTTTACTTGTTTGAAACATGTTTATTGAACATCTAGTGTGTGCCAGACAGAGCTGACTTCAAGAGCTGATCCTGTATCATGTCCTTTCTCATCAGTTCTCTTCAACATCTTAATCTGAAATAAATGTTTATATCATGTTAAGAAAAATATTATAATATTTATGGATTTCTAAGTGTAAATTAGGCTAATTTTGTAGTTCATGTTTTTCTTTGCTTTGAATTATTAAGCAGTGGAGCATACTTAAATATTTCTTAAATGCATTTTTCAAGTTTCAAGGGATGGGGAAATCATATCAAAGAGCGTAATCATTGCAGGAAGAAATAAATGAATATATGCCGTAGAACATGTCCTTTATAGGAATGCAATTCAACTTCTTATATTTCACTATATTATTCAACCCAAAGTGTTAATTCATCAAAAGAAAAGAGATACACATATCCTAACAAAGTACAAAATACATTTCCTGCCTCTCACTCTTTTATGTTTCTTGCCCGTTCTCTAACATCCTTGGCTGGTAAACTTACAACTTTCCTATGGACCAGTCAGTTGGAAATGTTAATACCCTTGAGAGAAGTTATATCAACATCACTGTGAAAAAAAATGCCAATTCACCATAATAATAGTCAATGATAACTTAAAATTATGCTCTCTTTTCCCTTTTTGGTTCCTTTTTGCTATTTTTATACACTGGTTTTTATTTAAGTCCCTATTTATGCTTTTCTTTAAAAAAATTTTTGGACTGTTAATAAAAATGAAGATTTAAAGTATAGACCCTTACTTGTGCTTGAGCTCTGAATTTTTTCCTAAGGGCCAATCTGGATGCCTGTATTTCTTCTGTTAAAATCCAAATAACTTATCAGGTAGAATACTCACCTGTTATTTGGTATTTGAACAGCATTTTTTATTCCTTGGTATTTGGAATAGGCTTTTGCCAACCCAGAAGACTGTGCAGGCTTTGGCAAAGGAGAGAATGCCAAGAAATATCTTCGGACAGATGACAAAGTGGAACGTGTGCGAAGGTAAACACACTGCCTCCTGAAATTATCTATTTTATCAAAGAGTTTTGGTCAAGGAGCTCAGTGAGATGTTGAGGGTCATAAGAAGAGGGAAAAGCAGTCATCTTATATAGTCCATATAATAATTATGGAAAATTGGGATGTAGAAGTCTCCAACTCTCACTGCAATTGTACATGTTGCCAATTTCCTACTTTGTTGGGGTTAATAACTTTGTTCTGTGTAGGGATTTTTCGAAAGTAGTTACAGGTAGGAGGTAAAATGAGGATAGTAGATTCTTGTGTTTTGTCATCTTTCTCTAGAGTTGAGAGTGTCAGCTTGTGTGAAAGGTTGAAGATACTTTTGCATAAGACTCAAAATGTGGGTGGGTGACTCAGTCAGTTAAGTGTCTGACTCAATTTTGGCTCAGGTCATGATCTCACTGTTTGTGACATGGAGCCCCATGTCGGGCTCTGCACTGACAGCATGGAGCCTGCTTGGGATTCTCTCTCTCTCTCTCTCTCTCTCTCTCTCTCTCTCTCTGCCCCTCCTCGTCTCATACACACTCACTCTCTAGCTCTCTCTCAAAATAAATTAAAAAAAATTGAAAAAACAAGACTCAGAATATGAACATGGGAAATCTTGCCCTTCTTTCTCTCTGTCCTTTGTAGGTATTATGTTTAATGCACTGAGAATTCAATAAACAATGAAAAGCAATAAGGCAAGATACCATTCACGCAGGTTCCTAGTATAATTAATATATATATACATATACATATCTATATATAGATAGATAATTAATATACTTAGATCTATAATATACTTAAAGCATCCAGGTGTCCCTGGATGATCTATCCATTGTTGAAAGTGGGGTATTAAAATCCCCTACTATTATTACTATATTGTCATTTCTCCCTTTTGGTCTGTTAATATTTGCTTTATATATTTAGATGCTTCTATGATAGGTGTATAAATATTTACTAATGTTATATCCTCTGGATGAATTGACCTCCTTCATCATTATATAATGGCTTTCTTTATCTCTTATAATCTTTAGCTTGAAGCCTGTTTTGTCTGATATAAGTGTAGCTATTCCTGCTTTCTTTTGTGTTCCATTTCCATGGAATATCTTTTTCCATCCCTTCACTTTCAGTCTTTGTGTCCTTAAAGCAGAAATGAGTCTCTTGTAGGCAGCATCTAGTTTTATCTTGTTTGTTTTTTTTATCCATTCATTCTGTATCTTTTGTTATAGTTATTTATACTACTTTCGTCTTTTAGTCTTTTCTTTTTTAATTTTTTTTTTAGTGTTTAATTTTGAAAGAGAGAGAGAGACAGAGCACGAGCAGGGGAAGGGAAGAGGGAGAGGGAGACACAGAATCTGAAGCAGGGTCCAGGCTCTGAGCTGTCAGCACAGAGACCGACATGGGGCTCAAACCTACAGACCATGAGATAATGACCTGAGCTGAAGTCGGTCGCTTAACCGACTGAGCCACCCAGGTGCCTGTCTTTTAGTCTTTATAGTAGAGTTATGTGATTTACCCACCATCATTACATTAGTATATTTTGAATTTAATTATATTTGCTTTTACTGATGAGTTTTATACTTTCATACAATTTTCTTCTAATTGCTGTCCTTTTGTTTCAGCTTAGAGAACACCCTTTAATATTTCTAGCTGCTTTAGTGGTGGTGAACACTTTCAGCTTTTATTTGGAAAACTCTTATCTCTTCTTCAATCTGAAGGACAACTTTGTCAGGTATAGGATTCCTGATGGCAGGTTTTTTATTGTTGTTGTTGTTGTTGTTGTTGTTTTCTTTTAAAATGGTAGAATATATCATCCACTCCCTTCTGCCTTGTAGTTTCTGGTAAAAAATATTCTGATAGTCTTATAGGGTTCCTTTGTATAAAACAACCTGCTTTTCTCTTGCTGGTTTTAAGAGTCTCTCCTGTCTTTAACTTTTGGTAATTTACTTATAATGTGTTTCAGTGTGGGTCTCTTTGGATTCATATTTTTTTTTAGTTTCTGAGGTTCCTGTATCTGGATATCTGTTTATTTCTCCAGGTTAGGGAAGGTGTTAACCATTATTTTTTGGGCTAAGCTTTTCACCCTCTTCTACTTCTGGGACCTCCATAATACATACATACATACATACATAAAATTAATCTTTTTAATTATATTCCATAAGTTCCATAAACTATATTTACTTTTTCATTATTTTTTTTTCTTTTTGTGCCTATAATTGGATGAATTCCACTGCTATGTCTTCAAGTTTACTGATCCTTTATTCTACTTGATCTAGTCTGTTGATGAACCACTCTATTGAATTTTTAAATTCAGTTACTGTATTCTTCTGCTCTGTGTTTTCTTTTAGGCACTTTTTAATATTTTCTATTTCTGTTGTAAATCTTGCTTTGTTCATGCATTTCTTTCCTGACCTTAGTGAGCATCTTATGATCATTATTTTGAACTCTGTATTAAGTAAATCTAGTTATTTCTGTTTCATTAAGATCTGTTCCTGTAGATTTATCTTGTTCTTTGGTTTGAAACATATTCTTCTGTTTTTTCGTCTTCCTTGGCACTGTGTTGGTTTCTGTGCATTAGATAAAACAACCACTTCTCTCAGTCTTGACAGAGTGGTCTCATGTAGGAAATGAACCTTGTCAATTATCCTAGCCTGAGCCCTGTTGTCTCTCAGACCTTCGTGACAGTCCAAGCTGCCGTCTTTGTTTTTACTGGCTCCCAATAGTTCAAGGTATGTCAAGATTTGTCAAGTGTTCCAAAGGGAGGATCACAGTCAACATTTGAATATAGGCTAATTGGAAGCTGGACATTTAAGTAACAGCTGGGAAAGTATGTAGTTATGCCCCTTCTAAGGAGATACTGGGTTTGGGCATTTTAGTCAACTCCATCTGTGCTGGGCCTGCGTATAGCCATGTGGACAGATAGCCGAAGTGACTGCTTGAGCTTGTGGAGAACTGATTCTTTGCTATGTTTTGTGGGAATAAAATCTAACTAACTAACTCGTGACTGTTAGTGCTGATCAGGGCCAGGTGACCCAGGGACCCCTCCCTAGGACTGCAGCCATAAAAGTTGGAGTGCACACATGTGTATAAACTCCTTCCAGGGAGATAGTGGTGACTGGGATCAAGCTAGAGAGAGAAGACCAGGGAGGTATCCGCCGGCTTCCCTGGTTTCTACAAAGGATCAAAGACTGAACCTAGATAGAAGTGTGCTGATGCTTAGGCAGTAGATTTCAAAGTATGTAGTTGCAGACCTTTAAGAGAAAGACTGGGAGATGGACAGTTTTGCCTGCTCCCTCTGTGCTGACACACAAGTCTTGTACATCCCTTAACTTCTCTATTTTATTTGTTGTAAGTCTCGTGGGTCTTTGAGATGCAATCCTCAGTAATTTTCAGAGCAAGATATTTTAGGGGTTCTGTCCTGGGGTGAGAGTCTTAAATGTTTGGGCACTAAATGTGAAGTCCAAACCCACTCCTCCTCAGGAAGAAGCTGGGAGTTGGAAATTCCCTCTCAGTTGTGTGACAGTAAGCTGGGGGTAGGGTTTATGGCAAGACTGTGTCTCAGCCTTAAAGATGGGTATTGTTCAATGTCTAGGAGTCACGCAGTTGTTTTCTGGATTTCTTTCAGATGTAATTACTTTGTGTGGAGCTCTACATTTGATGTGGCTGTGGAAGGGAGGGAGTTCAGGAGCCTCCTGTGTTACCATCTTGGCTGTCCCTTTTTCACCCACAGAATTTTTGTTGTTGTTGGGATTCTATTACTGATCTATTAATTACCGTGTCCTAACACTGAAACATCAAAGTTATATATCAATTTCTCATTTAGTGTATTCTTTTTTCTTTTTTTTAATGTTTATTTATTTTTGAGAGAGAGAGATACAGAGCATGAGCAGGGAAGGGACAGAGAGAGGGATACACTGAATCTGAAGCAGGCTCCAGGCTCTGAGCTGTCAGCACAGAGCCTAACACAGGGCTGAGGCTCACAAACCACAAGGTCATGACCTGAGCTGAAGTCGGATGCTCAATTG
Source organism: Leopardus geoffroyi (assembly GCF_018350155.1). Classification (NCBI taxonomy): domain Eukaryota; kingdom Metazoa; phylum Chordata; class Mammalia; order Carnivora; family Felidae; genus Leopardus; species Leopardus geoffroyi. The sequence continues at coordinate 49,836,273 of NC_059341.1, forward strand.
ACTGAGCTACCCAGGCGCCCCACATCTAGTATTTTCTTTTTTTTTTTTTTTTAATTTTTTTTTCAACATTTATTTATTTTTGGGACAGAGAGAGACAGAGCATGAACGGGGGAGGGGCAGAGAGAGAAGGAGACACAGAATCGGAAACAGGCTCCAGGCTCTGAGCCATCAGCCCAGAGGCTGACGCGGGGCTCGAACTCACGGACCGCGAGATCGTGACCTGGCTGAAGTCGGACGCTTAACCGACTGCGCCACCCAGGCGCCCCAAGTATTTTCTAATGCTCATCCACACATGGTGCAATTCTAGGCACATTTCAAGGAATAAGTAAACTTATATAAAATTAAAGAAACAATGAAGTGTTTTCACAACCATACTCAAACATACAGATAGTTAGTTTTGTGGCGAATAGTTAAGATAGGAAACATCATGAGTATAGCTGATGGCACCACTTCTGTTTGGTGAATATGAAGAGTGAAATGGATACTGAAATAAGAAAAATTTACTTCTGTAATTCAGATATCAGTTAGAATCTCTAGTCCCTTTAGGATCTAGATCATATTTACATTATCACATTTTTGATTCCCAGTGAGAGTCTGAAACCTCTCCCAAGATTTCTGCAGATTCCCTGTCAGTCTGGTCCCTACATTTGTGCGTGTTTCCATTGTCTACGTTTTGTGAGACTAGCATAAACTTGGCTCTTTCCTCAACTCTCGACAAACCAACTTAAGAAATGTGGCTAAAATAGACTTGACTAAATTGAGTCACGTTACGGCAACGCAAATGTTTCAAGCTGTAGGTTAGACAGAGCTCTGACGGTGTCCTTCAGCAGCCTCTCCCTGGGAAGTTGCACTGTACCTTCTTTGCTTCGGATGATGCCCAGCAGGACATCATTTTGCAGGCTCTGCTTTTGCCTCATGCATTCTCTTGTTCTACCAGTACCAAAATGAAATTCACATTTTTTTCTTATGCAAAAATTCAATCCCAAGTTATTTATTAAACAAGAATGTTTTTGTTCTAAGAAGTCTGTGCTAGATAGCGTGAATAAAATTTTAGCCTCTGCTTCACTTAGTTATATATTTGTTAAGTTAACAGTCCTGCAGAGTAAATCAGCCAGTCTTAAAAATGGACTGTGTGTCTGGGGCGCCTGGGTGGCGCAGTCGGTTAAGCGTCCGACTTCAGCCAGGTCACGATCTTGCCGTCCGTGAGTTCGAGCCCCGCGTCGGGCTCTGGGCTGATGGCTCAGAGCCTGGAGCCTGTTTCCGATTCTGTGTCTCCCTCTCTCTCTGCCCCTCCCCTGTTCATGCTCTGTCTCTCTCTGTCCCAAAAATAAATAAACGTTGAAAAAAAAAATTAAAAAAAAAATAAAAATAAAAAAAAATGGACTGTGTCAAGCGTGTGGATCTAAAATAGTTTCAGGACAGAGAATCAACGTGAAAATTTCAAACTGTATCAGAAAATTATAAGTGTTATGGTGAAAAAGAATAAACTTTAGAAAAGGTGAGTAATGCTTTGTGGAGTTACTAACACCACCAAAAAGACAGTAAGCAGTTTAAAACTTTGTCTTTACCTTTTTGTACCTCCCTTCTAGAGAAGGTAATCACATCCATGATGCTAATCATGACCCTATACTCATAACATTGCCCGGGACTTGAAAGTGATAACAATTAGACTCTCAATAGCATTAGTAAGTTTGAAGGGAGGATCCAAGTGTCATGTGTGAAAGCTTAATAAAAGATATTTTATTATGAGATTTTAGATTCTTCCCCACTTTCCCTTCCCATTCCCACCCCCCATACCCATTGTACTTCTAGAGGAGAAAGCCATTATTGAAGCTGATCTTCTAGTCAGGTTGTCAATAACCATTGACCTTAGTTCTGAAAGGAGTCAGTATCCTTAGAGATGCAGCGACTGTGTGCACAGCGCCCCCTGGTGATCAGACACTGGGTTTTCAGTGTGGAGACAGGAGAAAGAGTCTCCAAGAAAGACTGTTGGGTTTCCTGTTGTAATTTTTGAGACTTTATCGACCCCACCAAAAAGTTTCTAGTAACAATTCGCCATTGGAGATACTTTGCAGATAAAGATTTTCCAGAATCTCCCCATTTCATTTTTAACCTTGACTTTTTTTTTCTTTTCATTACTTCCACATGTAAAGCTATTTCTATTAGTATAGAAATATGTAAATTTCCACATGTAAATCCAATGTCAGGGACTGAGTGGGGCTACAAATGAAGTGAAATGAAGTATGCTTTCAGTATGCAATACTGAAAAAATTGATATCGATGACATGTGGGACAAATAATTAAAAACATAAAGTAATATGTCTTGGAAATGTTAAGATAAATGAATGGCTTAAAGTAAGTTACTTGCATTTGGGCAGACAGAAATCAGTGATGATTAGAAAACATTTTACATATGTATTTATTTAATTCTATCTCACCATGTTCTGGAAAGAATTTGAGACCATATATACATTCAATACAAGATAAAAGGAAAGTTGCAAGGTAATCAGAGCAGCTGGAGAAATAAAGGGTACCATTCAAAAGGAAAAGAAGGAAGGCTTGGCTTTGGTATATAGGGAAAGGAGAGATGTTTAGAATATACTGCTTTCAAAGGCAGAGAATCCCCTTTCACTCAGAGTGCTTAATCAAGTCTAGGTGATACTCACTGGGGATTCTGCTAAGGGACTGATGCATGGGCTAGGAGTTGACCTAGATGGCTTCCCTTCTGGCCCCAGTGCATGAACAAAGCATTCACTGAGACATTATTGTGTGTGTATCACTGTCACTGCTTCTATTGGGATAATATAAAAGAGCTTTAAGACTGATATTCCTGAAAGTGCAAAGTGTCTTCGTTATTATATGTTGAGATACACTAATAATAGAAACAAAAATAATGATATGTTAAATAAAAGCCAGATGGTTAAAGGCAAGGCAATTTAAACAAAAATGAAATAAATACACATTTAAAAAATCCGTTTAGTTTTAAAAGAAATGGAAAAATGAATATATGTCTACTGATTTTGAAAGTAGTGTTTTGCTAATTTCCCACAGAGCTCACCTGAATGACCTTGAAAACATTGTGCCATTTCTTGGTATTGGCCTTCTGTATTCCTTGAGTGGTCCAGATCTCTCTACAGCCATCCTGCACTTCAGACTCTTTGTTGGAGCACGGATCTACCACACAGTCGCGTATTTGACACCCCTTCCCCAGCCAAATCGTGCTTTGGCTTTCTTTCTTGGCTACGGAGTTACTTTTTCAATGGCTTACAGGTTGCTAAAGAGTAGATTGTACCTGTAAGGAGAATCCTACAACTCATCATCCAGTTATTTTCTAAGAATTCTGTACTTCCAATTTATGATGATTTTTTTTTTTTTTTAGATTTTAAGTGGGAGGGGAGCAGAGAAATTTAGATGGGGCAAACAGCGTGAATATTAACATGACCAATATCCTTTATTCTTATGCTTGTACTGAAATTTTAACACAATTCTTAAGTCTTTTGATTTCCTATTTAAGTGCCTTGTGATAAATTCAGATTATAATTTGTAACATTCATTCAACATTTAATATTTTAAATCTATAAAAAGGGTGAGTATATGTATGATACCCCTGAATTGCAATATTGCTGAAACAGACACGAAATAAAGAATTTGAAGAATAGTTTAATTTGGTTTAATTTTTCCCATCTTATATTTTCAAAAGTTTTAAACCTACAGGAAAGTGGAAAAGTAGTACAATGCTCCTTTATATATGTTTCACCCAAGTTTACCAACTGTTAACATTTTTCTTACTTGCTTTCACTCTCTCACTCAATGTTTTTTTCTGAATCATTTCAAAGTAGGTTGCAGAAATCATGATACTTCACTTCTAAATACTTCAACATGTATCTCCTATGAATAAGACAATCTCCAAATAAGTGCAATATCATGATCACACACAAGAAATTTAACATTAATATAATAATGTTATATATAATTCATTTCTAAATTTCCCTGATTTTCCTAATAACGTCCTTTATAACTGCTATAGTTTTGATCCAGGAATCAAACAAGGACCACACAAGCATTTTGTTATTGTTTCTATTTAGTTTTCAATGAAATTGAAGAGTTCTTTCATTTTCTTTTCTTTTCTTTCTTTTTTTTTTTTTTTTGTCTTTAATAACATTGACATTTTTTTGAGGAGTAAATGCTCGTTTTACGGGATGAACCTTAATCTGACTTTATTTTTCTATTGTTTTCTTGTTCTTATATTCAGATTAAACATTTTTGGTGACGCTGTGTCTTCCACATTACAACATATCAATAAGCATATGATGTCAGTTTGCCCTGTTAATTGGTGTTGTTCAATTTGATCAACTTAGTAAGGTTGTATCAACCATATTTGTCCATTGTAAAGATATCTTTTTATTTTTGTAATCATACATGGGGACAAATTGACACTACCCAAATACTGTTTTCCTATAAACTTTCACCCAATGGGTTGAGCATTCTAATAATGCTGTTTGGTTTCCACATAAAAATATCAATATATACATATAAAAATTCATGAAATATATATAAGTATACAAACATATAAACCATATAAATCCACACAGATTTAGATTTTTAAATGGAATTATGTGTACTTAATATCTTATAATAAAGGATGAACTTCTAAAATATCAATATTACACTTGCCACTAAATTTATATTATTAGTTTTGCTATCTCTTGATTAGTCTCAACTATAAATACATATTTCTTAAAAAAAGTGCTTTTAGTGGCTCTCATAATTGTTCATTCAGGTTTACCGCACAAGAGAATATCATTGTGTAATATTTTAGGTCTCATAATTTGAGCAACTCTTAAGTACATAAACAGAAACTGTTGGCCTATGGAGAATTCTGTACAAGTTTCTTTTTACTTTTTTTTTTTTCTATTTAAAAGCAGCTTGGGCATAGCATGGGTCTTGGCTTCAGAAAAGCTTGTGGTGTAATTAATGGAAAAGTCCATGAGCTTAGAAGTGAAAGGCCCAAAGTTCAAGGATTGGATCTACCTGCATAAACACACACACACACACACACACTCTCTCTCTCTCTCTCTCTCTCCCTGCTCTTTGGATTTGGATAACCTATTTACCCTGTCTGAGCTTCATTTTCCTCAAATTTTTTGTGAGATTTTTTAAAGGTCTAATGATCTCTGTGTGTGGAGCCTATTAAAAAATACTTTCTAAACAATTAAGTGTTCTCCATGTGAAAAATTATCTGAGTAATCTATCAGGCTTAATGATTCAGTTAGCTGAAGTTTTCTTAGCTTCATGTGAGATCTTTAACCATGGTCATTCTTCTCTTTGTTTTTTTTAAATTTCTACTTCCCTAGTAATGCTTCTCAGAGTATTAGCTGAGTAGACTGTGGTTATCATAATGGTTATCCATTCAGTTACTAATATTTGATACCCATCACTAAACTGTTAGGACAAAAAAAAAGATGTTTAAGTTTTATATTCTCAGAGGCATAAGAACTATGTGTATGTGCAGAAAACACTTAAGAAAAAATGAAAATGTCCAGAAATAACCTACTTCATTTAATTCCCAAGTTTGAATAATAGTTGTAAAGACAATTTTATTTTTTTAATTTAAAACAATTTTTTTATTTTTTTTTTATTTTTTTTTTTATTTTTTTTTAAATTTTTTTTTCAACGTTTATTTATTTTTGGGACAGAGAGAGACAGAGCATGAACAGGGGAGGGGCAGAGAGAGAGGGAGACACAGAATCGGAAACAAGCTCCAGGCTCTGAGCCATCAGCCCAGAGCCTGACGCGGGGCTTGAACTCAAGGACCGCAAGATCGTGACCTGGCTGAAGTCGGACGCCTAACCGACTGCGCCACCCAGGCGCCCCTAAAACAATTTTTTTAATGTTTATTTATTTTTGAGAGACAGAGAGAGAGAGAGTGCAAGTAGGGGAGGGGCAGAGAGAGAAGGAGACACAGAAACTGAAGCAGGCTCCGGGCTCAGAGCTGTCAACACAGAGCCCGACGCGGGGCTCAAAGTCATGAACTGCGGGGTCATGACGTGAGCTGAAGTCAGATGCTTAACCGACTGAGCCACCCAGACACCCTGTAAAGACAATTTTAAATGGTTTCCAACTCTATTTTCCCTTACAAGAGAAGCTGTAGATGTTGGGAGATTCACTAGTGGAGTCTTTTTTTTTTTTTTAATGTTTATTTATGTTTGAGAGAGATGTGGAGGGGCATTGAGAGGGAGACAGAAGATCCAAAGCGGACTCTGTGCTGACAGCAGACAGCCTGATGCAGGGCTCGAATTCACAAACCATGAGATCATGATGTGAGCTGAAGTAGGAGGCTCAATCGACTGAACTACCTACGTGCCCCAGTGGAATTGTTTTAATGGACGCAGATGGATGAAGGGGACAAATACTGGTCTAGTCTCTCCTGCACCAAGGATTCCCCACTTGACCGCATGATACTCTGGGCTTTAGAGCAAAGTGCACAGTGAGCAACTCACCTGTGATCAGACAGACATGGAAAAGAGAGTGCACAGTTTACACACACTGTTATCTGCGAGGCATATGGTGGATATGTTCATGTTTCTGCCACTTAATTGGAACTCTGAAAGTGAGGATTGTGTTTTATTTATTTTTGTATACGTGTTCTCATTCATGTACACAGACATGCATATAAATACTCGCACCCACACACTTCGTATTCTCAAACCCTACATCTCACACACACACAGCCAGTACCAGCACCATCACCAGTACTAACCGTTATGGATACTTAGTGATTGGGTAACATGTTACTTCTTCAAACTTCGCCATCTCCCTTCACTCATGCCTTGCTATCCCCTCACCTACCCTAAAACAGCTCTACTGTAAGTCAAGATTTTTCTGCAGAAATCAGAAGATATTTATCTGTAATTCTTATAGATGCCGTATGTAGGGAAGTGATGGGAGTCTTGTTGGAGAGGATGCAGTGGCTCTCAAATGAGGGTGAAAGGTGACCCTCAAGTGAGGGTGACATGTTTCATTAAAATCTCTACAGCTAGCATCTGTACACACAATTTTATATATAAAATTGAATCTATATTATTTAGGATATAAGCCCTATTGTTTTATCTTATGATATTGCATAGAATCTTCTGAGCAGGTGGGGACATCTATTTATAAGATGTACTTATTTGGATGGGGCATGTTGTGAAAGATGGTGAGTTTCATGAATATCAAAGGGCTCAGTGCTTTATAAAAGGTTAAGAAAACTTTATCAATCGATGCCGAATGAAGGAGTCCATCTGTTTTGAAGGCTCAGAGATTTACTCTTTCATTGCATAGGTGCCCTTAGGACCTGAGACGCAAAGTCGTAAGAACCAAAATATAAATGAGACTGCAGTGTAAACCAGAATGGCAGGGAATTCATTGAAAGTCAGTCTTATAAGTGTCCCATGTTCTGGTCTAAATCCCAGGGACCAGTCCATTGTGTCCCCATGGTCACAGTAACTTAGAAGCTAAAATCATGATCAGAAAGCCTCTGTTGATTTTATCTGAAGGAGTGCTGCCAAAAGTACTAAAGTTACTCCACCCCTTAACACTCTACACGTTGTAGGTAGGCTTATGTGGCAAAACAAAACAAAACAAAACAAAACAAAACAAAAAACATACTTGGTGAGCATGGGTTTAGACCCAAGAGAGTTAGATGAAACAAATGTTAAATGGCATAAGACTAAAATAATCTGATACATCCATTTCAAAATAGAGATGATCTCTTGAACAGGATTAAAAATACTCATAGTCCCCTCCACACTTGGAACAGCCTTGCAAGTGGGGACTAGCAAGACCAACACTGACAACGCGAGCCCCTCTCCAACCTGGGTGCTCAGACGGGCACAGTCAACGCGTATCTTTGTGTTCTTCTTTTCCCATTTCCTTAGCTATCTGATCCCTCTTCCGACTGAGAGTCTACCTCTTGAGTCTTAATGAGTTAGAAGCTAATGACTTATACCTACAGTATGTTCAGCTAGGAGACTGTCAAAAATTAATTGTTCAATGGGGCGCCTGGGTGGCGCAGTCGGTTAAGCGTCCGACTTCAGCCAGGTCACGATCTCGCGGTCCATGAGTTCGAGCCCCGCGTCAGGCTCTGGGCTGATGGCTCAGAGCCTGGAGCCTGTTTCCGATTCTGTGTCTCCCTCTCTCTCTGCCCCTCCCCCGTTCATGCTCTGTCTCTCTCTGTCCCAAAAATAAATAAAAAACGTTGAAAAAATTTTTTAAAAATTAATTGTTCAACCTTTGATTCCTAGTAATAGGGGAACCTCCAGAAACACCTAAGCACTGCTAACAGCAGTTAGCGCTCTAACATTCAATGATTCTAAGGCCAGATGTCTCCCCAGGCGGTGTGAAGAACATGGAGTTTCTGGTGCCTAAAGCATTAAACTTTAAGGCAAAGAGACTCAAATCCACGGAATCCTGCATGGGCTGTATAAGCCATTCACCTGAAGGGTCTACTTTATAAATACAAAAAAATAATAATAAATTTTTGAGATGCACAGTTGCATTACACTGACTCTTCTTGAAGGCAGTTGGTGAGACGTGAGGCAATTTGCCTCGGGAGTCGCCACAATCCATTTAGAAACGGCGGCACAGAAGTCCCATGATCGTCTCCCCCCTGCCAGCCTGAAATGTCAGCCCTGTGGGAAGCTGATAGGTGTTCCTGCTATCAGCGGAAGCAGCACCTCTACATGCGTATCTTCCAGAGTATTTTATTCACTCTATATCCTATGTAAACTGTTGGATTTGACAAGGAGGAGTTGTCAAAGGCAGACTACTGGGAAGGGGCTATGTTGGGTTGAATTTGGCACCAATCTCTCACACTTGACAGCTCAAGTACAGGGTTGCGGATGAGCTATAGAACCTATGAGCCCCCTCAGTCAGCGTGCGCAGACCCTAAGTCACATTTAATTCAGGGAGCCCTGACAGCCCTGCATAAAATGGGAGCAGTAAAATGGAGAAATAGGAGGTGTGTGCAAGAGTGGGCCATTTAAGTTATTTCCTTTTACTGGAGTTTTGGAAAATGCGAACCAGGACAACATAGACTAGGAGACACCACGAGGAGATCGGCGTTAGCAAAGTAAGGAAAATAATTCAAACGTTAAGCCTGAGTGACGTGATAGGATTTTTAACAGCTAAAAGCTAAAAGCGGAAGCAGGGAAGAGTTTGAAACTGCCTAAAATTCTTATTTTTTAGCCTACATTGTACATATCTGTATTTGTATCTCCATGTAAACAAAACGAAAGAGAGAGAGAAAAGAGAAGGATCAAAGTAGTTTTGTATAGTGAATAGAACATTGGATTTGAAAACATCTATATCTAAGTCTTGACTCTGACACTTTCTGGCTGCCTGAGATAATGACCAAGGTATTTAACCTCCTTAAGCCCCATCCTTAATTCTCAAATGGCAAAATTAATACTTTACCTACTATATGAATGATTATTCATGCCACGATAATTCTGTATAACAAATCACCCATGACTCAGTGGCTTTGCAAATGATTCTGCAGGGTTGAGCTGATGTTGGCTGGGTTTGCTCACGTGTCTGCTGTAAGCTACACGTTGGCCGGGCAGTGCTGCTGGACGTGTGTCTAGTTGTCTGATGTTTCTGGGAACTGGCTGGAGCTTGGCTGATTCCAAATGATCTCAACTAGGATTACTGGGGCAACTCACCTCTATTCCATGTGTCTCCTCCTCTAAGGCAGAAGTCAGCAAACCATGGATGGCTCTTCAGCCAAATCTAGCCCACGGGCTATTTTTATAAATAACGTTTAATTGGGACACAGTTGTGCTCATTGATTTTCATTTTTTCTACGGCTACTTTCCTGTCACAATGGCAGAGATGAGTAATTGAAGAGTTGCAAAAGAGACCACATGGCCCACAAAACCAAAAAAAAAAAAAAAAAAAAAAAACCCAAAATTACGATCTCATCTTTTACAGGAAAAGTTTTGCTGGCTCTTGCTTTAGTAGGCTAGCTTGATGTGTCACCATGGCCATGGCAAAGAGCAATAGAGGAAATTGAAAAATGTAAGCACGTTTTCAACATTTTGCATGCATCACATAGGCTAACACGCTATTGGCAAAAAAAAAAAAAAAAAAAAAAAAGAGTCACATGTGTAACTGCAGAATGAAAATGCTAGGAAATAGACTCAACCTCATTAGTGAGAACTGCAAAGTCACATGGCAAAAAGGCATGGATGCACAGAGAGAGAAAGAGTTTAGGCTATTTATGCAAGCAGTCTACCACATCTGCCCACGTTATGATGTTGTTGTGTAAGGTTCAGTTCGAACACATGTAAAGCATCTTATAAACTCTACCACATTAAAACAGCATTCATTCTAATGTGTAATAATTCTTTTCAGATTCGTGGTAATCTGTTATAGACTCAGTATGATAGCAATAGTTGTAACTAAATAAAAAATATGATACTGGGTGTGTGAACTTGGCCTTCTCCCTCTCATTTGCAATGTGCTGCCTAGGGAGACAGATGGGACAAGGAACAAATATTTGGATAGCCTTATTGCCTCCATAATCAAGTTGGTTCCCAAACTGTGCCCAGTCTGTTCTCTTGAATTATGATCTGCACCCTGCTCCCAACCAAGTGTTTCCTCAAATCTAATCAATTTCTGACTATTGGTGTGTAGCATATAGAATAGACAATATTACTGGCCCAAATGTAAAATTCTTGTTTTAGTATTTGCTGGAATAATTGTATATTATCTTTCTATGCATTGTATTAATCATGAAAGTAAGAACTGTGCTAAATTCTTCTCTGAGCTACTAAATCTATAAACTTGATAACTAATGGTATATAATTTACTTTTCCTTAATAACTCATATTTCATGACAATACAATTAGACTTGAGAACCAAGAACTGGTTCCAACAACAGTTTTGCCACTAATTTGCATGAGACACTCTTGCACATCACCTACCCTTGCTCTCTCCATTTTTCACACTTAAAAGAAAGAGGTTGAATTAGAAAAACATTTGACATATTCTCTGACTCTAGAAGTTCTATTTGTTTTGAAGGCAGGTATTGGACTCTTCTTTTTCCAGTGGTAAAACGTGAATGGCAAGATGTGGGAATCGTTATAGCAGAAAGCTTGTAGCATCTATTAATGAGGTCAAAGATAAGTTTGTAAGTTAAATATCAACTTGTGGTTTAATGTCTTAGAATATTAATCTTTAATTTTCTCTGAGTATCCAATGTGATGTCACCAAAACCAAATGATCATTTGTTAATTTTCTGGAAAAAAATGCATTATTGCTCCCACTTTTAAGCTTTCATTCTATTAAACTTTTCCAGACATTAAACATACTATCACTGCAGTAGTCCAGTCACTAGTAGCGGTGATCATTTGTGGGACAGAGCGAAATAAGATTCCTTGTTTTTTTTTAATTCTTGGCTTCCAGAATGTTGACTCTAAGAGTTAGCGAGGTTCCATCTAGTCCAAATATCCCATGTAAAACAGCAGAAAAGGTTTTATTCATTGTTTTATGAAAGAAATATTCACTGAGGGCCTCTTCTGTGCCAGGCACTGCTCTAGGTGCTTGGTATACATTAATGATAGACAAATGAAGATCTTTGCCTCATAGAGTTTGCATTCTAGTGGGAATCCTTTAATTTAGGACTTGTAAAGAAGGCCAAAGGAAAGCAAAAGGATTTGTTCAACTGATTGAACCTATGCTATAATGGGAATTGTCTATGCCAGAGTTCAGGTCACTGTGGCCTGTGGGCCACATCTGACCTGCTACCTATTATTGTTAGATCCATAAGCTACAATTTTTTTCTTTTCTTTTCTTTTTTTTTTTTTTTTTACTAATGAGCATTTGCACAAACTTTGATAATTGAGCACACCCTGAACCCCAAATAAGCTAAATGGTATCCTTTGAATAAAATTCCATTCTTCTCTCTAGTGGATCTGAATTACAAAAACAGAATTGGGCTCCATTATAATTGTCTTTTGAATTTCCTCAATTAAAAATGTGGAAATTTGCTTTCTCTCTTGTCATAAAAGTAGCTGCGTAACACACTCAATTTTGCTTTTGGTTCACAAAGTCTAAATATTCACTATGCAGGCTCTTACAGAAAAAAATGTCGGTTCCTGATCTACACAACTGAATCAAAAGGACACAAATGGATGCAGCAATGTCTCTAGTTCTCTTTCACTAAATAACTTATGCCAGAATTTAATCAAAGCAACCAAGAAAACTTTATTTCAGGGCACCTGGGTAGCTCAGTCAGTTGGGTGTCGGACTTTGGCTCGGGTCATGATATCACGGTCTGTGAGTTTGAGCCCCACGTTGGGCTCTGTGCTGACAGCTCAGAGCCTGGAGCCTGCTCCAGATTCGATGTCTCCCTCTCTCTGTCCCTCCCTCTCTCACATTCTGCCTCTTTCTCTTTCTCTCAAAAATGGATAAACATTAAAAAAATAAAAAAAAAAACTTCATTTCAACATTGATCCTCTTATGTTTGACTTAAATTATCTATTTTTTGTTACAAATTATTATGTCCTACATGATATGGCGTATGCTGGAATATCTGGTATTCTTTTAAGCATTCGCTCAATTGTTAAAGGGATTGAGATCTTGTGAATTGACCTCTGTGAAAACACAGCTTCTTACCAGCATGTTTTGAATCTGGATGAGTGCTCCCTGGTAGCTGAATTTTCTCCTTGAAATCAGTACTCTTGATGTTACCATGAGGGATGTTGAAGTTTTGAAGGCCTTTTGGCTGTAAAAGTTTCGTGTTGCTTGGATTAGACGTACAGAAATCATGACACTTGCAGTAAAACACTATTATTCACTCACATGTCAGACACGGTAGTTAAAACCATTAATGTTTAATCACTTCAGGTAGTTTACACTAACAGAGAGCAGAATAAACTGTGGGCAAATGAAAGTGAATGGGAGACTCAGAAACCATTGACGAGGTTTAATTCAACATCTTTGTTTTTTCCTGGGACATTTATGCTCATGGTGGTGATTTTATATTGCATACATATAATATAGTCATGGTTATTGATTTTAAAATTGTTCCTAGTTTCTTTGATGGATTTAAATTTATTACTATTTTATGGAGAAATAGGATATTGTTCGACTAGAAAAATCACTTCTCGTTGCTCTGCCACACAAACGAATTTTAAATTCACGAATTCAAAAATCACCCCAAACCCTTTACCAAAAACAAAAACACTAACCATTACATTTAGAATTCTGAGTTAGAGTTTTAAAATTATTTCAAAATATGAACTAGCAAAATTGCATAGATACCCATTTTTAGGAATCCATCCCAAAGATATACCAGTCCAAAATATGAAAGTACTTGTGAACAAGGCTGAAGCACCTGAATTCACTGAAGCACCAATGGATAGCAAAATACTGAAAATAATCCAAATACCCACCAATAGGGAATAGCTGAATTATCTATGATACACATGGATTATTATGCAGCTATAAAGAATGAGAAAAATTTCTATGTTAACTATGGAATAATCTCCAGGTTGTAAGAATGTGTGTGTGTGTGTGTGCATGCGTGTGTGTGTGTGTGTGTGTGTGTGTATGTGCATGCCGGTGTGTGCTTATATTTTAAAAATCAATAAAAAGACAAACCATAAGGTTCAAAAAAATAACTTTTTTTTTGCAGGGGAAAAAGAAGGTAGAGTGGAAGGGGGAAGGATAGAATCTGTTCTTTTCTTCCTTTCAATACCTTGTTTTGAAGATGTGACTTTGGAAATGTAAATATTTTACATAATAATAAAATTAAATTAAACACAAAGAGCAATTCCTAGACACTGAAAGTCAAAAGAAAAAGAATCCTCAGAGTGTGTGTTGATGGCATAACCTCCCACAGAGGAACTATCCCAAGTGACTTTAAAGCGTAACAGATTGATTGTACATCCTTAGTGGGACCAAAGAACATAAAAAGACAAACAAACAAAATCTTCTTTTCCGTGATGCTATAACTGGTGGTAGTGTCAATATTATTCTAAGACGTTTGTGTATTTAGTGTGAAATAAAGCAAATGAGTAGTTATCCTGCATCGTTGAAAATCAGGATTTAGGGGCATGGCAGAAAGGAGATACAAATATGAAATCAGTTAGTAGAGTGAAAAGCCTGTACTCCTGATTTTGAATTGGAAGTATTAGTTTGAACTTATGATGTGTTTCATCTAAAATGAAACAGAGATAACCTTATTTTCTATCTACGTTCACTGAAAAGAACTAACAGCCAGATGCAGGAAATGTAAGATGAACCTGGTATATAGCTTGTCACATCAGAAAAAAAGGATGCTATTCAACACCACTAGTGTCATCTTGAAAAGGACTCAGGGGCCTAAATGAATAGACTCCTGTGTCAAATACAGGATGACTTGAGTATCAGGAGGAATAATTGCAGTAAATTGTAAAACATCAAAGATGTTTAAATCCATGAGTTGATAAAATATTTACAAATACATACACATACATATGTGTACATGCATGCATATTATACATCTAATATACATAAAAGACCACATATATTATCTTCTTTGAAGGATGTTAGGGGTCCCATTGTTTTTGAAAACTGTTAAAAAAAAAAACAAGCATTTATGTTGCCTCTTTTACAAACTGTACCTCAGCATTACCAATTGCTGTTGAGAGGGAAATGTCTCTTTGTAGAAGAATGCCAGCTAATAATTGAAGAAAAAAAAATTGTCTTTTCAATACGTTATGAATTAATGGATCCAAACAATGATTATTAATGACCACTAACATCACAAAAAGAAGACAGCCAGCGATAATTTATTCCTGAGGGTAGTATACAGCACCACCTATGAAGTTGTCTGGGCAAAAAAAGCCAGCATGAGTCTCCACAAGTCTCTAATTTAAAAAAAAATTTTTTTCAACGTTTATTTATTTTTGGGACAGAGAGAGACAGAGCATGAACGGGGGAGGGGCAGAGAGAGAGGGAGACACAGAATCGGAAACAGGCTCCAGGCTCTGAGCCATCAGCCCAGAGCCCGATGCGGGGCTCGAACTCACGGACCGCGAGATCGTGACCTGGCTGAAGTCGGATGCTTAACCGACTGCGCCACCCAGGCGCCCAAGTCTCTAATTTTTAATACAAACTTATAGGAAATACAAAGGATTAAAAGTCACCATGAGGATGAGATTAAAAATTCAGACTGAAGCAAACTTTAAAAGACAAACAATCCATTTTTTCACCAAAAGCTTGAAGAAAGAGAATAAAAGCAACAGAGAAAAAGAAAGACACAGAGAAGGAACCCATAGATAAAAGAAATTTGAGAGATTTATCATCTGTCCATGTATGGATGTCATTTGGATTCTAAATCAAGAAACAAAGTGAAAACCAGTAAACAATTGGGGAAATGTGAACATGATTGAATATTTGATATAAAGGAATATTTTTTAGAAAAGAATTCCTTTAACATTTTTCGGGTGTGATAATGAGATTGAATATGCAAAAAAGTCTCCATCTTTTAGAAACATCTCTGAAATATTTACAGATGATGTGGTGTCTGAGATAATTTCAAACTGCAGGGATGGGATAGAGGACAAGAAAGGGTCGGTGTAAAGAAAGCGACATTGGTCTTGAGTTTTGAACTGTTGAAGCTGAGTGATAAGTTCATGGAAAATCACTATACTGTTCTCTCTGCTCTTATTTGTGTTTGAAATGTTTTAAAATAAAACATTAAAACATAAAGGGGGAGGTGAACAAAGTCTTCTAAGACCTAGAACTATAGCTTTATCAAAGTCTAAATAAATTAGATGCTGTCGGTTGAACTAATACTTTAAAAATATTTTGTACTCTGATGAGCACGGAGTGATGTATGGAATTGTTGAATCACTATGTTGTACACCTGAAACTAATATAACTCTGCATATTAACTATACTGGAATAAAAATTGATAAAAATAAATGATCAACTGAAGGAAAAAATGTTCTGTACTCTATAGAAGAAAATTATAGACAAGCTGAGGTACATTAATTGGTGCTTATGATAAGCATTTTTATCCACAGTAAAATTTTATATTATTTTCCAACTTTGGATTTCTCCTTTAAAATCTCTGTTAAGATATTGCCATGCGGGGCCAATATCTTAATATAACAGACTCGATGTG
Organism: Leopardus geoffroyi; assembly: GCF_018350155.1. Lineage (NCBI taxonomy): Eukaryota > Metazoa > Chordata > Mammalia > Carnivora > Felidae > Leopardus > Leopardus geoffroyi. The sequence continues at coordinate 49,852,432 of NC_059341.1, forward strand.
CATCTGTACATATATAATGGAGATAATATTTTCTCAAACAATTTAATCTCTTTTAAACCACACAATTTTTGCCATTAGTACATGCCGTGAGACTTTATCACCCCAGGCAAGAAGAGAGTAGGTACCTTCTAGAATTGAGAGGCCCATTGGTAGGAAAGAGGGAAGATATGACACAGGAGAATTCTTCATTGAAGAGGGACAGGAAACCACCAAAAAGAGAGAATGGGTCTAGGAATGAACTGCTACTGAGATCCTATGAGGGGACCTACACCCCCTTGGCCTTTGTGAGAAGATAGAGGCCCCAGTAAGAACTGTGTCCCATCTAATTGGTTTAATAGTGCCCCCTCCCAAAGATGTGTACAAATCCTAACCGACTAGAACCTATAAATGTGAAGGATCTTTGCAGATGTAATTAAATTAAAGATCTTGACTGGAGATTTTTCTGGATTAGGATGGGCCCTAAATCCAATACCAAATCCTTAGAAGAAAAGGGAAGGGGAAACAGAGGCTGAGGTACAGAGGAAAGAAGGTGATGGGAAGATAGAGGCAGACTGGCATTATACGACCCCTGCCAAGGAACACCAGGTGTTGGTGGCAGCCATGGGAAGTGAGAAGAGAGCCATAGAACAGATTCTCCCTCAGAGCTTCCAGAGAAAACCAGCCCTGCTGACAACTTGATTTCATATTTCTGGCCTCCACAACTGGAAGAGAATCAATTTCTGTTGTTTGAAGCCACTGAATTTGTGATAATTTGCCACAGGAACCCCAAGAAACTCATATGCCCAGCTTCTGATAGTGGGTTCTGGGAAAAGTGCATCTCACAGGGGCTCCAGGGCAATATGAGAATGGCAATGTCAGTGTCATGTAGTTTGGAAGGGAAAGGCCCAGAAATAAGACCCCCAAGTCTCTCCTGGCTCACTTTCAGAGACTGTTTTCTGAGTTTCTGACCTGTTCCAGGTGAGATAGCTGAGAACAGGTGGCCTTATCACAGAGGTCCCACGGTGAGGCCAGACTCTAGTGAGGGTCACAGCAGAGATGACAGGGACAGGTGGATGGTAGAGATAGACATTGGGACAGAGGTTGGGTGGGAATGGAGGGTATTACCAGACACACTAAATGTGCTGAGAGAACTGCCCAGGGATTCCACGAGTGTGGACCTGTTAGAGTGCATTTAGACAGAACAGTCTGAGGTGGGAGGGTAGAAGAAACCCCATATAGCTCAGAGAAGCAGAAGACAGGAGAGAAATACAAGAGACTGGAGATCACCTCCCCCATATGAACTTCTTCATGTGCCCAAATTTCACTTGGAGAAAGAGCAGAACCTTGCAAAGAGAAATTGCTCAAATAACTAGTTTGAACTGTAGTAGGAGTTTGCCTGCAATGGATGATTGTACTCGAGAAGAGGGTTGGTGAGCATGCATGGGCACTTTTAAGACTTTTCTTGTCATTAGATGATGGGGGTGTAGGTGGGTGGAACTGAGGACTTTGAAATTACATCAAGTAGATACTTTTTGAAAAGCTGTACTAGGGTGCACGTAGTATGTAAAAATTGACCTTGCTACACATAGAAGAGGCAAAAAAAGATCAGTGCTTACAGACTTCGAATAGTTTTGTCATAATACAATCCACTGTGATTTTTATCATCTAATTTAGATCTAATTTAATTTATTTGCACATCTGTCTGCCTGTGAAAGAGTCAGCTTTTGACAATGAATTTCTGATGCAACTGTATCTATTTCAGCTTCAGTCCTACCATCAAAGGCCAGGAGAAGCCTGCCTCTTCTGAGGGCTTTGTTTTATCAGTCTGGGTGGCTGGCTTTGATTTGGCTTTGTCATCTTGCCATGAAGCTCACAAGTGACTCTCATTAAGAGTTCTGCTGATGCTAATTTATAGATCAGCAAGTTTGGAGGACTGTTTTTAATGTATTCACTTTATTTTGAAGCTTTGCATCTTTTCAACCTCTCAAGGGTCAGGTCTGTTTTGCAGACAGCTAGAACGAGAGTATGGAAGTAATCATCTGTAAAATGAGGGTCTCCCATCCGGATTCTCTCCTCAGCACACTGGCCTGAAGAATCTGTCTTCACTCTTTGCTTTGTTTGGCTATCCAGTGACTCTTTAGGTGTGGTCTATCTAGTGGTGAAGGTTTCAGGCGCTGCAAATCTTTCTGACCTTTGCTTGCCTTCAAATGCAATGACTGATTTGTTAGGGTAGGAGGTGAAGTTCAATAAATGAATGTATAGCCCCCAAGCAGCTAGTGGTTTGGAAATTCTTGGGCTCCTCGGGTGCATTTCCGGGATCTCCCATTGCCACTAGATGTCCCTGTGTGGCTTTTCTTTTGGACATCGGTGCTGTGTGCCTGCAAGTTATTTCTGCCCTGCTGCATGGCAGGAGAGCGTTCTACAGTCTCCGAAGAGCCAGTTTACAGTTGAGTGTTATCCAGGCTGGGACCCGACACACCTTACTCTCATACCCTGATTTCAAACATAAGGGCATGGCAAAGGGGAAAATCACTCCAAGATTGTGAAGAAATCAGGACTCTCTCTACAGAGGTCCCTGGGTCCTTTCCAACTCTCAGTCATTAAACTTCCCTGCCTGTCAGCCCACTCTCAGTACCCTGAACCAAAGCTTTTCAAACTATCATGAAGAACTAGCTCTTAAAAATATGTTTTTATGCTTCTGATCTCTCTGTCATAGACCAATGCATAGTCTCACTGGTGCCGGGCCAGCTTGCCCCTCACATCACATGTAACTCAACAGGCGAGTTTGGTAACATCCAAACTGGGTATTCCCTGTTTAAGGAAATGAGTTCACTGATTATGTGCTTGGATGTGCCATTGTACTGCAGCATAAGCTGACTGTAAGTGTTTTCTCGTGCGAACTCTCAGTTTCTGTATTTCTGCTGTCATTGACTGGCAACAGTTTGCAGAGCAGCATTGGTCTGAGGACCACATTTGGAGTGGCACTAGTCTAGTGTTACCCTAAGGCTTAGTTCTACATCCTTGAATTAAAACCAACGGGCCATGAGGAAATGGGGAACTAAAGGCAGCTTTGGAAAACTTGAATGGAGACTCATGCCATGTGTGGAGGGTGTGGTCTCTGTCTTTTCAGGGCACCTGCTCTAGGTCAGATGTGGATCTTCCACTGAGCTCCTGCACTGCATCTCAAATTATGGATACTTTTTTAAAGTTTGTTTTTTTTATTTATTATGAGAGAGAGAGAGAGAGAGAGAGATCAGGGGAAGGGCAGAGAGAGGGAGAGAGAAAGTCCCAAGCAGGCTCCACACTGGCAGGGCTTGGACTCATGAACTGACAGATCATGACCTGAGTTGAAATCAAGAGTCATATGCTGAACCAATTGAGAGACCCAGGCGCCCCTCAAATTATGGCTCCTTTAAACAGAAACAATGGGTGACCCTTGGAAGCAACAACAGTGGAGAGGGAATGAGAGTTCTTACAGCTTCTGAAACTTCTTGCAAAAATTAAGTGAGCCTTGTAAGGGCTCACTTGCACTTTAGAAAAGAAATAAAGGTGGGGTAGGGATGGTAAATACCATGTCCTTGGATTCATTTTAATAATTAGCCATAGTGAAGCCTAGGTGATAGATAGTGTGATGGCTTACCCAGCAACCGGCTCCAATTACAGAAATAGGGGAAGAGAGTTTTAGCTTCACAAACGGGAAAGAAATAGTTTGTTTACTCAATGCACCAACAGTTTGTGTCCCAACAATCATTTATTAAGCCATTTATGCATAATGCAAAAGCACAATTTGCCTTAAAGACAAAGTCAAGGATGATGGTTAAGTTTCCTGTTAGTTCACAGAATATCATTTAAACCAGGCAGTAATTGAATTAAAATAATAAAGCAATGTTTTTTTTTTCTTTTATAATTCCATAGGTTAGGTCAAGTCCACCGGCGGATAACATTGATTTCTCTATTACATCCCAAATTTTGATCGAAGGTTTCCCCTCTCTTTCTCAGGAGAGCGGCTGGAGGCACGGGGTTTCTCTGAATTTCCTTGCTCTGATCAGGACAGCAATATGACCCGAGACCCTCATGGCAGTGGCCAGACGAGAGGTAGGATTCCAGACAAAGGGAATTGTGGAAGAAGGGTTTCATAAGCTGTTTCTTTGAAGTTTGAAGTATAAAGCCATGTTCAATGAGGAGGGTTGGGGTTTGTGCGGTACAATCTTCTAGCGGTGGCCTGGAGCTAGGCATGGGATGTCTCACAGACGATGCAGAGTGGTGAGTACCAGAAGCTGTGGATCAGGTACTACCAAGAGGAAGTGCGTAGAAGAGTGAGAGGAAGCTGCACAAGTGGAAAATGAAGAGGAAAGAAATGTGCATGTGAGAAAAGAAATTGAGGGGCAATACACACAGGTCCATCAACCAGGGACTGAAATTCCATGGGTAAGGCTCACGTTTATATGTTTGCCTTTATGTGGCAAGGGCTCCAAAATAGGGGCCCTAAGTATGTCCTTCCAGAATGATGCCTCTTGTGAGGGCTGACCTCTGCAGCATCTTCCTTGGAAAATATAACACAGGCAGGGACACAAACAGGTTTCGTTGAACCTGAAGCATATGTACTTTGTGGGTACCTCAGAGAAAAAAGCAAATTTAAAAATATATAAAATTAGGTATAAAAGTAAGTATTTATTGAGATGAGAAAATAAAAACAAAACAAAATATCCATCTTAAAGAGCTAACGAGTACCACAAAATACAGAAAACATAACCATTTTTAATCGCCAGCCATCTTTATGTCATTTTTTCTACATATTTTCATTGCATCTTCTTTGAGTGCCTCTTCCTTTCATGTGATCGGGTTGAGGATCAGTTACCTCAAAATATGGCACCTTGGCATATGGAGTATTTTTTTTAAATTTTTTAATGTTTGTTTATTTTTGAAAGAGAGAGAGAGAGGCAGAAAGAGACGGAGACACAGAATCTGAAGCAAGCTCCAGGCTCTGAGCTGTCAGCACAGATCCGGATGCAGGGCTGGAACTCATGAGCTTCGAGATCCAGACCTGAGCTGAAGTCAGATGCCTAACCGACTGAGCCAACCCAGGCACCCCAGCATATGGAGTATTTTAAGGTGAAAAACTTTAAAAAAATAGCAGAAGCAAGAATGTCAATCTGACCTTCCCAGCCCTTCTCTCCTGAAACAGGTCATACAACCCTCGTGAAAGAGGTGCCCTCCCAACACCTGGAGGAAAGACGTGTCCTTATCTCTGAAGACAAAAGGATGCCAAGGAGAACCTCACAAACCACTTTGTTAAGTTTTGCCAGCACACTGCACTTATCCCATACTCCTTAACTTATCGTATTTCTATACAACTGCTCACCCCTTATCAAACCTAGCATAAAATATTCTGATCTAACCATCTCTTGGTTTCCATTCCCTAATGAAGGCCCCTGTGTCAGGCAAAACTCATATTAAATACATTTGTGTGCTCTTCTGCTGTTTATCTGTCATTGTCAATTTAATTTTCAAACCCCGTCGGGGCCCGCAAGAGGGTGGAAGAATACTTTTTCCTCCCCTACACACGTTTAGTCAAAAAATTTAAACACGTGCTGATACTATGAGAGAAATTTTAGTTTTATAATATGTTATCAGTAATATCATGCAAACTTTCGGGATTGTTGACAAATTTAGGAACATTTCCATCGGATTTCTTCATACATGAACGGTCGGAAAGATTTCTGCAGACCAGGCTCTGGTTGCATGTGTTTCAGCCTGATTTCTCTCCCTGTGTATTTATGTGATTTGGGTGGTTAACACAATAATATATGTTCGAATCATAATATAAACTCTTGGCGGTCACTTGTGTTCTTACCAGGTGAGTCAGCACAGTGGCCAAGATGAATATTCCTACAAGCCATTACTACACATGGATGCTTAGCAATAACTTAACCTTGCCCAGAAATGACTACAAGCAATATGTCTCTTCCCCATCTCTATCTTTATCTTTATTTAGCTGTATCTATTATATAATTATTTATATCTGTTATGTAATTATATCTAGTCAGATGGATGGATGGAGAGATAGAGAGAAATTGATATTTATCCATATCCAACTAAAATCTTTTTTTTTAATGTTTATTTATTTTTGAGAGGAAGAACAAGTGGGAAAGGGACAGAGATAGAAAGACAGAGAGAGATAGAGAAGATCTGGAGTGGGCTCCGCGCTGACAGCAGAGAGCCTGATGTGGGGCTTGAATTCACCCACCACGAGATCATGACCTGAACAGAAATGGGTCTTCGTTGTAACCGACTGGGCCACCCAAGCGTCTCCAACCTAAAATCTTTTTTTTTTGTTTTTAATCTTTTTTAATGTTTATTTATTTTGACAGAGACAGAGAGAGAGCGTGAGAGGCAGAGGGGCACAGAGAGAAGGAGACACAGAATCTAAAGCAGGCTCCAGGCTCTGAGCTGTCAGCACAGAGCCCGACATGGGGCTCGAACTCACGGAGTGCAAGATCATGATCTGAGCCGAAGTCAGCGGCTTAACTGACTGAGCCACCCAGGCACCCCTCCCACCTAAAATCTTTTTAGTGTATTCCCAGTTCAACTTCCCCTTAACCAAGTATCAAAAATGCTCTGAGCTGTTGTAATGTCACTCAACATGAGCTGAAGTTTTCTGAAGGGTGTGTCAGGGAGGAAATAGACAGTGAGTGGTCTCAACTCATTCCTGTTTACATACATTAATTTTGCAAATTTTATAAAGACATATAATCATGTGAACACACTGCTAGGGCTCTTTCCAGACCTTTTGAACACACCTGTGCAAATGAAGGGGTCTTGATGCTTAAAGTTCATTGGCTTCAGAGTAAGTTGGTGAGAAGAGACAGGAGCAGGAGAGTGTGTCCCCAAAAATGTGGGAAATAAAGAGGAATGTCCCCTGTCATGTGCACTGTCAACAGTAGCTTCTTGGAATTTCCTTCCTGTTTTCTTTCCCTGTCAGGGCAAGAAAAACCTGCAGTGAGAGGCTGTCCACACAAGAGCAGTGACTCTCAGATATTACCACAGCAGCAAAGGTGAAAACCAGCAGATTTGGAGTACACTTTCATCAAACCTGAAGCCTGAAGGAACAGCAGGTAATAGTTGATGCTCGTAATGAAAAGCTTGTAAACCTTTGGCAATCACCTGGATTTGAGAGACATGGTTTGAGGAAAGAAAGGAGGCTGATATTTCAGAGACTATGCTAATTGGGGCTCAGCCTGTTATACTTCCATTACCCACATCCTTATGTTTTTCTTCCCTTGGTCAGTGGCCCCAAAATATCTGCTACACTTAAACATTTGTAATGCATTTAAGCCACTAGCATATTGTTATCACTTGACACACAACTCAAACCCAATCCAACCTGACGGTATAGTTCTTTTATTGTCGGTTTTGTTTGACAATCTACTACATTAATAGACCACATTTATCCGGCTTATAAACATTTAGGTTGCTTCCTCACTTGTGCTGTGAACATCCAGATACACGTGTCCCTGGGCTAACATACAAGATATTCTCTGGGAGACATACCTAGAAGACAAATTATTGGGCTGTAGAATATGTACATATCCAATTTTACTTGGTAATTACAAACTGTTTTTCCAACCTCATGGCCTCATGAAACACTTCCACCAACAGTATATGAGACCTCCTTTTGCCCTACATCTTTATCAACACTTGGCACTGTCAGGCTTTTTAATATTTCTCAAATTTATGAATGGTTAATGGTATCTCTCTGTGGCTTTAGTTTGCCTTTTGTCTATCGTGGCAAGCAACTTTTCATACATCTTTGACTCTTGGAGTTTTGTCTTTTTGCAAGTGCTTATTCAGCTCTTTTGATGATTTTTCTATTGACTTATCTGCCCTTTCTTTATTGATTCATAAAACTTCTTTATATTTTCTGAAAACTAGCTCATACCAGTTTTATATGCAGTAAATATTTTCTCATAAGCTTATCTTTTTCTTCTCTTTGAGGTGTCTTTTGATAATCACAAATGTTTAACGTTAGTGTAATTGAATTAAAATATCTTTTCTTTTTCTGTTTTGGTGCTTTCTGGCTAAAATGAATGACAATACTCTGAGTTTATAAAAATATTTCCCTGTATTTCTAAAATATTTATAGTTTTAACTTTTTATAGGCCATAATTCACAGGGGGAAGTGACATTTGAAAATATAGTATGAGACAACCTTGAAAAAGAAGAACAAACTGGAGGTATCACAATCCCAGATATCAAGATATACTACAAAGCTGTAGTAACCAAAACAGTATGGTATGGGCACAAAAATAGACACATAGATCAGTGGAACAGCTTAGAGATTCCAGAAGTAAATCCATGATTAATAGTCAATTAATCTTCAATAAAGGAGGCAAGAATATGCAATAGGAAAAAAAATCTCTTAGGCAAGCAGTGTTAGGAAACCTGGACAGCTACATGCAAAGAAGTGAAACTGGACCACTTTCTTACATCATACACAAAAGTAAACTCAAAATGGATTCAAGACCTAGATGTGATACTTGAAGCCATAAAAATTCTAGAAGACAGCACAGGCAGTAATTTCTCTGACATCAGCCATATCAACATTTAACAGGAACCCATGGGGGAGGGGGAGGAAAAAAGAAAAAAAAAAAAAAAAAGAGGTTAGAGTGGGAGAGAGCCAAAGCATAAGAGACTGTTAAAAACTGAGAACAAACTGAGGGTTGATGAGGGGTGGGAGGGAGGAGAGGGTGGGTGATGGGTATTGAGGAGGGCACCTTTTGGGATGAGCACTGGGTGTTTTATGGAAACCAATTTGACAATAAATTTCATATATTATAAAAAAAAAAAGAAACCAATTTGACAATAAATTTCATATAATAAAAAAAAACAAAAACAAAAAACATTTTTTTCTAGATACGTCTCCTGAGGCAAAGGAAACAAAAGCAAAACAAACAAACAAAACTACTGAGACTACATCAAATTAAAAAGGTTCTGCACAGCAAAGGAAACAATCAACAACATTAAAAGACAACTTACTGAATGGGAGAAGATATTTACAAATGATTTAACTGATAAAAGGCTAATATCAATATATATATATACATACATACACACACACACACATATATATATAACTAATACAACTCAACACTCAAAAAATGAATAACCCAATTAAAAATGGGCAGAAAACATGGATAGACATACCTCCAAAAAAGGCATCCAGATGGCCAACAGACACATGAACAGATGCTCAACATTGCTCATCATCGGGAAAATGCAAATTAAAACCACAAGGAGATATCTCTTCACATCTGTCAGAGTGGCTAAAATCAAAAACACAAGGAACAAGTGTTGGTGAGAATGTGGAGAAAGCAGAAACCTCATGCACTGTTAGTGGGAATGCAAACTGCTGGAGCCATTGTGGAAAACAGTATTGAGGTTCCTCAAAAAGTTAAAAATAAAAATATCCTACTACCCAGTAATCACACTACTGGGTATTTACCCCACAAATACAAAAATGCAACCAATTCAAAGGGATATATTCACCCCTATGTTTATAATAGCATTTTTTACAATAGCCAAATTATGGACACAGCCCAAGTGTCCACCGATAGATGAGGGGATAAAGAAGAGGTGATTTATATTTATATATAAATATATATTAAATGGAATAGGACTCAACCATAAAAATGAAATCTTGCCATTCACAGCAACATAGATGGATCTAGTGGGTAAAATGCTTAGTGAAATAGTCAGAGGAAGACAAATACTATATGATCTCACTCATATGTGGAATTTAAGAAACAAAACAAATGAACAAAAGAAAAATAGACAAAAAGATTGACTCTTAACCATAGAGAACAAAGAGATAGTAACTACAGGGGACATAGGTGGAGGGATGGGTGAAATAGGTGAAGGGGATTAAGAGTACCCTTATGATGAGCACTGAGTAATGTATAGAATTATTGACTCACTATATTGTGCACTTGAAACTAACATGGCACTGTATGTTTACTATACTGGAATTAAAATTTTTAAAAATATTAAACATAGTAATTAAGCAGAAGATAAAACTGAAAAGAGTATCAGATTGATAAAACACATAAAGTCATCTATAGAATAAATTTAATAAACATACACCTAAAAAGGGGCTACATCTAAGACCAAAACTATAAAACGAAAGGAGAAAACATAGAGGTAAATCTTTTTGACCTTGGTTTTGGCAATAGATTCTTAGGTATGACACCAAAAGTGCAAGCAACAAAAGAAAAAATAAAGTGATCTTCCTCAAAATTAAAAACATTTGTGCATCAAGGAATATTGATGAAGTGAAAAGACAACCCACAGATTGGGAGAAAATATTTGTGAATTATATAACTGACAAGGGTCTAGTGTCCAGAATACATAAAAACAATCCAATTTAAAAATGGGTGAAGAACCTAAATAGACATTTCCTCAAAGATGTATACAAAATGGCCAAGCATGTGAAAAGATACTCAACATCATTAGTCGTTAGGGAAGTGTAAATCAAAACCACAGTGAGATAGCATTTCACATCCACCAGGAAGACCATAATTAAAACAATAATAATAAGTTGTGGAAACATTGGGACCCTCATACAAGTTGTTAAAAATGTACAATGGTGCAGCCAGTTTGGAAAATGCTTTGGTAGTTCCTCAGAGAGGCAAACATAAAATTAGCTTATGACCCAACATTTCTACTCTTAGCTATATACTCAAAAGAACTGAAAACACTCAGCAAGTTCTTGTACACATATGTTCATAGTAGCACAATTTGCAATAACCAGAAGGAGGAAACATGCTAAAAGTCTGTAAAGGGATGAGTAGATAGACAAAATATGGTACATACATACAAAAGAATTGTTCAGCCATAAAGAGGAATGCGGTGCTGACATATGCTACAACATGGATGAACCTTGAAAACATGCTAAGTGAAACTAGCCAGACGCAAAAAGCCACATATTGCATATGAAATAAGCAGAATAAGTAAATCCATAGAGTCAGAAAGCAGAGAGGTGGTTTCCATGGGATAGGCTGGGGGGCGGAAATAGAGGGTGATTGCTTATTGAGTATGAGATTTTCTTTGGGGGTGATGAAAATGTTTTAGAACTTACTAAAGGTGGTGATTGTACAACGTTGTAAAAAAAAAAAAGAAAATATCGTACAAGGTAGGAAATCCCACTTTCTCATTACCATTCATTGAAATTCCATCATTTCCCATTTAAATGAAATAAACCTGCTCTTCTCTCTCCCTAGTCCCTTCTCTCCTCTTATTCCTGTGCTTTTATGTTTATAACTGAGGGCCTAGTTGATATTACTGCTACAGTTCTCTTTTCAAACCTATAATAGTCGGGTCAAGGAGAGAATTTCAAAGCATGTACAATTAAATCTGAAGGCCTATAGTATGCATTGTGAAAGAACCTGGGTCATATATGGTTTTATAAATTTAAAACTTACAATTAAAAATTAACATTAAAAAAAGATCAAATGATATATTTTTAAATTTTGGACATTTGAAGTAAAATACATTATAAAATTAAGGCAGGTTCATAATATTTGTATTACAATTTAATCCAATTAAAAAATATTTTGACTAGAAAAACATTGAGAATGCAATTCACATTTCCTCCCTGTTTCATAATCTCCCTCTTATCACAAGTATATCACATCTCTTTCTATGAGTGTCTTTCCACTTTCTGAATACCCTTCACTACCTCACCCTCTAGAGGTCTCTGAAAAAGACTTGCCATTTTTTTTTCCTGCAGTTGATGCTTTGACATATACAAAAGTTTACTATATATACAGTATAGTATATATAGTATAGTTAACAATACTATAATGCTATATACTATAGTATATACAATACTATAATATATACTATAATACTATGTACTATAGTATACAATACTACAATATATACTATATACTATACTATACATATATATACTATATATATATACAATAATATATGTTATACTATATATACATATATAAATTTTTTTGGATATTTTTATATCAACATATGTGAAGTTTCCATATATGTGTATGTCCTTCTCTGACCTCTCTATATTCATTTCCATTAGTCTATGTGTCTACTCCAGCATCAACAGCACAGTATTTTAATTAAAATAGCTGTGTAATGTCCCTCCCCCTCATCCTGCCCACAGCACTATATTAAAATTTGGGATAGGGTTACATTAAATCTATAGGTCACTAGAAGACCTGTTGGAAGATTGACATTTGTACATATTGAATCTTCTAATTCACGGTCACAAATATCTCTCCATATACTTATATGCACTATGACATCTCTCACAAATAGTTCAATTTCTCTATAGAATTTTGTGCATCCTTGGTTAGATTTATAAGTAGTTCTTATTATTTTTGATGTTACTTAAATAGGACATTTTTCTAATTTTTTTCCTGTTTGTTGCAGTGGTATAGAAATGTAATGGAGTTTTATATATCATTCTATATCCAGTAAACTTACTCAAATCTCTTAATATGATAGATTCTTTTGGATTCTCCATTTATTTGTGACTTCTAAGCTTTTCTTGATTAGTCTAACAGATATTTGTATGTGTTTTTTGTTGTTGTTTATTTGTCTTTTAAGGAACCAACTTTCTCTGTTGTTGATCTCTTCTATTCTATGTGTGTTTTCTATTTTATTGATTTCTGCTGTTTGCTAATCTATTTCCTTTCTTCTACTTTCTTTGGATTTATTATGGATTTTATTTTTGCCTTTTTTATACATTTAAAAATTATTCTACTTTTTAGATGGATGCTAGACTCAATAATTTTTATTCTTTCAGTTTTTTAATATAAATATTTAAGACTGTAAGTTTCCTAAAAGTACAGATTTAGCTGCATCCTACAAATTTGGCATGTAGGATTTTTATCATCCAGTCAAAATGTTCTCAATTTTTTTTCCAACTCTTCTTTGACCCATAGATTATATTTAATACTAAATGTGTGAGTTTATTCCCTCTTTTTTGCTTGTTTGCTTCATTGTTACTTCTAGTTTCTGACTTAAATTCATGAGGCAAGAAGATATGCCATGTATGATTTCAGTCCTTTGAAATTTGTTTAAACGTTTTTTATGGCCCATCATATAGTCAATTTTGCAAATATTCTGTGTGTTTGAAAAAAAATATTTTGCAATTGATGGATATGATGTTCTCTATGTGTCAAAGTTTAATTATGCTGTAAAATTTTTGTCTGATTTTTTAATGTCAATTATGAGCAAACTTGAAATCTTCCACTATGATCGCAGAGCTATTCATTTCTCCTTTTAGTTCAGTTTTGTGTCAGGTAGTTTGAGGTCATGATTTAAGCAGATACAAAATTTTATATGCAAATGTATGCATATATATTTGAGTTGTAACTTTTGTCCCTCTTTCTCCCAAGAAATTCTTTCAGCCTTAAAATCTGTTTTGCATGATAATTAATATAGCTACACTAGCATCCTTTTAGTTAATGTTTGCACAGTGTTTTTCCTATCTTTTTACTTTCAACTTGTCTGAATTATTACAATAATTAACAGCATATATTAGATTATTTTTTAAAATTCAATCTGGCAATCCTCATCTTTTTACAGGAACATTTGGTTTCTTTTTAGTCTACTCACTGCTGATATATTTGTGTTTATACCTAATCTTCTATTTTTCTTTTTTATAATTATTTATTCTTTTCCCAGAACTAGTTTAGAAGCTATATATTCTGTTTATATATTTTTTAATATTTTTTTTCTGAGAGAGAGAGAGAGGCAGAGAGAGGGAGACATAGAATCTGAAGCAGGCTCCAGGCTCTGAGCTGTCAGCACAGAGCCCAACGCAGGGCTAAAACACATTTACCCCAAGATTATGACCTGAGCCCAAGTCGGACGCTTAACTGACTGAGCCACCCAGGCACCCCATTCTGTTTATATTTTTAAATGTTATTCTTAAATTACTACAGGCATCCTTAACTGATCAAGTCCAAATTTAGCCAATACTTTTAACCTTCTCTGAGATGTTTTAGAGATCATTAAAATTTTGCTTGATTTATTTCTTTCCATACATTTATGCTATTGTCCTTGTTTAATTTTTAAACTGTAGAGATATTACTACTATTGTATTCAGTCAGTGATCTAGCTTTACATCTTCATATGCCACTTTATTTGCTCCTATGTCTGTGTATATAGAACTATCAACTAGGATTACTTTCCTTTGGTTTCAGGTACATCTTATAGACTTGTTTTTAGCATGGATATGTTGGTGGCAGTTTTAGTTTTTGAAAAATGTCTTTATTCCACCTTTATTCTTGAAAGACATTTTGATGAGTATAGAACTATAGTGTGATAAATGTTTTTCAATAAGCACATTCCAACTATCATTCTATTTCTTTTTCACTTCCTTTAGCACTGTTGAGATGAAAGCTACCAGTCTAAATGCTCCTCCTTTAAAGTTAATCTTTGCCTCTGACTACTTTTACAATCTTTTCTTTTATTTCGGCATTTGGCAATTTTACTATGAATATTTTCCTCTACTTTGAATTTATTGAGATTCTTGTATTTGTGGTTTGGTATATTTCATTAGTTTTAGAAAATTCTTAGCTAATATATTATCTTTTTTTTTGTTGTTCTCCTTTCCCTACTTCTGAAATTCTGATTTAATATGTCAGATCATCTCTCTCACATTTTTCATATTTTCTAATTCTTTGTAAATTTGTGCTACATTCTGGATAATTGCTTTTGATCTCTATCTAATTCACAAATTCTCTTTTTAGCTGAGTCTAATCTACTCAAAACTCCATATAATCCACTCTAAATTCTATATGTATTCACTTTAAAATTTTGAGTGTAGTATTTCTCATTTTCGGAAGTTTTTTTTTGTGTGCAAATTTACTTGGTGATTCTTTAAAGTTTTATATTCTCTGAACACAATGTTAAATTTATCTCTTATTTTTAAACCAACTAGACATTAGTATTTTATATTCTGTGTTTGTAATGTAAACACTTAAAGTCTTTGTGGATATGATTTCTCTTTCTGAGTTCATGTTTATGATGTCTAGTTTTCATGAATAGTTTACAAAGAAAATGTGAACTGCTTTTTTAAAAGAAATGTATTGGGGTGCCTGGGTGGCTCAGTTGGTTAAGCATCTGACTTCAGCTCAGGTCATGATCTCTAGGTTTGTGAGTTCAAGCCCTGCTTCAGTCTCTGTGCTGACAGCTCAGAGCCTAGAGCCTGCTTCAGATTCTGTGTCTCCCCCTCTCTCTGCCCCTCCCATGCTCATGCTCTATCTCTTCCTATCTCTCAATAATAAATAAATGTTAAAAAAAATAAAAGACATTTATTTGTAGAATTATTTGAGGCCTGGAGTTAAGGCAGTATCTGTCTGTCTGTATATATGTATGTACATATATTCCCAAATATACTTTGACAGAAATGTCTGTTCAGAAAACAGACCATTTATTACTCATAGAACATTTTAGCATCTGTTAACCATAAACCAGTATCTAATAAGGTGAAGTCATGATGGCTACATGTTCACCGATGCGTGCTGTGGGGTTGTACCACAGGAAAGAATCTCTGAAAATAAGGAAGATTGGAGCTAACACATCTACCCTTCTTCATCTCCACAAAAAAAGAGAGAGAAAAAAGAGGAAGAGAAATCTTTACTCTGAAAAACAAACAAACAAATTCTCTTTAAGAAGACAGGAAAGGAATATTCAGATTTTTATCTCCCTGGAATGAAACAAATGGCTCCTGGGGAACTAAGTCTCTAAACCTTTCTAGAACAATACCATATCCATTGCTTCCAAGGCAAGTTTGGTATTCAATCATCCATTAGCCATATTACCAGTGTTCCTAACCCATCCATTTCTCCTTATTCACAGAATAGACTACACTTAATTGGTTTGGTCTTGTTTTCTCTCAAACTTCTTCAGAACCATTCTATCACTCTGTTGCTTTTGTACCCAGTTAGGCTGTCCTGCATAGAACCTTTGCTGTGACTTTCCCTCTGGCTGGAATGTACTTCCTCCTGGCTCCATGCCCGCTTATTTAGCTCTGACTGTTCAACCATTATGTACTTAGGAATGCTTTCCCAGACCTCTATCTCCTATAAAATATTTCTGTTAAGAGACCTTCAAGGCAACACCTACTTGTCAAAATTGTAATTGTATATTTGTCTGTTTTTATTTATTGGCTGTCTTCATTCTAGGCCTAAGTTTTATCAGGGTAGAACCATGTCTGTTGGACTCGCCATGACTTCTAGTCCTCAAGGTCTTGTGCAACACTACTGTCTGGATCATTGTAGGTATTCAAAAATATTCATTGAATAAATAAAAAAATTACATACAATGTTGAGTATACCTCACACATTATAATGATTAAATCCTGTGAAGTGAGTTATTATATGAGCCACAATTGTAAGATAGCCAAAGAAAGATTTTAAGTATATAGAGAATATTACCTAAGATACTTTTGTGTTAAATTTAACAGACTACTGGGACAGTGAGAGGTTACAGTTCAAAAAGCCCACAAAGATTTTTTTTGAAAAGTCAGTCTTCTTTAATAATATATGATGTTTTTGGATGACTTAGCTTATGCAGTTAATTCTAATAAAAGCTAATGTGACATGATAAAGGGATATACAAATGGTGGTGTTTCAGGTGATGTAATTCCTCAAAAGAATAGTATCATAACAAAGTTGCTCTCTAATACTCTAAGCAGAAGATAGAACTAGGGAAGGACCATGACTTCTTTGATGATGTATGTTCCCCAAAGAGGTATATTAGCCATAAGAGTAGTAGAGAGTAATCATTAACAGCATGGACTTTAGGATCAGGCCTGACTTCATATTTAGGCTCACTCACCTTTAGCTTTGTGGTCTTTGGAAAGTTACATAAGTTCTATAAGCCCTACTTGACATAAGAGTCAAGTGGAATTAATGGTAATACCAATCTCATAAAGTTTTGGTAAAAATACAATTAACTCATATAACGTACATAGCATAGTGCCTCCTAAATAGTAAACTACTTATAAATGTTAGCTATTCTTGTTATTTGGCCAGTGATATGTCTGAATTTTTGCATTTAGAAGTCATGCATATGCAGTGTGGAAATTGGAGCTACACTATTCCTAGTTATTTCTTTTTATAGATCAAACTTAAAGTGCATTAGACTTGAAGTCAGAACACTTGTATTTGAATCCAACTCACTAACTGTGACCATGGGCACAGCCTAAACCTTAACAACTACATCAATCACGTGAAGTATGGTAACATCTACCTCAGAAGATTGTTTTACACTTATGAAATATAATCTTTAAAGTAACTGCCCCACCCTGATCTGCCAGGTTTCCTTTTTATCATTTTGTTCACAGACAAATGTAGTGAAATATTACTTAGAAATATTAATTTTGTCCTAATCTCTTCCTGGTTGGAATTGGTCAGAGGCATTCATTACTTTGAAGAGAATTAGAATTGTAAATATTAAGAAGCATTTAGAGAAAAAACAAAAAAACAAAAACAACTGACATTTCTTCCAGAATAGGCTTTTGGATCCATCATCAAAAGCAGTAATTTTGAAAACAATATTTTTTTTTAATTTAGAAGACTCAGCTTTCTATGGAAAGAAGAAAAGGTTCTTAAGATCAAGAAGAGGGCGGGGCGCCTGGGTGGCTCAGTCGGTTGAGCGCCCGACTTCGGCTCAGGTCATGATCTCACAGTTCGTGAGTTCGAGCCCTGCATCAGGCTCTGTGCTGGCAGCTCAGAGCCTGGAGCCTGCTTGGGATTCTGCGTCTCCCTCTCTCTCTGCCCCTTCCTCTCTCATGCTCTGTCTCTCTCTGTCTCTCAAAAATGAATAAACATTAAAAAAATTAAAAATAAAAAAAGATCAAGAAGAGGGCTCTGAAAGAAGCAGAACATAGAATATATGCCATGATACTAAGTTAGAAATAAAGTAACGAACTCCTTGGTCTTCCTACCCTTGATGGTGGTGGTAATGGTCATTAATTTCAGGGTGAGTTGTGTGGTTACTCAATGAGGACCACCGAGAAAGAAAGGAGGGAAGGGAATGGATGAGGCTAGAAAATCAGCATCAAGAGAACGACTATCACTCTGGTTTTTCAACCTCAATTTGATGTGAAAGAGCAAGTTGATTCCCGTGATGCTCTGTTGCCATTTTGGTGGCCACCACGTGTAACTTGTGTTGAGGAGCCCTGTTAGCTGCTGCTCATGTAGTTGTTAAGGGAGAGTCTTGCATTCACAGGTGCCTGCATGTTGTCTGTGGATTCTTCAGCAGAAAAGACATCTGTTCATTGCCCAAGATTTTGCTGACTGTCATCCAAAGCAATCCCATTATGAACAGGTCATCCAATTTTTAATGGCTGGGACATTTTGTGAACACTGAAAACAGCAAGTAAGTGGTTGTGCAGCATTTGATGAGAGAGAAATCTCCCAGCCTGAGTATCTGGATGAGGAAAAATGATGATGAAATATTCATTACACTAGAATTCCCTTTTATCCTCTCCCCAGATAATGTAAGCAAAGTCTACTTATCTTTATAGATACATCTTAAATGTCTCACCTACTCTTAATTCTTTCCACACATTCTCAAAGAAGTGTTGATTATCCCCTCCTTTTGGGTAAACCACTACATCTTGTTATTCTAGCACCTGTCATAGTATGTTGCCAATATTTGTTTACATTTATTTCCACTTCTAGGCTATGCAATTAATAGTGTCATTTAATCTTGGCATCTCTAGCATATAATTCCTGGCACATAGAAAACTCTTAGCAAATACCAAATGAATGAATGAATGTATATACATATTATTCTCTTCTTGTAAACATAATAGTAAGCCTTACTCTGTGCAACATTTTTTTTCTAAAACAGAGTGAACTTTAAGTTTTATGTAGGATCAGTAGTTAAGTGTCATGATATATGCCTAGTAAGAGTTGTGACTCTATGGTCTTATATAACCATATAAGTATTTCCTACTTATTTCCTACTTGGTATAATTTTTTATGTCTGTAGAAGGCTCTTTGTAACCAAATATTCTTCACTCCAACTTCCAGGATACCTGAAATTCTATTATACAAACATTTCAGATATTAAAGAATGCCAAGATGAAAAGTTATGAACATCATGATTGGAAGCCTTGGTGTAAGGGAGATGGGAGAGAGAGAGAGAGAGAGAGAGAGAGAGAGAGGGAGAGAGAGAGAGAGAGAGTCACACATTTCAACATAAATTTTGAATGAGTTGCAAGTTTAACCTCGTTGTAAACTAGTACTTTGTATAGAGTAAAAGTAGTTAAAAGTGCTTGTATTATTCCTTTAGAATCATTCTACTTTGTAATTCTTCTGTTAACAAAAAATATTGCTTTTTTTTAAAAAAAAAAAAAAGAGAATTGTAATACTGAAGTAGAGTCAGTGAGTATTCATTCCTAGTCATATATTTATGTCCTTCTTCCTAGAACCACATACCACTTTCCCAATGGCCCTCTCTAACATAGTACCAAACACTTTGATCTCCATCTTCTTATCAAGGAAGAGCTGGAATTTGCCTTCATCTTGGACACTTCTGAAGGCTGATAAAGAGTGCATGGAGCTTTGTAAAGAAAAGAGAACCAGTGTGAGTTTAATTGTGAGGGTGCTGCTACCGTGTTCAGCAAGTCCTATTAGAATTACTGTTCAGTACTTCATTGCTCATTGTCAGTTCTAAGAAAAACATCTTGACAAAATAATATACTTTAAACTCAAATCTAGTAATTCTCAAATCTTACCAACTGCCAGAATTATCTGGGACTTGTAAAAAAAATAAAAATTCTTCATCCCTTTGTAGATTTTGTTTCAGTAGATCTAAAGAGTGCCTGTAATTTTTAAAGTTCCTAAAGTGATTCTGTTATTCTATCCATATCCAAGTGGTACTCAGGGTCACATTTGTCTATCATGTCTCTCATTTCACAGATGTTTTGTACAACCAAATAGACCAGTAGGTGGTTGACTCAAAAGTCCTTCCAATTGCAGGCACTGGGACTTGGTGCCTAAATAAATGTTTTACGAGATATGTCTGCCAGTGTTAAGCTATTTCGGAGGCTGCGAACATTCTAGGTCAACACTATCCTCTCATGTTTTTTAAGGCTAACTTAAAAATCTATTCTGAACTGACGGCTTCCTAAACTAGTACTACTCATACTAATCTTTTTCTTCTCCACACCCCTGCATCAATAAAGCCTATAGTATGCGAATGAGGGAAGATGGCGGCGTAGGAGGACGCTGGGCTCACCGCGCGTCCTGCTGATCACTTAGATTCCACCTACACCTGCCTAAATAACCCAGAAAACCGCCAGAGGATTAGCAGAACAGTCTCCGGAGCCAAGAGCAGACGAGCGGCCCACGGAAGAGGGTAGGAAGGGCGGCGAGGCGGTGCGCGCTCCACGGACTGGCGGGAGGGAGCTGGGGCGGAGGGGCGGCTCGCTGGCCAAGCAGAGCCCCCAAGTCTGGCTGGCAAAAGCGGAGGGACCTGACGGACTGTGTTCCGACAGCAAGCGCGACTTAGCGTCTGGGAGGGCATAAGTTAACAGCTCTGCTCTGAAAGCAGGAAGGCTGGAGGACAAAGGGAGGGAGAGCTGCTGAGCCCCCGGACGACAGAGCTCAGTTTGGTGGGGAACAAAGGCGCTCGCCAGCGCCATCTCCCCTGCCCATCCCCCAGCCAAAATCCCAAAGAGAACCAGTTCCTGCCAGGAACTTCCTCGCTCCGCGCAAACATCCAACTCTGTGCTTCTGCGGAGGAGCCAAACCTCCGGCAGCGGATCCGACTCCCTCCCGCTGCCACAGGGCCCCTCCTGAAGTGGATCACCTAAGGAGAAGCGAGCTAAGCCAGCCCCTCCTGCCCCCGTGCACCTTGCCTACCCACCCCAGCTAATACGCCAGATCCCCAGCATCACAAGCCTGGCAGTGTGCAAGTAGCCCAGACGGGCCACGCCACCCCACGGTGAATCCCGCCCCTAGGAGAGGGGAAGAGAAGGCACACACCAGTCTGACTGTGGCCCCAGCGGTGGGCCGGGGGCAGACATCAGGTCGGACTGCGACTCCGCCCACCAACTCCAGTTATACACCACAGCACAGGGGAAGTGCCCTGCAGGTCCTCACCACGCCAGGGACTATCCAAAATGACCAAGCAGAAGAATTCCCCTCAGAGGAATCTCCAGGAAATAACAACAGCTAATGAGCTGATCAAAAAGGATTTAAATAATATAACAGAAAGTGAATTTAGAATAATAGTCATAAAATTAATCGCTGGGCTTGAAAACAGTATAGAGGACAGCAGAGAATCTCTTGCTACAGAGATCAAGGGACTAAGGAACAGTCACGAGGAGCTGAAAAGCGCTTTAAACGAAATGCAAAACAAAATGGAAACCACCACAGCTCGGATTGAAGAGGCAGAGGAGAGAATAGGTGAACTAGAAGATAAAGTTATGGAAAAAGAGGAAGTTGAGAGAAAGAGAGATAAAAAAGTCCAGGAGTATGAGGGGAAAATTAGAGAACTAAGTGATACACTAAAAAGAAATAATATATGCATAATTGGTATCCCAGAGGAGGAAGAGAGAGGGAAAGGTGCTGAAGGGGTACTTGAAGAAATAATAGCTGAGAACTTCCCTGAACTGGGGAAGGAAAAAGGCATTGAAATCCAAGAGGCACAGAGAACTCCCTTCAGACGGAACTTGAATCAATCTGCACGACATATCATAGTGAAACTGGCAAAATACAAGGATAAAGAGAAAATTCTGAAAGCAGCAAGGGATAAACGTGCCCTCACATATAAAGGGAGACCTATAAGACTCGTGACTGATCTCTCTTTTGAAACTTGGCAGGCCAGAAAGAATTGGCATGATATCTTCAGTGTGCTAAACAGAAAAAATATGCAGCCAAGAATCCTTTATCCAGCAAGTCTGTCATTTAGAATAGAAGAAGAGATAAAGGTCTTCCCAAACAAACAAAAACTGAAGGAATTTGCCACCACTAAACCAGCCCTACAAGAGATCCTAAGGGGGATCCTGTGAGACAAAGTACCAGAGACATCACTACAAGCATAAAACATACAGACATCACAATGACTCTAAACCCAGATCTTTCTATAATAACACTGAATGTAAATGGATTAAATGCGCCAACCAGAAGACATAGGGTATCAGAATGGATAAAAAAACAAGACCCATCTATTTGCTGTCTACAAGAGACTCATTTTAGACCTGAGGACACCTTTAGATTGAGAGTGAGGGGATGGAGAACTATTTATCATGCTACTGGAAGCCAAAAGAAAGCTGGAGTAGCCATACTTATATCAGACAAACTAGACTTTAAATTAAAGGCTGTAACAAGAGATGAAAAAGGGCATTATATAATAATTACAGGGTCTATCCATCAGGAAGAGCTAACAATTATAAATGTCTATGCGCCGAATACTGGAGCCCCCAAAAATATAAAACAATTACTCATAAACATAAGCAACCTTATTGATAAGAATGTGGTAATTGCTGGGGACTTTAACACCCCACTTACAAAATGGATAGATCATCTAGACACACGGTCAATAAAGAAACAAGGGCCCTGAATGAGACATTGGATCAGATGGACTTGACAGATATATTTAGCACTCTGCATCCCAAAGCAACAGAATATACTTTCTTCTCGAGTGCACATGGAACATTCTCCAAGATAGATCATATACTGGGTCACAAAACAGCCCTTCGTAAGTTTACAAGAATTGAAATTATACCATGCATACTTTCAGACCACAATGCTATGAAGCTTGAAATCAACCACAGGAAAAAGTCTGGAAAACCTCCAAAAGCATGGAGGTTAAAGAACACCCTACTAACGAATGAGTGGGTCAACCAGGCAATTAGAGAAGAAATTAAAAAATATATGGAAACAAACGAAAATGAAAATACAACAATCCAAACGCTTTGGGACGCAGCGAAGGCAGTCCTGAGAGGAAAATACATTGCAATCCAGGCCTATCTCAAGAAACAAGAAAAATCCCAAATACAAAATCTAACAGCACACCTAAAGGAAATAGAAGCAGAACAGCAAAGGCAGCCTAAACCCAGCAGAAGAAGAGAAATAATAAAGGTCAGAGCAGAAATAAACAATATAGAATCTAAAAAAATGGTAGAGCAGATCAACGAAACCAAGAGTTGGTTTTTTGAAAAAAATAAACAAAATTGACAAACCTCTAGCCAGGCTTCTCAAAAAGAAAAGGGAGATGACCCAAATAGATAAAATCATGAATGAAAATGGAATTATTACAACCAATCCCTCAGAAATACAAACAATTATCAGGGAATACTATGAAAAATTATATGCCAACAAATTGGACAACCTGGAAGAAATGGACAAATTCCTAAACACCCACACTCTTCCAAAACTCAATCAGGAGGAAATAGAAAGCTTGAACAGACCCATAACCAGCAAAGAAATTGAATCGGTTATCAAAAATCTCCCAACAAATAAGAGTCCAGGACCAGATGGCTTCCCAGGGGAGTTCTACCAGACGTTTAAAGCAGAGATAATACCTATCCTTCTCAAGCTATTCCAAGAAATAGAAAGGGAAGGAAAACTTCCAGACTCATTCTATGAAGCCAGTATTACTTTGATTCCTAAACCAGACAGAGACCCAGGAAAAAAAGAGAACTACAGGCCAATATCCCTGATGAATATGGACGCAAAAATTCTCAATAAGATACTAGCAAATCGAATTCAATGGCATATGAAAAGAATTATTCACCATGATCAAGTGGGATTCATTCCTGGGATGCAGGGCTGGTTCAACATTCGCAAATCAATCAACGTGATACATCACATTAACAAAAAAAAGAGAAGAACCATATGATCCTGTCAATCGATGCAGAAAAGGCCTTTGACAAAATCCAGCACCCTTTCTTAGTAAAAACCCTTGAGAAAGTCGGGATAGAAGGAACATACTTAAAGATCATGAAAGCCATTTATGAAAAGCCCACAGCTAACATCATCCTCAACGGGGAAAAACTGAGAGCTTTTTCCCTGAGATCAGGAACAAGACAGGGATGCCCACTCTCACCGCTGTTGTTTAACATAGTGCTGGAAGTTCTAGCGTCAGCAATCAGACGACAAAAGGAAATCAAAGGCATCAAAATTGGCAAAGATGAAGTCAAGCTTTCGCTTTTTGCAGATGACATGATACTATACATGGAAAATCCGATAGACTCCACCAAAAGTCTGCTAGAACTGATACATGAATTCAGCAAAGTTGCAGGATACAAAATCAATGTACAGAAATCAGTTGCATTCTTATACACTAACAATGAAGCAACAGAAAGACAAATAAAGAAACTGATCCCATTCACAATTGCACCAAGAAGCATAAAATACCTAGGAATAAATCTAACCAAAGATGTACAAGATCTGTATGCTGAAAACTATAGAAAGCTTATGAAGGTAATTGAAGAAGATATAAAGAAATGGAAAGACATTCCCTGCTCATGGATTGGAAGAATAAATATCGTCAAAATGTCAATACTACCCAAAGCTATCTACACATTCAATGCAATCCCAATCAAAATTGCACCAGCATTCTTCTCGAAACTAGAACAAGCCATCCTAAAATTCATATGGAACCACAAAAGGCCCCGAATAGCCAAAGTAATTTTGAAGAAGAAGACCAAAGCAGGAAGCATCACAATCCCAGACTTTAGCCTCTACTACAAAGCTGTCATCATCAAGACAGCATGGTATTGGCACAAAAACAGACACATAGACCAATGGAATAGAATAGAAACCCCAGAACTAGACCCACAAACGTATGGCCAACTCATCTTTGACAAAGCAGGAAAGAACATCCAATGGAAAAAAGACAGCCTCTTTAACAAATGGTGCTGGGAGAACTGGACAGCAACATGCAGAAGGTTGAAACTAGACCACTTTCTCACACCATTCACAAAAATAAACTCCAAATGGATAAAGGACCTGAATGTGAGACAGGAAACCATCAAAACCTTAGAGGAGAAAGCAGGAAAAGACCTCTCTGACCTCAGCCGTAGCAATCTCTTACTCGACACATCCCCAAAGGCAAGGGAATTAAAAGCAAAAGTGAATTACTGGGACCTTATGAAGATAAAAAGCTTCTGCACAGAAAGGAAACAACCAACAAAACTAAAAGGCAACCAACGGAATGGGAAAAGATATTTGCAAATGACATATCGGACAAAGGGCTAGTATCCAAAATCTATAAAGAGTTCACCAAACTCCACACCTGAAAAACAAATAACCCAGTGAAGAAATGGGCAGAAAACATGAATAGACACTTCTCTAAAGAAGACATCCGGATGGCCAACAGGCACATGAAAAGATGTTCAACGTTGCTTCTTATCAGGGAAATACAAATCAAAACCACACTCAGGTATCACCTCACGCCAGTCAGAGTGTCCAAAATGAACAAATCAGGAGACTATAGATGCTGGAGAGGATGTGGAGAAACGGGAACCCTCTTGCACTGTTGGTGGGAATGCAAATTGGTGCAGCCGCTCTGGAAAGCAGTGTGGAGGTTCCTCAGAAAATTAAAAATAGACCTACCCTATGACCCAGCAATAGCATTGCTAGGAATTTATCCAAGGGATACAGGAGTACTGATGCATAGGGGCACTTGTACCCCAATGTTTCTAGCAGCACTCTCAACAATAGCCAAATTATGGAAAGAGCCTAAATGTCCATCAACTGATGAATGGATAAAGAAATTGTGGTTTATATACACAATGGAATACTTCATGGCAATGAGAAAAAATGAAAAATGGCCTTTTGTAGCAACGTGGATGGAACTGGAGAGTGTGATGCTAAGTGAAATAAGCCATACAGAGAAAGACAGATACCATATGGTTTCACTCTTATGTGGATCCTGAGAAACTTAACAGAAACCCATGGGGGAGGGGAAGGAAAAAAAAAAGAGGTTAGAGTGGGAGAGAGCCAAAGCATAAGAGACTGTTAAAAACTGAGAACAAACTGAGGGTTGATGGGGGGTGGGAGGGAGGGGAGGGTGGGTGATGGGTATTGAGGAGGACACCTTTTGGGATGAGCACTGGGTGTTGTATGGAAACCAATTTGACAATAAATTCCATATATTAAAAAAAAATAAAGCCTATAGTATGCAATTTAACATTTAAGGATATACCTTTATTAAATGAAATGATGAGAACTCTTTGTAATTGCTAACTATGAATCAAATTTTATATTTATTATTTTTTCTTATATTTTTTGCTGTTATATTTCTTCTCTTCTTCCTATTGAGATTTCAAAGTCTCTGAAAATTACTAGGAATTGCACTTTTCTTATGAGAATAATGAAAAATCAAAACAACATGCTGGTTCACTTGTGAATATGCTGCAAGAAGGGAAAAGTGGGTTGCTAGTTCTACCAAGAGAAATAATATTGGTGTCCAAAAAGACAATTAGGCTTCTTAAACTTCTGTACTCTCTTTATCCCTTTGGGATGTCAATTATTCTAGCTACTACCTTTTAGTTTTATGCACACAGATTTGTGATATTTTTTAGACTAAAAATGTGGACTCTACAGGTCAGAGACTCACAACCAATTGGTAAGCTATTTATTACATTCAAACTATTGACAAAAAGTGGAAGATTCATGACTTCCTCCATACTACCTGATTTCTTTAGGTCTCAAGATGGTTATTTAAAAAATATATATTTTCTGATAATTACTGTATGTTTTAGTATTTATGGTAGGTTAAAACATTTATAAGGAACTGAACATTAAAAGCAAATTTGCATTTCATAGTTGATATGTAATTTTCTGGAATCACATATAAAGGAGGAATACACACTTCTGAGTTCTTGGATGAGAACTTTGTAATAAAGGACAGACTAACAAAAGAAAAACTGAAGTTAATTGATATATATGTACACGTTGGAGATACCCAAGGGAAAATGAATAACTCCCTAAGCTTGCTTAAAATTTGGGCTTAAATACTGTTTTAACAGAGAAAGGAGAGGCAGGATGTAGACTTAGTCTTAGAAGAGCCTAAATTATTTTTAAGAAAGGTGAATGGGTCCTTGGAAGCATATATGGGAGGTATGATCATTTGTGACAAAGTTCACACATCGTGTCTACTTCTTGTCTTCTCCTCTGTGACAAAAATCAGTCTTCCTTCATTGATGAAAGTCAGGTAGGGAACTCATGGCCATTGAGTTCTTTTTGGAGGGTCTGTCTTTAGGCAGAAGAGAAAGCTTATCCCTGCATTTACTCTTTTCCAAAGGCCTACAGCTCAGATTAATCACTATATCAAACCAGCATATTTTGGGGTAGCATATTCTGCTACTCTTCCCATACATTAAGATTTTAGACAGTCTACTCTTCACGTATGTCTTTCCATTTTCCAGTTTGAATACAAAAGCAAAAATTTTTCTCGCTAACATTTGGAGTTTATATTGTTTATTTCATGATGCCAGTTAATTAATTTCCATAGTGAAGAGGGGTGCATAGTGAAGTATACAGATTTGAAGACATCATCTTATTTACTCACCATATTTACTTGGCCATAAGTGAAATATACCTAATCACACAAGTGAGGGGAAGCCCAAATTCTCACTGTCAGGGGTGACCTGCTTATCTTCAAGTACCAGTAATAGAAAACTCACAAACAAATGTCTTTGAAGCTTCTTTTATAAATGTTTGTATCAATATTCTAAAAATAATTGAAAGATTTGCACTCTCTATATACATTCTATATGTTTTAGCAAAAAGAATAATATGTAGTCCCTTCATGTGTTTTTGTATATATATAAATGAATGGTTGCCTTTAACATAGGGTCAGATGGGCCTATTAATTTTATCTACCTATCTATCTATTATTTATTTATTTATTTATTTATACGTTTATTTTAAAGTTTATTTATTTTGAGACAGAGAGCATAAAAGAGCGTGGGGGAGGGGCAGAGAGAGAGAGAGAGAGAGAGAATCCTAAGCAAGCTCCCCACTGTCAGCACAGAGCCCAACACAGGGTTGGAGCTCACAAACCATGAAATCATGACCTGAGCCAAAATCAAGAGCCAGACACTTAGCTGACTGAGCCACCCAGGTTTAGTTTTCTATTTGGGAACAAGATATGAAATGAAACCATGTGGAAAAGAAATAACTTTGTAGTTATAGATTTCGTTGATTATGAAGTCAATTTACACCTCTATTTTAAAAACTGTTTTGTATTTTTGCTTAAAACTATTGTTTATAAATGTGCTAAGTTTGTCATTTTAATGACATAAATGAAGATATTTTTCAAAAGTTGCAAGTAAGTAAGGGTCAAACTCAGCCTAGAAAAGAAATACAAAAATGTATAACTATTAAACTAGATTGAAGTGCTATTAAGATTGGAAACTTGGAGGAATTTCAGAGGAAAATAAACAAAATGGATGAGAGGGTAGATGTAGAAAGAATTGTTACAAACTGGAGAGATTTGGTTGAAAATTTGGAAGTTCACTGTTAAAAACTGAAGTTAGAAATTTGTAGAGTTATTACCATTCCTCATCTCATTTGTTACAAGTCCAGATCCAAAGGGTGACCACAAGGTAGCCAGCTGAAAATGCGCCAAGCTCTTTAGCTTTCAATTCCTATACTAATTGTCTAATTGATTAAAATATTTCTCGATCCACAAACTTTGTTTTTTGTAGTTTTTACCTTATTCTAGGTACTCTGATAGACTCTGTACAAAGAACAAATAAATGAGAAATGGTACCCGGCTAGAGTAGCTCAGAGAGCTATTCGTCCAAGATGCTGCCGACAGATAGTAGCAGAGCCAATGTGCTAACTCAGGTTGTCACAACTCCTGGTTTAATGCTCTTTCTATAAGACTTCTGAAGTTTAAGAGTCTGACCAATACTAAAGACAGAGAATGCTCGGCAGTTATGTAAATGAATCAGTACCTCTAACTCATGGCAGGTTAATAAAGACCTTTCTATTTTGGAACTATTAAAAGCAAACCTACAGTATTTGAAGTAATGGGCCTTAACATCCGTACAACAGGGATCAAATTCAGAACCTAGAAAACATCCCCAGATGCAAGTACTAAAACATCAAAGGTATTGGTTTTAAAATACAAAAGCACTAAAGCAAGTATTTAAAGTATCAAGACAAGTATTTAAATGTAATTGAGGTCCTTCCTTAATTACTCAATTAAAGCAATTCGACATATGGAAGATAGGAAATCTTCAATTTCCAGCTTGAGCAGCTCTTCCTTGCTCCTTGCTATAG
Source organism: Leopardus geoffroyi (assembly GCF_018350155.1). Classification (NCBI taxonomy): domain Eukaryota; kingdom Metazoa; phylum Chordata; class Mammalia; order Carnivora; family Felidae; genus Leopardus; species Leopardus geoffroyi. Next base: position 49,881,711 of record NC_059341.1, read on the forward strand.
AGAAAGACTGTTAAGACTTGGTGGCTGATTGCACATGTATCCCTTCATCAGAAAATAAAGTAGTCAAAGCAGGGCAGAGAGAATTCATGATTATTGAGTATCATCCATAGGCTCCGAATGTTATGTTTGTCATGTCATTTAATCATCCAAACAACTTTATGTGGCAGGGCTTATTGTCTTCATTTTATTGAAAACTGAATTTAAATATTTTAAAAACTATGCACAAGGACGCAGTTAGTAAATGGTAGAGTCAAAAATGGAATGAGGCTAGTTTAATTCCAAGGTTCATGTTCTTTGCAGCATACCAGTCCACCTCCAAGGATGAGAGCAAGGTTCAAATGAGAGGGAAAAAAAAAAAAAAAACACCTGAAGGTGAAGTAGGGAAGATGGAAATCAGGAAGTGCTATCATTTATATTTTTGTTGAATTAACAAATATATCATCAGAAGGTCTGCGCTCATTATCCTTGTTATTCTCTGATCAAAATGACTTTCAACATGGAGTGCCAGGAACAGGAGTTCAGTTCCCTCACTTGTTCTGTACCCAGAAGCACACTCTAATACTCAGAGAATATTCTGAGAGTTCTACCATCAAGAAGCAAGAAGATGAAATTCTGGGCTTTGAAGACAGAGAGTCTGCATTTAAATACCACTTTTCCCACCAACTAGATATATGTAGGCAAATATTTAACCTTTTTGTGCTTTGGTTGTCTCAACAGGGATAATAATAATAATAATGTCACTCCTAAGGTTGTAGAGAGTAAATAAGATGATACATATAAAGAACCTAACATTGGGTCTAATCCAAAGTGAGTGCTCTGCTGAAAGAGCATCAGAGACATTCAAAGTAACAAGGAACTTTCCCAGTAAATTATCTTGTTGCATAAATTTGTATAAAGCCATTCTATCTATAAGATACTGTAGGAAATATTGAGAAGAATATGATCTATTCCTTCAAGGAGCTTACCTTCTAGTGAGGGAAATGAGACCTAGCCGAGATAAAACAACTGAGCCACTTCTAAGCTTCCTGGAATTTCTATGAAATATCTGAATATCTTTGATTTTAAAGTGATTTTAAAACATGACAATTTTAACTAAGCACTGGTTTGGAAAGCTATATCTCTGCCTGAAGATATACTTTGATGGCCATAATCTTTGCCTTTCTGCTTCAATGACATGGAGACGGATTGGATGCCAGGGTGTCAGAGAATCTTACTAGCTGATTAGACTGCTGTAGACATAACAAAGGCCATACTTTAAATTAGCTCCAACAGTCTAATCAGAGTGAACAGACTACTTGGGTCTGTGATGGAGACATATTGGCAGCTGATAAAGGCTGTCCAGAGGGATTTTGGTGAAAAACCAAAGTATATTAATGCTGAAAGCAGTTTGAATCCAGTGTAAGGATTAAGGGTGATTTAGAAGGAAATGTTTATGCTAACAATTTATTTCTACTCTGATTTTATTTTCCTTAAAGTTTGTCTTTATGTATTGGCTTTAAGAATCAATCATGCGAAATAATAATTTTTCCTATTTCTTTCACGGGTGACTAAAAATGTTAATCTTTTAAAATAATTACACTCAGGCACATTTTGATATCCCAGACCACCTCATCTAGGTGCCCACTTCCATAAGGGGCAAAATACCCTAACTGCAGATTCAGGTCTTTTCATTGAGGATGCTAATTGCATTTTGATTCTGCAACATTGAGCATATTCATAATCTAAGGAAAACTCACCTCCCTTGTCATTAGAAAGGCTCTTGTAATGAACTTTCCAGACTCTATGTAATTTTTTACATGTTTTTAAATCTAAATAGAAAACTGTCTTAACTTAGGTTTCCTGAGAAATAAATTTTGAGTCTGAAGTTACCATGTTGGATGTTCCCAGAGGTGTGCTCTTAGGATCAACACTGGTGATGGAGTGAAAGAAGAATAACAGAAGGAAGTTGAATTGTGATGCAATCACGACAATACCTCCTTGGATCCTATAGAAAATTCTGGAACTGGAATGATTCTTCAGAGTTGGACCTTTATCCAAACAGCAATTGGATTTGGGCTGTCAGTGGGAAGGGGAGGTGACCTTGGGAAACACTGCTGTCTCCTGTCAATTGCCAGAGGACTCATCTAAGAATCTTTAAGCATTAGCTGAGGTTCCCAGCAGTTGAGGCAATGAGTGCCTCAGCATCTATTACAGTCTACCCATTGAGCTTATCAGATCCATTTGCTTTGCATGATAAGTTCTAGGATCACTTTCTCCAGGATTCTGATAGGTCCCTTTTTGGGGTGAAACTTGCCTGAGAAAGGTTACTGGGATGCCTTACTAGCCCATTTCCACAATTGTTCTCAAGACTGCAGTCGATGCTCCTTGTCTCCTTCCTCTACTAAATTCTGCTACCAATTTCCCTGCCTCGTGACTACCACCTCTTTTTGTCTACATTACTTGACCTGATGAAATGATCCAGACTTCAGTCCTGAGGAGTTGCTATACCCATGGCTGCTGCACATGTCCATTTACCAATAAAACTGGGTGAGAGAATAACAGTGGATCACCTGAGTACCAAACATACACCCCCATTATCACTTATTGATCAAGGTCTGTTGCTTCTAACAGTAGGGCTACTCCTTTCCTTTCCTGCAGGTTTCTTGGAAGGACGACTCTCTGTCTGATGAGGTAATAAATAGCCTTAGCTTAAAGTTTAATGAGACTCTTATTTTCTTCCCTGATGAAAGCATTTCCCTTTTGGGAACTAGACCACTAAACTTATGAAGCCCAGAGTTCCAAGAATGAGAATCACAAATTTCCCAAGTGGGTCTTCTTCTACTTCTAGTTCATAGCTTCTAGATCCATGTATCCTATTTATTGAATACATAGCATATTCAATAGCATAGCATATTATAAGTGTTTTATACTTAAAATGTATTTTTCATGTGAACGGTATTTTCTATGTATGGAATCATCTCCTAATTGTTACCTCACTTCTGCCTTCAAATGGTTCTTTTGTCACTCTATCAAACCAACAGTTTCTGGATGGTACGGTATATGATCCATTGTTATGTCCATGGTGATAAACTCACTGCCATGCTTCCTTTTCTGTAAAGTGGTTTCTTTTTTTTTAATTTTTTTTTTATTTTTTTTTTCAACGTTTATTTATTTTTGGGACAGAGAGAGACAGAGCATGAACGGGGGAGGGGCAGAGAGAGAGGGAGACACAGAATCGGAAACAGGCTCCAGGCTCTGAGCCATCAGCCCAGGGCCCGACACGGGGCTCGAACTCACGGACCGCGAGATCGTGACCTGGCTGAAGTCGGACGCTTAACCGACTGCGCCACCCAGGCGCCCCTTAATTTTTTTTAAATGTTTTTATTTATTTTTGCGACAGAGAGAGACAGAGCATGAGCAGGGGAGGGGCAGAGAGAGAGGGAGACACAGAATCAGAAACAGGCTCCAGGCTCTGAGCTGTCAGCACAGAGCCCGATGCGGGGCTTGAACCCACAGACTGTGATATCATGACCTGAGCCGAAGTTGGACGCTTAACTGAGCCACCCAGGCACCCCTGTAAAGTGGTTTCTTAGATGGAGCACTCTTAGATGGAATTTTGTGCTGATGAGGCAAATACTCTATAAGCCCCATCATAGTAAGAGCAACCCGTACTTGGAATGTGTGTCCGTTTTGGTCAAGATGAATAACACCACCTTCCAGAGGAGAAGGGTTCAATGTAATCAACCTGATTCTCAGTGGCTGTTTTAATCTCCCTGAGGGATGGTAACAAATCTGGACCCAGCATTCATTCCTGTCATCACTTTAGATCTCTGTGGCTGGCTGTTTTGATATTCATCATTAGGAGCAGTGGCTAGTTCAACCTTAGTAAGTGCATGCTACACCCATGTATAAATAGTCTTCATTCTACCATCTTAGACTTTTACACCAATTGTGCCAACAATGCAATGGCTATTGGCCAAGCCTGGCTAACATCAACTGACTGGGTCATTCCGTCTCAATGGCCATTGGATCCTTCTACTGTGGGACAGGTGCTTTCTTCTAGGCCTTCCCTTGGCATTTTGTTTGTGCATTCATTATGATTCTAATTATCTGAGGACTTGTTATTTTGCTGCCCAACATTCATTGACCCTTCCTAATTGCCTATTCTATTCTTGGAATTATGAATTCTATTATTGAAATGACGGCTTTTCCATTTCACTCTTCTGTCTAAAGGCACTTGCTCCATGATAGGCCAATCATACACTCCTTCCCTGGAAAGAAAATGGTCATTTTACCTAAGCACATAAGTAAACTTACCTAAGCCTCACCAGACTCTGCTATCACTCCTCTGTGGTGGTTCTTGTGTTCTAGCTTTCTTTCTGGATGTGGTGGCTCTCAGTGCTCTAGCCTGGTTCTTAGGCTTCCCATTAATTCCGAAAACCTCCTCAATTCATCCAACATATTTTCCTGTTTACATTCAATAAAATGACCTACCCAGATTTGTATTATTATTAAGCGTATTTCTTGATGCAACTAGACTACGAGTCAGTGGAGAGCAAAAACCATGATTTATTCATCTTCTTGTCTTCTGTAGGACCAAGAAGAAACATAGATGTTAAATAAATGCTGTATTAAATTTAATCAATTATTAAATGTTTTTAGCACCTACCTTGTGAAGGATATATTGTTTACTTACATGAACACGTCACAGTCTTTCAGTCCAACAGAGCAATCAGAATCAACTTCACTTTGACCTAAGTCTTCCTGAGAGAATGTTTGGAAGAAATAGACAGCATTTTCTATCTAAAAGTATACAGGAATGAAGTAAAGCCCTTCACGTACCACTTTGCAAAAACCTCCAAACTTCTCTGCAAAATCTAGTGATCTAAAACTTCTGAAATCTGTACATTGCCATTGATAATATCGAACTCTCCTCTCTCATGGACACCTTTTCATTCCTGGGCATTGAGTTACCATTTTTACCTTTTCTTCTAGTTAATCCTTCTGAGATCCAGGATTGAAATCTGTGCTCTGTTACTTCTTCACTTACTTGCTCTCACCACATGTATGGAGTATGAAGATGGTTTCCAAATCTTTATCCAAGGCATAATTTCTCAGCTGTGCTCCAGTTTTATGTCTGCTGCTGCCTGAGTGACATGGGCATGTGCATATACTGCCACCCATAAAAGCTAAATCTGGCACAAATTGAACTTCTCACCTTTTAAACTGTCACCTTGTCATTTTCCCCACCATCATTAAAACTACCATCAGCCCTCATACTTGGAAAGGGAAATATAGCCTCTATTTTATTACCCTATTCATACAGATCAAGTCTACATGAGTCATACTTCCCCAAAGTAAAGCTTCTTCTTTACCTCTCTTCATATATATATATACATATATATATATTACACACACACACGCACATACCATATCATAAATATATGTATATATACCAAAGAAAAAAGCAAAACCGATATGTTTGGGTCAGGGGGAGGGAATTCTTGGATGACGTGCCTTTTTCTTTATCAAGCTGAGTGCTGAGAGTCTCTCATTTGTTTTCCCTAAAGTAGCGCCTGGAAAATGTTCAAATTTGTGTGCCTCCTACCAATCCTGCAGAGTTGGGCTGCCTTTCTGCATAAGTTCACAAGCCACCTGCAAAGGAACACAGTCATCTTCTGTGGGGGCACATGGGGAAACTGCCATGTTGGGAGGGGAATGAAGTGTGCAGAGCATTGGGGTTTTCCATGGGCCACTCAGGTGTCCACAGGTGGGGCATCCCACACAGCTCATGGGTGGATTTCCTGATGGAATTCACAAAGTGGTTGGTGGGATCCTTGGCCCTTTGATGAATTCTGAGCCCTGATTGCTTAGAACCAGAGTCCCTACTCCCAGAACATATATCTTCCCTGCTCTTAGGCTCTCAATCACTCAGCCATGCCAATCACCTCAGCATTCTAGGTAGGCTTTGGGCAATATCCTGCCTAGCTAGGAAAACTAGTCCCTCCCTCACTGTGCTCTCTTTTCTGTGTAGAAGAAATCGTTGGCTGAAGGGAATCTCTCTTGGAATTGAACTGTGCTGCCTTGGGACATGAGTGATACAGATAAAGTAAAGCTGTTCTTGCATCTATTTTTGGGTGTTTTGTTCCACTAGTGTTCTGGAATTGCTCTCCTTGACTCCAAGACTCCCACGAAAGTATTCTTGTCTGTGAGTGATTGTATAGCTAGTTTCAAGCCTTATTTTAATTTAAAACTTTAAAAACTTATTGTTTTTAATATTTGTTCTTTTTCAGAAAGTCATATGTATGCTGGGTCATCTCAGCTATTTTCTATGGCTCTTACAGTCACTCTTGTGTTGTGGTTGATAGTTTGAAACTCTTATTTAAATTTTTTAGTTGCTGTCTTGTTCCTATAATTTCCTCTTTCTTTTTTTTAATTGAAATATAATTGATATATAACATTATATTAACTTCAAGTGCACAACATAATGATTTTTATATTTGTATTTATTGTAAAATGATCACCCAATAAATCTAGTTAATGTCCATTACCATATGTAGATGTATGTTTTCCTTCTTTTCAGATTGTTAAATAGTACTCTTCACTCTTCCATGTTTCTTAACTTAGTTAGGGCTTGGAGCAGTGGGAGAAAATAAGTAAATACTTATGAGCAGCCTGCATATTACCTAGTCAACCCTGGATGGTTATTTTCTGCTTCATGGTTGAAGCAATGATTCTCTTAAGAGCAGGTGGGACGAGCTAAAAATGAAGCTTAAATTATTCAGCATCTTAAACTTCTACTTTTGTTTTTGTTGCCCCCCCAACTTTATAGTCTTATTCCTGATAATACATCTTCACCCCTAAGTCACACACACATATACACACACACACATGCATATACACACATATACTGTGTCAGTCAGAATTCTTCAGAGAAATAGAACCAACAGGATATGTGTTTGTATACACATACATACATACACACACATATATACATATATATACATACATATATACATATATATAAATAGAACCAATAGAATGTGTGTATATGTATCACATATAGAGGTAATATATATGCATATATATTGCATATTATATATATATATATATATATATATATATATATATGAGATATATATATATATATATATATATATATATATGAGATATATATATATATATGGGGAAGAGAGATTTATTATAAGGAATTGGCTGTCATGATTATGGAGACTGACCTGTCCTAAGATCTGCTGGTGAATTGACAAGGTGGAGACCCAGAAGAGTTGATGGTGTAGCTCCAGTCTTAGTCTGATGCCCTGAGAACCAAGATACAGATGGTCCAGTTCTAATAAAGACCAGCAGGCTGGAAACCCAAGAAGAGCTGACATTTCAGTTTGAGCCCAAGGGAAGGAAAAGCTAGTGTGTGAGTTTGAAGGCAGTCAGGTACGATTAATTCTCTTTTACTCAGGGGAAGGCCAATATTTCTATTCTATTCGAGCCTTCAAACAGTTGGATAAAACAACACTCTTTTAGGGAGGGCAATCTGCTTACTCAGTCTATGGATATAAATATCAATATTATTTAAAAACACTTTTACAGAAACACCCAGAACAATGTTTGACCAATGTACACCTTGTGACCTACTCAAGTTAACCATCAAAAACACACCTCCAATCCAAGATGGTCTTCAGTGTCCCCAAGGCTTTCTGTTAGTTTTAATGTTGGTTTCTCATATCTATGTTTCTACCTCTCTTTCTGATGTACACAGGGTTGATTTTGATAAAAGCCATTATCTCAGACTAATTTTCTATTTTCTGCGAATTTACAACTCCTAGATTCTTTATATCATCATCAATACTTTTTCCTGTGTGAGAGTAAATTGTTTCTTTTTTCCAAAACTAACTTCTACTATTTCCATCTCTTTCTCCAGTCCCCATTATATTTTCCATTGCAATGCAACAACAAGCACCTTATATGTATATCTGTAAGCATGTATTTATCTCTATTCTATCTGGACTAATAAGAATATTCCTCATATAGGCACACCATCAATGTTTATTGAGTGAACAGATAAATGAATGGCTAATAAATGGATGAATGAAATAATCACTGAAAACAAATATTTAATGCAGAAATCATGAAACACTATGCAAATAAGAAAGAAATGCATTTTATGAATGGTGGTAGCAAGTCATCCAGTTGAGCTGTACAGCGTTATAAAACACTTTCTAGTTTTAAAACACAAGATTAAACAACAGAAATTGTTGGTTCTTGCGATCACTTTTTATGTCTCATTATAGTTCCAAGTAATTTTCATTTATTTTATTTCAACTTGTGTGTGTGTGCATGTGCGTGTGTGCGTGTGTGTGTTTCTGTTCCATTTTTAACATGCTGCAACTAGATTTGGCTTGTGTCTATATGCTGGATACTAGGAAAAACTCGTAGAGAATTATTCCATGACCAGTTAAGTCCCTAGATGATTCAAAGATTCATTGTCACCTTAATTAAACAGCCGTTCTTCATTTTTACTTTTTCTTTCTTATCCCGCCTCCTATATACTCATTACGCCTTTTTTTTCTTTTAGCAGAGATGAGTGGAAGTTCTGAATTGTTTTTGGAGCATTCAAATCTCTATGGGGAATTAACCAGCATGCTTGACTTCCAAGAACCCTTAAAGTAAAACGATTTGACAGAATGTAAATTTAACCCTACTTTGATAGCTTCCGCTATGTGGTTTTCTCATAAATAGAGATCACATTTGATATTAGTTTGGCTTAGAAAATAATTTTCTTATGAAATTGAAAGAACATAAGCAATGAAAGAGGAGAAATGACATTTTTAGTTAACTTAATCTGGTAGGTTTGTATAACTCTTTCATTGTTTATTTTTAATTTTATCTGGGATCCTCTTTTAAATATATCTAACAAAAGGATGTCCATCTTTTACCAAAAAGTCCATTTAAAAACGTTCAGCTCCAATTTATTGAGCACCTACTATATACCAATATTCCAGGCACTATTCTAGGACCTGGGAATACAGATAACATAAAAACTTTTCACAGTATACTCTTGTTATTTATCTTTTTTGTTTGTTTATAAGCTCTTTCTATATCACTATTTATTTTTTTTCCAATATATGAAGTTTATTGTCAAATTGGTTTCCATACAACACCCAGTGACTTGTTATTTACCTTAATTGGCTTTATGCTGATTTCATTTCCCTGTCCTAATTAAATGTACAAATAAAGAGTCATGAGAGACAAGAACATAGAAATGTTCAAATACAAGTACAAATGAATGAATATTGAAATAGCACAGGTGAATTTGTAAGTTATTGTTCATAATTCCCTTGCTTTATAATTACAACTTATAGGCAATACTTTGGCAATATTATTAAACGCTTTGGTTTTCATAATTCTAAGGAAATGTGCCTAAAGTAAACTTACACCTTGAATTTTACATTCTAAATTTTATCTTCTCCAATTCATAGCTAAAACATATATGATTTCAATCAAATTCTGACTATGAATTTTGATTTCTTTATGTTAGAAACACTTTTGTCAAATCTTCTTTTTCCTCCTTCAACATTCTGAGTATTAATAAAAGGGAATTTTTTTCCCTTTCAACATTCCACAAATATTTAATAATTCTTTTTTACATGCTGAATGGTAGATATAGAATAATAAAAAGACAAGGCATATAACCAAATCAGAGCTACAATTCTAAAAGTTATGAAAACAGTTGTAACCCTAGATCTCATAGAAGAAACAAACCACTCAGACTAAAGTGTGGAAAATTAAAAATTCGACATGATTGTGTTGTTTATTATCTTTTCATAGGATAAAGAATGAAATGTGTTGTACTTAGGGGCATTGTTATTTCAGATACTATTCTAAGATAGCCTTGAGTTTTCAATAGCCCTTAAGTCATAAGATCTATGCAGAAAAATTCAAACATAGAACCTATGTGATATCCTTGAAAGAAACTAGCTATTTTGATGCTGATACAATAATATATATGTATATATCTCACACATACAAATTCTTTTGAAAATTGACTTCATAATTCCTTGGCTTTACTGAAATCATTTAGAGCCTCTAATTAGTACTACCACAAAGGTCAACACTATGGAATTTCAACCTCTTCCAACAACAAGGTATTTCTAATAGGCTAGTATTTGCTTTTCCTGAGAGTTGCACTAAAGAAACAATGACAAAATAAAGCTAAATCAATTACTAAATATTTACCCAGTTCTTACAATGTGAAAAACATTCTGTTGGATACTACGAGTGATAAAATCACCTTAAGGTAGGCTCTGTCCTCAGGTGTTTAATAATTTAGTTAGGCAAGCTATGCCATGTGATGTGCCACATTCAGAGAAAGCTTCCAGGAAGACCTGAACAAGGAGATGGAATAAGTTTTCCTTAAATGATAGGTATTCTTCACATGTTAAATTTATTGAGAGAAGGAAATATGTTGCATATGTCTTTTTCTCTCTCGATGTTGCCTAGAACAATGCTTTGCATTCAGTAGAAACTCAAGAAATGTTTTCTAATTGAATCCACATAAGTAAATGCAATAAAAGAAGGTATTCCAGGGAAAATGTGAATAATTATAAGTATAGTGATAATTATGATGATGGCAAATATTTGTTAAGTGCTGCTGTTTAAATGTATTGAGTTTTTTAATTTTCAAAACTGTATTGAAATAATTGCTATTGTTATGTCTATGTTGTCCTGAAGAAGTATCTGAAGCACAAAAATTAAACAACTTGTCTAAGATCACACAGCTAGTTAGTGGTTAAGCCAGGACTTAATCCCAGAAGTCTGGTTTCAGCATCTGTGCTCTTAACCACTGCACAATGCTTCTCAAAGCTCTGTGGGTAATATAGAGAATGATATTGACATGGTCACTTCCTTCAAAGAACTTAATGTATAACCGGGAAAGTTGTGCATGTTTGCATCATTTAAGTAGCTAAATAGTAATAAATACATTAAAATTATAGCTGTTGCAACTAATGTCAAAAATGAGGAGCAAGGGCATACATGATTACGTTAGAGAAAGGGGAGATTACTGAAATCTGGAGTACTCTGGGAAGACTTCCTGGAGGAAGAGGAATTCAGATTAAAGTCCTGGGAAGGTGAGATCAGACAGGAAGATGTGGGACACATTCCAGAGAGAAACCATGTCACGAATCAAAGTCGTGTGACTCTAAGCAGCAAACAGTTATGCTCTAGGAAACATGTATAGACCAGGCTGTCTGGAATGATGATTCTGTTTGAGAGTCAAGGGTAATGGTTAGGAAAATCTGTTTGAAGCAAATGACAGGCTGACACTGGCTCTTTTTGAATCTTCAAATCTGGTGACACCTGAATCTTTGGCAAAACAAATCCACCCTGTGCCCAGGACTTGGTGGCTTCCAGAAATTCTTCCCAGAATAAACCCCAATGCTCTGCAGTCTTATCTCCATGAATGGCTGGCACAAGTTGACTTTCAAGTTCTCATTACTCTGGAGACCTCAGATTTCTTCTCAGGCTGACTGACCGAACTAGCTTTCACTTCCTTCTTGGTCCACCTTAAAGGCAAGCCATTCTTTTCTCTCCCTTCTAAAAGGAAGGCACTTTGCGAGATGACTTCTAAAAGTTTAGGCATTTTCAAAAGAGAAGGAACACACCTTTTCATCCTTTTGCAAATGTGCTCTGAGGGTAAGAGATCATAAACTCCGTTTGGAAAAGAGCACTGAGGGCAGAAACAAGTGACGGTAAAACATAGAATAAACAGAAATAAACCTCTCACAGATTTATTTATCCCCAAGTTTTACCAGAAGGTGACTTGGTAACATGTCTCATAGGAAGTGAAAGACCTAGATCAAATGTTTTAAAGTATCCTGAATGTCTTTCCTCTAGGACCCGGGTTGTCCTCACAGGGTTCATAACATTTTAAAACTGTTTGGCATGCCTGGGCTTACCTCTGTGGTATAGTAGAGTTAAAAAAAAAAAAACAAAAAAAACCTTTTGCCTGCTCTTGGAAGACAATATTGGGCTAAATATAGTGCCATGTCCCACAGCTTGTAAAATCAACGACATGGCGCAAATCTGAAGGCATCCTCAAAAGAAATATGGCAAGAAAAGTACATTGCCTGCGTTAGTCATACCTGCCATCTCCCTGAATATCCCTGAAGTGGCTGGACATCTGCATTCCACATCCTGGCTGGCGTTAATGTGACTTTTCTGTAAAAGGAGAGGAGGACAAAAGAAAAAGCAAAATGTGCTCCACAATGGAAAATGTGATCCTCAGCCACTGGGATAAAATTACATTGACAGTGGGGGAGTTACTTTCTTCCTTCGAAGAACAATGTTTGATGTTTGAACTAGACTCTCTGGTGACGAAGCTCATAACTTGGGAGATAAATCAGGTTCAGATTTAGAAAAGACTTTTTCAGAAGTTGCTTAGCAGGGTAGTTTTAGAGGTTAACATGTGAATAAAGGTTGCATCATGCCTTGTCTGTCTGTCCTGCGTTTATTGGACAGAGATAATATGGCCTCTTCCCCATGTAGCACACATAAAGAAATTTAGATTCTGTCATAATTGTTCATTTTAAATACTGTGACATTTTAATATCTGGAAAATGTTTAAATCTGTCTCTTTTCCTTCTTTATGTTGATTTCTACATCTCTTCCTATTTATCTCTTTTGTGCATCACACATATTTTACTATGAACTCGATTTTGCGGGTGAAAGGCCACAACTAACTGTTTGCATGCCTTATCTCTGCCCTAGAGAGGGGTAACTCACAAATGAGCCAGCTGCACCTACTGTACATAAAACAGCAACATCACTTTGATCTCTCCCTTAATGTGCTAGGTTTAGATTACTTTGTGAGCAAAAAGGGGTGAAAGGTGGCCGGATACTATTTTAACTAACTACTGGGGGCAGTATTTATTCATGGTGCAATTTTTAATAGGAAAGATGGAACATGAAAGCCTGTCAAATGTACTGCTCAAACAGTCTGACAACACAGAATATTTTTACAGATGAAAGGTGAGGAATCTCCAACTTCTCAGGATAGCATAAATTGTATGGAAAAAGTAAGACATGTGAAAAAAAAAAAGCCAGATAGAAGACTATTTATATCCCCTTGTGATTGTATGAAACCCTGCCACAAAACCAGAGGACTATTTCAGAGTTGCATTTGTCGGGTACAAAGAGGAACATAGTGAACATTAAAAATACACACTTTGAGAAAGATTCTCATTACATTTATAATTCATGTAATATTGTTTTTACTAAGAACTGAGTGTTTCAGGGAGTGTCTGTTCCAATTTGGTAACAAGGTGGAAACCAGAAATATACAAGGATGATATTCTCCAGGATTGGAAGAGTGACTATCTCCAACCACCAATCAGATTCTTACTCCTATTGTGTTTATTCAGAAATAGCTTGAAAATTCTGTTTCTGCCTTTGATGAGAGCCTCATCTTTCCTTTCTTGGCTTACCACAGCCTTGTCCTAAAACATTTATTTTCAATCTTTTTTTCTTTCTGTCCCCAAAACACTGGTGGTACTTGATGTACTCCTGTTGGAGTTACAGTGGCTCCCTATGAGAGTGTTCGATAAGGTGGAGGCGTGGGAAGTACAAGAGGGGCATGACGATCTCTGGAGTAACTTGCATGTTATAAAGAAGACTCAGTCAGAGAAGGACAGATATCATATGTTTTCACTCCTATGTGGATCTTGAGAAAATTAACAGAAGACCATGGGGGAAGGAAAGGGGGAAAAATAGTTACAGAGAGGGAGGGAGGTAAACCATAAGAGACTCTGAAATACAGAGAACAAACTGAGGATGGATGGGGATGGGGGAGAGGGGAAAATGGGTGATGGGCATTGAGGAGAGCACTTGCTGGGATGAGCACTGGGTGTTGTATGTAAGCGATGAACCACGGGAATCTACCCCCAAAACCAAGAGCACATTTTACACACTGTATGTCAGCCAATTTGACAATAAATTACATTAAGAAAAGAAGAAGAAGGAGAAGGAGAAGGAGAAGGAGAAGGAGAAGGAGAAGGAGAAGGAGAAGGAAGACTCCATAGGTGCCTGGGTGGCTCAGTCAGTTGGGCTTCTGATTTGGCTCAGGTCACAATCTAGAGGCTCATGAGTTCAAGACCAGCATTGGGTTCTGTGCTAATAGCTACAAGCCTGAAGCCTGCTTCAGATTCTATGTCTCCCTCTCTTTCTGCCCCTCCTCCGCTCATGCTCTGTGTCTCTCTCAAAAATAAATATAACATTAATAAAATTTTAAAAATAAAATAAAGAAGACTCCACAGTTATTTAAACACACCTAACTCATGCCTAGGAATCATTAGTGTTAAATTATTTAGCCTTTTGTAATCTGGATATAATCCAGGTCACTAATTTCATTAGCATTATGAACCCCACTTATTTTTCCTGAATCTCACCTTTTTATATATCCATCTGGAAAAGCAAACTCCACCTACTCTATTTTCTTTCTCCCCAGAACATTTCTATTTCATTTAAAATTCCAAGCTGAAAAATAATAAAATAAAATAAAATATAAAATTCCAAGCTCAAAATTTGTTCTCGAGGGAAGCCTTCGCCATCAGCCCCCACAAAGACTTGGTTTTTGTCATCCTAGTTATTACCTCAGCAACATAATGATGACTCTGAAAAAGAATTTATGATATGATATTCTGATTTGTCTGTTTAAATACCTGTCTTCGCAACCCCACCACCAGAATGTGTGGTAGGATGTTCATTCATGTTTTTTGTTATTATTATTATTTTTTAGAGAGAGAGAGAAAGCAGGGGAGGGGCAGAGAGAAAGGGTAGGGAGAGATGGAGCAGGGAGCATCCCAATGCAGAGACCTGAGCCAAAATTAAGAGTTGGGCATGTAACCAACTGAGCCACCCAGGCACCACTGTTCATTCATCTTTGTGAGTCCTAACTTCAAATTCAGTGGCAACCACAATTTAAGTGATGAATAATGATTAAATAACATTTGTATATATTTGTATATGTGTGTTTTCATTTTATTATAAATAAATTGAGAAATATAAATAGATAAATATAAAGTGAGCAATTACACACACACACACACACACACACACACACACACACACCTTAAGTGTAGGGCTCAATAACTGTTACATTTGTATACCTCCATGTAACTGGGACTCAGATGAAGGTATAGAACAATTCCAACTTCCCAGAGGGTTTCTTCATGCCCCTTCCTAATCAACACCTTCTCCCTACCAGGTCACTGCCATTCTAACTTTAATGCAATAAATTATTTTTTCTGGTTTTGAACTACATAGGGAGTCTATAAGTGGAACCAAACAGTATTTACTTTTTTGTGTCTGACTTCTTATATTTGGCACAATGTTTTTGAGATTCACCGATGCTGTTCTATGTTCATTCTTTTGTATTATGGTATAGAATCCCATTGCATAAGCATGACATGACTTATTTATCCATTCTCTTCTTCATGAACATGTGGACTATATATAGTTTTTAATTTCTATGAATAAAGTTACTATTAACATTTTTGTTACTATTTCATTTTTTTGTGGATATTTATGCCATTTTCTTGAGTATATATGTAGGCATTGGATTGGTATGTCATAAGATAGGTATAAGATTAGTTTTTCAACTTTCATTACTTCCTAAAATTGGCTGGGGCAATTGATACACTCAAAAGCTAAATTTAGGAGTCCCACTTGTTCCGTATCCTTGCCAGTAATTCATATTGTCAGTGATTGATTTTAGCCACTCTGGTGGCTTTATAGTGGCCTCCTTGTAGATGAAATTTACATTTCCTTATTGACCAATAATGTTGAGCACATTTTTATGTACCTATTGGCCATTTGGATATCATATTTTACTAATTGCCTTTTCAATTCTTTTGCACTTTTTACTGGGTTGTCTTTTCCCACTGATTTGTTGGAGTTCTCTACATATCTGAATACAACTCCTTTGTCAGATGTATTGCAAATAAAGTTTCTCAGATGTAGTTTGCCTTTCTTTTGATGAACAGATGTTCTTATAATTTTTTTAACATTTATTTATTTATTTATTTATTTATTTTTTGAGACAGAGAGAGACAGAGCATGAACGGGGAAGGGGCAGAGAGAGAGGGAGACACAGAATCAGAAGCAGGCTCCAGGCTCTGAGCCATCAGCCCAGAGCCCCGTGGGCTCCAACTCACAGACTGTGAGATCGTGACCTGAGCTGAAGTCGGACACTTAACCGACTGAGCCACCCAGGCGCCCCGATGAACAGATGTTCTTAACTGAGTCCCATTTTTTTTTCTTTCATCTCTTTATGTACTTTTAAGAAATCTTTAGCCAAGTTTATAAAGATATTGTTCTGTAATTCTTCTAGAAATTTGATTTGTTAACTTTCAAATTCAGGTCTGTTACCCACTTCAAACTTATTTTTCTTTATGGTGTGCAGAAAGTTTTGAGATTTGTTTATATCCCATAGACAAATGCAACTGCTCCAGAACTATTTATTGAAAAGATCATCTTTACTGTCACTAACTTGCAGTAGGACCATATATGTGTAGGCTTACTTTTGGTTTGTTAATTTGATATCATTGGTATATTTGCCTTAATTACTATATCTTGAAATCTGGTAGAGTAAGCCCTCTAATTTTGAATTTTATTAAGATTGTCTTGAATATTCTAGGTTGCTAGCTTTTCATACAAATGTTAGAATTAGCTTGTCACTTCCCACTTACTACCCCCCCAAACTGTTCTAAATTGATTAGAATGGTATTGAATCAATAGATTTTAACTTGGAGAAAAACACTTTAAGAGACATAGAACAGTTCAGGGACGCCTGGGGGGCTCAGTCAGTTGAGCATCCAACTCCAGCTCAGGTCATGATCTCATGGTTCATGAGTTTGAGCCCCGCGTTGGGCTCTGTGCTGACAGCTCAGAGCCTGGAGTCTGCTTCAGATTCTATGTCTCCCTCTCTCCCTCTGCCCCTCCCCTGCTCATACTCGGTCTCTCTCTCTCAAAAATAAACATTAAAAAAAATTTTTTTAAAGACATACAACACTTTAGATTTTCCATCTTGTGCTGGTTTTGGTAACTTGTGTTTTCAAAGGATTTTTTTTTCCCATTTCATGATTTTTAAAAATTTAGTGAATGTAAATTCTTCAAAAAATCACTTATTACCTTTTTAATATCTTTACAATATAGTTTTCCTTTTTTTACTTTGAATAGTGATAATTTATGCTTCTTATTCTCTCCCAACCCCTTATTTTGTCCATCTTACTGGTTGTTTATGAATTTCATTAATCTTTTCAAAGTACCAACTTTTGGCTTTGTTGACTGCCTCTATTGTATGCCTGTTTCTACTCTTACCTAATTATCTTTTTCCCTTCCACCCTCTTTGAGTTTAGTTTGCTGTTCTTTTTCTCACTCTTGAGGAAGACGCTTAAATTATTGATTTTAGATCCTTCTTTTGTAATGCATGCATATAAAACTACAAAATTATTACTCAGCATGCTCTAGCTTCATTGCATAAATTTTGACATGTTGTATTTTTTTATCATTTAGATCAAAATATTTTCTAATTTCCCTAGTGATTTATTCTCTGAATTAAGTCTTTTGCAGGGGTATGTTGCTTAATGTCTAAATATTTATAGATTCTCTAGTCGTCTATCTTTTTTTTTTTTTAATTTTTTTTTTCAACGTTTATTTATTTTTGGGACAGAGAGAGACAGAGCATGAACGGGGGAGGGGCAGAGAGAGAGGGAGACACAGAATCGGAAACAGGCTCCGGGCTCTGAGCCATCAGCCCAGAGCCCGACGCGGGGCTCGAACTCACGGACCGCGAGATCGTGACCTGGCCGAAGTCGGACGCTTAACCGACTGCGCCACCCAGGCGCCCCTAGTCGTCTATCTTTTATTCAGTTCTAATGTAAATACTTCGATGATCAGAATGTGACTTAAATCCTTAGGAATTTGTCAAAGCTTATTTTAAGGACAGAATATGGTCTATTTTGGTAAATGTGTTATGTGCACCACAGAAGAATATGCTTTTTGTGGTTGTTGCATATGATGTTCTATATATGTCAACTAGATAAATTTGGTTTGTCAGTTCTTCAAATCTTATTCTTATTGATTTTGGTGGGGGGTGGGGGTTATGCAATTAACTTGTTTTTTCTTTTAAATATCCTTTATTTTTTAGGGAAGTTTTAGGTTTAGAGAAAAACTGAGTAGAAATTACAGAGCTCCTTTATACTTTCTATCCATATATATGCACATCCTTCTCCACACTCAATATCCTACACCTGAGTGTAACACATTTGTTACAGTTGATGAGACTATGTTGACACATCTTTTACATCCAAACTCCACAGATTACAATAGGAATCACTCCATGTTGTACATTTCATAAGTTTGGACAAATGTATATTGACATATACCCACCATTATAATTACATACAGAATAGTTTCCCTACCTTAAAAAATCCTCTTTGTTCTGCCTCTTTATC
Organism: Leopardus geoffroyi; assembly: GCF_018350155.1. NCBI lineage: Eukaryota > Metazoa > Chordata > Mammalia > Carnivora > Felidae > Leopardus > Leopardus geoffroyi. The sequence continues at coordinate 49,900,214 of NC_059341.1, forward strand.
CCTCCTTCCCCCAACCCCTGCCAACCACTGATCTTTTTTATTGTCTCCATGGTTTTTCCTTTTCCAAAATGTTATATAGAGTCATACAGTATGTGACCTTTACAGAATGACTTCTTTCTCTTTGTAATGTGTATTTAAAGTTTCTCCATGTCTTCTCATGGTTTTATAGCTTTTATTTTTAGTACTGAATAACATTCCTTTGTCTGGATGTACCACAGTTTATCCATTCACCTACTGAAGGACATCTTGATTGATTCCAAATTCTGGCAATAATGAATCAAGCTGTTATAAATATTCATGTACAGGCTTTTGTGTGGACATAAATTTTCAACTCTTCTGGGTAAATTCCAAGACATGCAATTGCCGGGTTGTGTGGTTAGAGTATGTTTAGTTTTGGAAGAAACTGCCAAATTGTTTTTCCAAAGAGGCTGAACCATTTTGCATTTCCACCAGCAATGAGTTTCTGTTGCTCCATATCCTTCCCAGCATTTGGTGTCTTGTGTTCTGGATTTTGGACATTCTAACGGGTCTGGAGTGATATTTTGCTATTGTTTTAATTTGCATTTCGCTGATGACACATCATGTGGAGCATCTTTTCATGATTATTTGCTATCTATATGACTTCTTTGGTGAGCAGTCTTTTAATGTCTTTGGCCCATGTTTTAAATGGATTATTTTCTTATTGTTGGGTCATAAGAGTTCTTTGTATATTATAAAATATATAATGCTGCTTTATCAGATGTGTCTTTTGCAAATATTTTCTCCCAGTCTGTGGTTTGTCTTTTCATTCTCTTGACATTGTCTTTCACAGAGCAGAAGTTTTTAATTTTAATGAATTCAAGCTTATCAGTTATTTTTTCATGAATTATGCCTTTGGTTTTTACCTAAAAAAAACCATTGCCATACTTATGATTACCTAGATTCTCTCTTAATGTTAAATTCTAGGAGCTTATAATTTTCCATTTTCCATTTAGATCTAGAATCCATTTTGAATTCATTTCTGTGACAAACATAAGATCTGTGCCTAAATTCTTTATTTTCTTTTTCTTTCTTTCTTTGCTTTTGTTTTGTTTGTTTTGTTTGCATGCAGATATCCAGTTGTTTCAGCACCATGTGTTGGGAACACTACTTTTTCTATTTTGAGATGCCCTTTTTTCCTTTGTCAGAGATCAGTCGACTATACTTATGTGGACCTACTTCTGGGCTCTCTATTTTGTCTGTTCCTTCACCAATACCACATTGTCTTGATTATTAGCTTTTTAGTAAATCTTGAAGTCAGAGAGTGTCAGTCTTCCAACTTTGTAATCCTTCAATATTGTATTGGCTATTCTGAGTCTACCTTTGGGGGTTTTGTCTGCTGTTCTCTTAGTTATTGAGACAACTGGGTTGAAATCTTGCAGTGTTTTATATTCATCAGTTAAAACTTGAGTGTGTTATATTTTTCAAATCTTATATGCTTACTAAATTTTTTACCTGTTTATACTCTCAGTTACTGAGAAAGGTGTGTTAAACTGCCCAATTGAACTTGTGCATATACTTGTGTATTCTTTTCGTTCTGTTAACTCTTGCATTATATATTTTAAATCTTTACTATTAGGTCCATAGTAGTTTAGGCTTATATATCCTCTTATTAAATAGGACTTTTATCTCTACAAAGTGTTTCTTTACGTCTTGTAACACTTCTTGCATTCAATGCAGTTTTGTCTAATATTAATACGGTAATAGCATCTTTCTTATGGTAAGTATTTACATGGAAAACCTTTTTGTCCATTGTTTTATTTTCAATATACCTTTACTTTTATACTTAAAGTACACTTCTTGTAAACAATATACAATTAGATCTTTTAAAATCCACTCTGATAATCCTTGTGTTTTAATAGGGATTTTTAATCAATTCATGTGTAGTGCATTTATGACATGGTTATGTTTAAGTCTAACATCTTACTTTTTGGTCTTGTTGTTCCATATATTATTTGTTACTGTTGTATTGATTAAATATTTTTGTTATTCCTCTATTAGCTTTTTCCTGGGGGGGGGGTTATAACTTTTAGTATCATTATTTTGTGGTTATCCAAGAAATTACTTCTTTAACTTATTACAGTATACCTTAAATTAGTACTTTTAGAACATCTTAAACAATGTAAGCTCTTTCTACCAGTTGACTCCACTTAATACACTCTCATCTCTTTTTCATTTTTTATATTCTGCTAATTTTGTCATGCCTTTCATCCTAATGTAAAAACCCCCCAAAAATATGATTGTTGCTCCAAATAGTAAATAGTTTCATGTTTATCCATTTATTTACCATTCCAGAGCCATTTATTTCTTTTCACCTCTCTGCTTTTATCTTGGCTTATTTTCCTTACAGCTGAAGGAAATCCTTTAGTATTTCTTGTAATGTTGGGCTGCTAGTGACACATCCTCTCAGCTTTTTCTCCTTTGTCTGAGAATGTCTTTATTTTAGCTTCTCATTTGAAGGATAATTTCACTGGAGATAGCATGCTAGATTTTAGCAGTTGTTTTCCTTAGCACTCTAAAGATATTTTCTGGCTTCCATAGTGTGTCAGACATTGATGCAAGATTAAGGAGCACAAAATGTTTATTGGAGGATGGGAGGAGTAGGTAACTCCTGTGAAAGATAAAAAGGCAGAAGGCAGGTATGTCAGATTGTGAGGCTGATCTGACATCTGTGAGTAGAAATTAAGAAAGAAAAAGACCTGGGCAGGAAGAGCCTCATCCCATGATACAAATCTGACACAACCTTGACTAACTCTTTGGAGAGCGCTGAAGCAAATTCTACCTGTTTGAGAAGTCCCATGTTAGTGAGAAACAGCCAGGTTATAATACCCCTGCTCTGTTTAATCATTAGTTTGGTGCTGCCTGGCAAAAACATAGCCTTGGCTGGAACATTGAAGTGCATCCTTAAAGCATTGAGTTGGAGGCTGTTAGCTAAATATACTCAACACAACTGAATGACGAATTCTTCTCAAAGAGAGATCAGAGAGGAATAACTCTATGACTAACATGATCCATGTCTTGCATTACATGGATTCACTTTTTATGTATTTAGGTTGTAGCCCTTTCAGGGTTCCGATGGACCTCTCTTCCAGGGTGGAAAAAAAGCATGAGGTTAGTGGGACAACTATAACCACCACTGCTGTAGTTGTTCTTGGGACCACAACTGGTGTTCATAGTCTCTCTTCCACAATGATTTGTATAACCCTCATCCTCAGTGTTATTTCTGCTGGTTTCCATGACTAGTGGAGTGACCTAGGGGTGTTTGAGTTTTGTGTAACAAAACCCTTCTCAGAATAGAGTTACTGCATTTGTTCACTCACATGTACTGTCAGGCAATGGAGTACCAAGAGACATCCAAGTAGATTCCATGAATATTTTTCTCTGGTCCATTATCTAAGAATAATCCTAACTCATCTTACTGGTAAGGATCAATTGTCCCTGACAAGATGATAACTATTCTTCTTGTCTGTTGTTCCCTGATCTCAGCATTCCAAAGTGCCCAGATGGCAATCAAAGAATATAGGTCAATTGCTACACATGTCCACTGGCAAGAATATGACCCTATTTAGGACCAGGAGCTCAAACTGTACAGAATCCAGAGTTGTGGTAAGGGAAATCTCAAAGTCTTACAGTGGATCATTAGGAATGATGGTATATATGTAGACCCATTTCTACTTCTACCTTTTGGTTCCTGTATGCATGCATGTTTTTCTTGGGGGGACACAGTGCTATATAAGTCTCTAATTCAATGGGGATGCTGCATCCTAAGAGATGGCAGCCCATCCTCACAGAATATTACTTCTGAGCTGATGCTTCTAGCATTACCTCTGGCAGGTCATTCCAATGTTCTAAGGCTAGCTAATTCTGGGTGGTACATTGTACGATATGACTAGTGGATCCCAATATTTGGATACTTTCATATCATGTGTGTGTGTGTGTGTGTGTGGGGAGAGAGAGAGAGAGAGAGAGAGAGACAGAAACAAAGAGACAGAGACAGATATTTTAAAGAACAGGCTCACATAATTGTGGGGGCTGACAAGTCTCAAATTTTCAGGGAAGACCAGCAGGCTGGAGACTCAGAGAAAAGTTGATGGTGCAGTGTTGAGTCCAAAGACTGTCTATAGGAAGAATTCTATAAACACTGAAGAAGACTTCAGTGTTTTCTCTTGATGCCTTCTGCTGAATGGATGAGGCCCATCAACATTAAGGAAGGTAAACTGCTTTACTTAAAATCTACTAATTTAAATTAATTGTACCTAAAAAATACCTTCACAGCAGCATCTAGACTGGTGTTTGACCAAAAACTGGGTACGATGGTGTAGCAAACTTAACTCACAATATTGGTCATCACAGCTGTAAATTAGACATCTGTAGGCTTCCAGATAATAGTTTTGGCTGAAGTCCTACAAAGCAGAATTCAAACTCACATCCAATAAAAATGTCATTTGTCATCCTCAGATAAGAGGAGCCAAAAGTAGTCACCTTGTCACCGAGTGATGGTATCTCCTTCAGAAATAGTGCCACATTTTGTGTCAGTCTTATTTCTGGAAAATTAATGACAGGATACAGTAGCTATATTAGCCTTGGTAAGTGGTATTCCATGCTATTAGTCCCATACATAATCTAAGTCTTTGCCACCGTGGTCAATCCTTCCGGGTGCCTTTTTAGCTAGTTCTAAGTGGCTAATGACAAAGGCTGACTTAAGACAACTTTCTGAATTATCTTGTCTGCTCGGTTTTTCAGTGCCTGTTCCATAGTTGGTTTTCTGTGGGCATTAGCTTTTATTAAAAAAATATTCACCTTATACCTATTTTTATATATCCTTCAGAAACCTTTTCTCCAGACTCTCTTGTTATTGATCTTTCAATTTATTTCTATAAGTTCCTTGGCAAGCTAGCTAAGTCATTTTCCACTCAGAACACTTTTATTTTATCAAAGCATGCATAGACATAAACAGCATTAAAAGTTCCTCCTATTGGGAAAATTTTGCCTCACCAATATCTTTCAAGGCCACCTCTAATAATAACTATAGAGCAGGCATATCATTTTCAGCTTATACCACATACTGAGCCAATCCTTCCATTAACCTAGTCAACCCATCCACTGGGCTTTGTTTCCCTCCTTCAGCTGATTAGGTAGAATCTTTCACATGGCCATAGGTATGAATAAACTGAAGGAACCATGGTGAAACAACCATGGTGAGTGACATGTGGTTCTGAGCAACCTGTTCACATAGCTTACTTATGCCTTCTGGTTTTGCTTAGTACATACAGTTTCAATTTGTGATGGATTGCTGCTGGGACCACTTGATTACATGACTTGGCGGGTCCAATATAACTGAGCTCATAGGGAATTTTAAACAAACGGATAAACTAAGAATCTTGTAGCATACCAGAAGCTGCTTTTTTAAAGGAACATAGTTTTGTTTTGTTTTGTATTTTTGCTGCAGATGGCATGACTTCTCTAGCGGCTTGAATTGTGATTTTCCCACTGGAATTTGTCATAAAATCCATACTGCATATTTTACACTGCTGAAACCTCCAAAATCATAAAGTCTGCTGGATTTTAGGTCCCAAACTGCCAGTTTTATTTACTGCAGCCTGGACTTGCTGTAGAGTCCTTTTCCATTCCAGACCCCATTCAAGTCTATCAGTTCACTACATGGGCCAGAGTATTCTTAGATGTGGAATGTGTGCTGCTTCCAGAACCCAAAGAGGCCAATTGGGTATTGTGGTTCTTTGTGGTGGGTGATGAAAGATACAGTAAATAGCATTTACGTTGGTGCGATTGTCCTGGGATAGCCCTTATGATTGAGCACTAGAAATTTGCTGAAGTGGCAGGTCCCAGAATCTTTGCAGAATCTGTCTTCCACTCCCAGAAGCTCATGTGTTTTATAAAACCTTATCACTTACAAACTAAGTTCTGTGACAGCATTTCCTAGAATCTACCTTGGCCTGAGGAACAGAGCCACCACTGAACTTATTGATTCTGGTATCCCTCACACCAGTGGATTCCTGATGGCATTGCTGAATGACATTTTCTCTGGAACATAATCTGGAACATAATTATGTTTCTGTGGAACATAATCCTCTGGCGGGTCTTCTGGTCTCACATAATAGAGCCATTCTAGCCTGCCCACCTCCCTGAGGCTTTTTATCCGTTTCCCCATTGTCTCACATGGCAGTTCAAGCATTGCAACTTCAATTATCATGGGCCATCACTTTCTCTAAACTTCTGAAAGCCACTATAAAGCAACAAATTTGCATCATTCTCTGGAGTCCTTGCCAAGTGTTAAAGTCATACCCTGGGAGAATTAATAAACTCTCCTTTTTTTAGTGTTATGTCCTGTCCTCTTGATCAAGAACCTTCAAAATTTAGTTGTGTGTACTCTGCACAGGCTTTTCGCCATCAATGCTGGCTAATTATTGAATATCTTTTTCCTTTCTTTTCTTTCGTTCTTTCTTTTTTTAAGTATAGTCCCTTTCCTCACTAATCAAGCCCAGTAGATCTTTGACTTGCTTTTGCTATGACTTAAATCAAAGTTTGGCCTGACGTGCAGAAAAGAAGATAGTGGGGAAAATCCTGAAGCTGACCCTGTTTCCTTGTGGGAGAGAGGACTCTACAGTGTTTCCCCACATGCAGAAAAGGCCACCTGTATAGGATCTAAGTATTTAGAGGATTTGGGGAGCCCAAATGTTTGGGCACATACATTCAGATGATCATCATATGTCAGGGTTTCAGGCTTTCCCAGCAAGAGCCCTAATCTTGGCATAACAGAACTGACTCCGTCAAGCACTCTATAGTCTTTCCCAGCCCCTGCTCTCAGCCAGACATCCTGTAAGCAGTCTCAGAATAAGGTCAACTCAGGAGATGTCCAAGGTTCTGACAGGTGGTAATGGTGCTCACCCATGAGCCTGACTTTTTTCATGGGTTGTAGCCTTGTCTCAATTGCTATCAAATGCCTAAAAACAGTTCCCTCATATATATTTTTCTAAGTTTTTTAGTTGTTTATGGTGGGAATTTAATTACAAAACTAGGTACTCTATCATGGCCTGAACCAGAAGTCTCTTAATAAATGCTGAATAAATAGATTTATTGAGTTGAAGGGAATTCTGGTATATCCTGATGAAAACATTGAGGAGGCATTGGGAATTATCTGTATATCGGCAATAGCTAAAATAGGCTATAAGAGTGGTTGATGTTTTCAAGGAAGATTATACAAGACCAAAGAAAGGAAAAATTTTAAAACAACAAATTAGGGAACAACAGTATTTATAGGTTATAAGATTATGAGAATTCAGAAAAGACTGAAAAAGTGACAGGAACATAAATATTTTATCTAGGCATTCTGTTGTGCTTCAGTTAATTAACAAATGTTTGCTGTAATATTCTAGAATTTGTATAATTAACAAGGAAGAGATCGTATGAATTTGTGGGTAAATCAAGGATTAGGGTTCGATGAGGAAGAATTTCTAAGAAGAGTTAAGTTTTGAGTTAAAGACTAATTGGATCAAAGCATGATGAAATGGGATAGATGTAGGGAATAGGGTTAATTCTGCCCTCAGCTAAGCATGAGCAGGATTAAGACTTTGCTGCTGTAATGCACATGAGGAAATAAAGAGACATGTCAGGGTAGAAAAAAACAAAAACAATGGCTCCAGAATTTTCATGTTGATGGAGATTCGGAGCAACAATGTAGTTGAGAGCAGATTCAGGGCACTTGTCTGGAGGCCGCATTTCCCTAGTAAAACATTTAAAATTTAAAGTCTGTGGTATAGATCAATGCAAACAATATTGAGTTGATGTTTTCAAACACACATTTGCTAATTCTCTTGTCATTTAAATAATTAAGTGATTATTTAACTTGGGGTTGTTTGGGGAAGCTACTAAGGATTTTAGAAGACCTTTAGTTCTCTCCAATCCTATCCCAAAGTATCTCCATTCTGCTAATGAAATGCATTAATGTGTTGATAGAAGAACAAGGTGGAAGATTCTAAATGAAAGAGGAAAGCAGGAAACATTACCCTAATTGGTCTGAAAGGCAGAAATTCACTTTAAATTAGATCTCATTTGTAAGTGAGGTAGGGGAAGGTTAGGTCTTTAAAAGTCAAGCTAACAATGTTAAAAATAACTCATAAAAATACTGGTAATTTTAAACCTAGTAAGATGGAGAAAATCATGATGCTATGGGGTCTGTGCTGAACTTTTTGTAAGTCTAGTTGTTGAGGTGAGTATACCGTAGTGCATATGCAGGTGGACACTTTGTAGTTAGCAAAAGGCACGCGATTGGATGGAGAAAGATTGATTCATGGTCATCTGTCTGTCTGTGACATAACAAATACCTAATGATGAAACTGTTCATCAAAACAGAACGGCAGTAACCAAGATAAACTATATTGTATTACCAATAGGGGGCTCTGTGGCTTTGCAATACAATTGTGCTCATTCATTTAAATGCCCCCCCCCAACCCCCCTCCAATGAACCACTTTGCTTTGTTAATAAACTGTTGGGGCCTTCTATCCATCTATCTATCCCTCCATCCTTCCATTCTTTCAGTTAGTGTCATTTACCTGCAATTCTTCATTAGTTAACGGTGAAAATACTCAGAAGGCAAATAGCTCCACTGCTTTCTCTCCACCTCATTGGGATTGTGGGAACTCTTATTGAGTGGTGAGGGTTAGGGTAATGAAACTTGGAAAAATGCCATCCCAGGATTCCTCTGTGCTACCAATATGCAAATAATTTAATAGTAATGCAGTCAAGAGTTCCCTGAGTAAAGACTCTCCATTTTCATCACTGTTGGTAAGTGCCAAGAGGGACAGATGAGAATAAGTTATAGCCACATTGTGACATGTAATAAATCTTCCAAAAGAGGTTTACACATACTCAGCTCTTTGGCTTTTATCCTGTGTACGACACTTCTGTTTGCTTTGCATCTAAGCAACAGAAAGTAATCAGCCTCTAAGAACTTAATTATTGGTTGCACGGATAACCCTTAGGGTGTGTGTGTCCAGTCACTTGGGCCTCCTCCTACATCTCTCATCACATAAAGCAATATGCTTCTCTGAGTGCCAGCCCCTCTGGAAAGCATGGGGGTTCATTTCTTCTTCAAGGGGAAGACAAAGGGCTGCTGAAACAACAGAATACATCGAAATGGCCCTTCTTTGGGAAAATGAGCTGCTAACAGTTCTTGATGACTGAAACAAAGGAAGAGTCCTAGGGCTAGAAATCACTCAAGAACAGAGCCTTGATAACAGTCAGCCGCGGAGAAGTAGAAATTGTAAGGAATTCTAGGGAGAGCAATGGGGCAATACTGTAACAGGGTTGCAAAATCCAACTCAGAATCACACTAGTATATTAATGAGACAAGTTTAAACCAGTCACACTCCCACCTCTAAACCAAACTGTTAACACAGTTTAACACACTTTCAAAGGGGCACCCCTATGATGTGCTAATGAAGTCACTTTCTTCCCAGCAGGAGTCAATGGGCTTTCCCTTCTTTGTTGAGCTCTCTTTGATCAGGCAAACAAAATACTCAAATACCTTGTCAATCCTGGCAGGCAGTGTGTTTTTCAAATGTATCTTAGGGGAAACTGAGGCGTAAAGGATCAAATTTAAAATTTAAAGGTAGTACAATTATCTGAGTTTGGATGGATTTTCCGCTCCAGCTTTTCCCTACTGCTATTTAAACGTTGTGAAATGAATAAGAGCTGTTCAGGTATTATATCTTCTAAGTTAACATCTTGGAGAGTAACAATAGCTGTGAAATGCTCTCTAATTGTTAAACACTGAACAAATGTATGAAGTATTACATTTCAATTTTTTAAATTACATTGCAAATCGTTTGTGTGAAACTGGACATTTAAACAATTGGGTTAAAAAAAAAAAAAGCCTATAAGTACTAATGGATACATTCTAGAAACCAATGGATACATTTAAAGCAACCAAACAATTTAATTCAATTATTTTCAGAATAGCTTCAATGAAAGCAATCTCTTCAAAGGCATTGTTCCAGGTAGCTCCAAGGACAGAAACTATATTTTTTTAGATTAGGACAGTGGTGTGTACATTGGGTGTTTCTTTTTTTTTTTTAATTCTTTAAACTGTACACACAAAAATATACAATATATACTTTTCATGTGGATTCCACATTTCAAAATAAAAAAAGAATTTTCAAAAAGACTTTGTTGCATAGCTGAAACCTTAAAATGAATTGAGCAGAGACAATGCATTTAGCATTCTTAAAAGTTTCTTGCAAGATTTTATAGAAAAACTGCCCATTATTCTATTTGACAACAAGCCTATGAATTTTGAAGAAAACCAAAAAGAGAACCTGTAAAAAACAAAAGGATCTTTTTAACTGAATTACATAATATACAGATCACTATCTGTAATTTTTTTTATGAGCCTCTAGATTTCGGCAGAAAAGATTTTAAAATTTCTTATTGCTCTTATAAACCTTTGTGATTATCTGACAATGATTCATGTAATATTATTGTATATCTGACTTTGGCAGTTACCCATTACACCATGTTAACATATTTCAATAAGTAATCAATTTGGTTTCCACTACGCTGATTTAATTCAGGTTTCATTACTTGCCTAGTATTTATTTTTTAGGCATGTTGTCCATCTTAGTCTAGGACTGCCCTTTTTGCATTAGCCATTTTAGGATAAAATACTTAATAAGATTTGCATTTAAAAAATGAACTAGAGGAACTGGACCCCCTCCAGCCAGAACAAGTAATTATGTCATTTGTATTGCAAAGCAGGAGTGGCTATAAAGCAATGGTATACTTTTTTAAAGATTGATAACCTTAAGCTGTATTATATTACACATAAAATGGCAGGTCTGACAGAGGAACTAAACGTGGGCAGTGTATAAAATCCTGAGACTTGTAGAGAGTTTCAAAGTTTTTACTTTGCCTTCCGATGACATACTCAATTAAAAGCAATCATTTGCAGTCTATGTCCTTATTTTCTATTATATCTCCGTGCCCTACATCAGTCTGTCTCACAGAGAACCCTATGTTTATGTAGATAACCCATGTCACATAGGACTGAATGCTTTCAGATTTACGTCCTAATATTCAGAGGCCAAAGTTAGATTGTATCTATAAGAAGTGGCCAATACAAATGAACCTATTTAGTTGCCTGTAATCACCTAGGAGGCACTCAGTCTGCCCCACTGAAATTTTCCATTGTTCATAATGACTGAAACCTGGCAATGCTGTTGATGTTACTGTCGCTGCTAAGAAGAACCCAACAGAGAACCTTTATTGAGCCTTTGGTAGTCAGTACTATGCTCTAAGTGCTGTGTTAAGTACTATCTCATTAATCCTCACAATAACTTTTCAAGGTTGGTATTAGTCGTAGGAATGAGATGTGTTTATGAAGGTTACATCATGATCCCAGGGCCACAAGCTATTAAAGTGGTAAAATTGGGATTTGAACCCAGTCTAGGTCTAACTCCAGAGCTAATGTTTTTTTTTTTTTTTTTTAATGTTTTTATTTATTTTTGAGACAGAGAGAGACAGAGCATGAGCAGGGGAGGGGCAGAGAGAGAGGGAGACACAGAATCCGAAGCAGGCTCCAGGCTCTGAGCTGTCAGCACACAGCCTGATGCGCGACTCGAACTCACGAACTGTGAGATCATGACCTGAGCCAAAGCCGGACACTTAACCGACTGAGCCACACAGGCACCCCCAGAGCCGGTCTTCTTAATCATTATGATAAACTTATAAAAACTAAAAAAATCTTTTAAAAATATTCCTAAGATATTCCCCTAACAAAAGCATCTATGACTATGTTTCAGTGAATGACAGGGTATTATAATTTCCTGGCCTATATTGAAATCTTTTGAATTAGAAGTGGTCCCCTTGTTACTTTGTGGAAGAAGGTTTGTGATAGAATGTGCCCAAATTATCAATTATGGTCTTTCTTTAGGATGAAAGGATACATAGCAGGTTATTATTTAGGCAATGGTCAAATTGATAGTTCTCAGATTGGATGAAAGTGCTCCGAACCTTAAGTTCACAGGGCTCACATTCTCATAAAGGGCAACAGAAAGACATGCAGGGCAAATGGGAAAAGCAGTCTCATAAGAAAATCAAAATACCTCAGAAGCACTAACCAGTGTGATATGAACCAAGAATGCTGACTGCTGACCGGGACAGCTTATACTCTTCTTACTTGCTCAGGAAACCCATTTAGGGAGTTGTTAAAAACTGAGAGAGGCAATTTAGAGATAGCAACATCCTCTTAGACTTCAAAGAGGAGGAAATATATTTAGGGACCTTTCTGATATAAAAAGCCATTATAATTTTGAAGCTTTTCCTTAAAATATATCTTTCTCAATTTGAAACTCTAATGTTCAGTAATTGAATTCAATGTTTAATTGCTCAATATTTCAATCAACAGTCTACTTGATACAATAAATCAAACAAAGCCTCCGATAGTGTATTTTATATTATTTATACAGACATACAGATACACATATATGCATATATATTTATATCATAATTGACACTCAGCATTTTTTAGTTAATTACGGAATAAGATTTATTAGTTTCCCAAGGCTGTCATAACAAAGTACCACAAAATGATTGCTTAAACGATAGAAATGTGCTGTCTCACAGTTTTGGAGGCTCTAAGACCAAGTTCAAGGCATCCATAGGATTGGTCTCTTCTGAGGCCTGTGAGGAAGAATCTGTTTTGTGCCTCTCCCCTCGCTTCTGGTAGTTTGATGACAATCTTTGATGTTTCTTGACTTGTAGAAATATTGGCCTGATCTCTGCCTTCGTCTTCACATGACAGTTTCCCTGTGTGCATTTCTGTCTCCAGTTTTCCCCTTTTATGAGGACACCAATCATATTGGATCAGGGGCCTACTCCACTGCGATATGACATCATCTTACCATTACATCTGCAATAACCCTGTCTCCAAATAAGGTTACATTCTGAGGTACCGGAAATCAAGACTTCAAATATGGGTTCTGAGGGGACCCAATTCACCTCATAACATAAGCTTTAACTTTTGAAAGGAGGGAAATATTTAGGATCAGAATAGAGTTGTAAGAAACTTTAGAAATCCATCTGTCTTCCATATGAGAATACCTCAGCCCAGAGAAATTAAGTGGCTTACCTACTGAACACAGTCAGTGGCAGAACTGGGACTGAAATTCAGATTCCAATATATAAACACAATGTGGTTTCCCACTGCCTAGGCTGCAACTTACGAAAAGTGTACTGGGATAAATTATTTCATTTAGAAACTGATTTTTTCTTTTCTTTTCTTTTTTAATATTTGTTTATTTATTTTGAGAGAGGGAGAGAGAGTGCATGTGCACAAGAGACTGGGGGAGAGGCAGAGAGAGACAGAGAGAGAATCCCAAGCAGGCTCCATGTTGCAGTGTGAGCCTGATGTTGGGCTCAAACACACAAACTGTGAGATTATGACCTGAGCCGAAATCAATAATCTGTTGTCCAACCATCTGCACTCCCCAGGTACTACTCCTAAAAACTGATTTTTTTTTCTGATAGGAAAATTAAATTGTTAAATAAGATTTTAAAGGTGAGAGTGTATATGTTTCACACATTTTATGTAGAAAATTATGGAAGCTTCACAAGAACAATATACTAAATAGTTAAATAACAATAATTTAATCTCGAATTCTCTTTCCAGGGACACTTAGGTATCAAAGGCATTGCAGAAAGCACTGTACTTCACTATCTCAATGTATCTTAAGACTTCAAAAGGTGAGTGCAATTATTATCATTAGAAAGATGAGCAAAACAGAAAGATGTCAAATAAGTTGACCAAAGTCACGTGGATAATAAGTTGTATAAGTAGAAATCAAAAAGGTCAACTATCACTGTGCTGTCCCATATATTTGATTTTTGGTAGCACAAAACAGCCTGTAAAAGTATACAGGAAGAAGAGATCAAAGATGAATCATTTTAGACATAATTTTCCTGCTGGAAGACATGGCCACCATATAAGTAAAAGCACTCCTTAGCTAAGAGTGTGAAAAGAAGTTCAAGGTGTCAAAATTGAATCATTGATGAAATTTGTAGTTAATGTGAAAAATGTTCAATAAATTTGAATAGACAAAGACCTGGGAGATTTGAAGAGAACCAGGAAAGACTGCAGCCAGATATCTTACATTAGGAAAGATGTGAATGAAAGCAGTTTATTGAACCTAATCCCATACCGGAAACAAATCTTACTTTGATATTTGCATCACCACTGTCTGGTGTGCAAGAAATGATTAGTAAGTATATATAAATATATTGGAATTAAATTTTTGAAAATGTCTATAGGAAGACATTTTCCATAGAATTTTGAGGATTATAATTAGATATAAGTGTAGTAAATGTACATAATTCCATAATAATCTATTCTACTGGTTTGAAAATTGATCCATGCAAAGGAGAGTAATAGCCAACATTAACTGAGCACATACTATGTTTCAGGGACGGTTGCAAATAGTTTATCAATATTGCTTTTTTCCCCGCAACAAATTTATGATGCGCGTACTATTACAATCTCCATTTAAAATGAGGAAAATGAGGTTTAGAAGTCACAGAGTAAAGGACCCACTGGATTATTCAGAGCAATCACTCTTAACCACTGATATCACCAAGGAAGAAGAAATGATACATGAAGGAATTTAATTCAGCTTTTTTTTCACCTATCATAGCACTTGGCAGGTATTTAATAAATGTTGGATAAAGTGCACTGAAGTTTTAAGTTATGTTTTATTAAGGATTGGGTGCATGGAAATGCTGAATAGTACAGGGGTGTCTTCAGGGGATAAAGCAGATGATGCTACAGAATGAGAGGAAACATCCGAACCAAGAAGCCTCATCAAGTAAAAGTAATCTATGCATAAGCATGGATAGACAGGGTAACCTTGTGTAGAAAGGGAAATACTCTGCCATATATTGCTGTGTTTCATCAGATCTTGACTTTCAGAAATCAATATAAGAAAGTTAAGTTTAAGTTAATGGTCATGAAACCCATGGAAAGAATTTCCCTGGGAAATTTATGTATTTTGCAATTATCTATTTCAAAAAATTGAAATATGAACCATATTATTAATATTGTATAACCATAAAAATTTCATCAGTACGTTATTTTATTTTTTTTATAAATTTTGTTTACTGTTTATTTATTTTTAAGAGAGAGGCACAACACGAGCGGGGGAGGGGCAGAGAGGGACACCCAGAACCCAAGGCAGACTCCAGGCTCTGAGCTGTCAGCACAGAGCCCCAAGCACGGCTCAAACTCACGGGCCATGAGATCATGACCTGAGCCGAAGTCGGATGCTTAACCAACTGAGCCACTCAGGAGCCCCTCAGCAGTAAGTTATTAAAACAAAATAGATGATAGGTGAATTATTTGGGAGTGTGTTTATGAGTGTATGGAAAGTTATATTGAACTATTAAATGGCAAAATGCCTTAAATTATTAAAATAAATAATATTTAATTAATATTAATACATATTTAAATAGTTAATTAATAATTATTTAATAAAAAATGCCAAAATTAGTCAATGTGAAAATAACTAAATAATTGAGTTATTTAGCATCAAAATACTTTGATGCTAAAATATATGAGCAACTGCCTCAAGATATGGACAACTTAAAATATATAAGCCACTATTTACATTTCAAATATAAACAGATTTATTTCACATTTATTGAGTTTCTGCTATATGCCAAATATTGTGCCAGGCTCCAGAATGTCTTCATATTTAAAAAAAAAAAAAAAAACTACTGGGGTGCCTCAGTCAATTGATCATCCAACTCTTGATTTAGGCTCAGGTCATGATCCCAGGGTTGTGGGATCCAGCCCCACATTGGTCTCTGTGCTGAGAGAGTGGAGACTGCTTGGGATTTTCTTTCTCCCTCTCTCTCTGCCCCTTCCCCATTTGCATGCGTGCACTTTTCTCTCTCCTTCTCTCAAAATAGATAAATTTTAAAAACTTTAAAAATTAAAAAAAATTAAAATAAAACAAAATAAAATAAAAAATAACTACCATTTGTTAATTTTTTTTTTTTTTTGTTTACGAACTGTGGAAACACTTGGCATTACTAATTTTCCCCAATTAGAGAATTTTGATTTCTACATCTTTTAAGTGAATATACGGGTGCCTGGGTGGCTCAGTTGGTTGAGCCTCCGACTCTTGATTTTGGCTCAGTTTTTTACCCCAGCATTGTGGGATCAAGCCCTGCTTCAGGCTCCATGCTGACCATGGAGTCTGCTTGAGATTCTCTCTCTCCCTTTCTCTCTCTCTCTCCCTCTACCCCTCTCCCCTACCTGCACTCACTCTCTCTAAAGAAAATGAAATAAAAAATAATAATTAAAAATAAATGAATATAAATTTTTGACAAATATTTTCTGAATGTTAGATAAAATTTGTTGCAGCCTCAAACCACTATTCACTATGTTTATCAGATTCAGAGGCTGAATTTAAAAATATACTTATATTTTCCATCTTTTTTGAGAAAATTATTAGTATGCCTTTAAGCCTTGGTACTAACCCAAAGATAGCTATTTCAGTCAGTTGCAAAAAAAAAAAAATTCTACTCAGGTGCAGAACCCATACCCTCTCAGACAATGGGCCTAACCTACATACTAAATAAAAAATAAATGGGAATATGCAAAGATAAACTTACCTAAGGAACATCGGTAGCTATTTCTGCACTAAATGCCATTTTCAATCACCACTGACTCACTAGAGGCAAAGGGCCCAGAAAGAACATTAATCTAACTCAGTATTTTGGAAATACTCTTAATTAACACATGAACTTTATCACCTCCCCTACATACTTCTTCATCTACGTTCTCTAACTCATAAATAGCATTATTAGCCTTCCACGTTTTCCAAAATGGAAACCTCAAGCTATTCTCAAGTCCTCTCCCTCTCCACAGCCAATCAAATGTGAAATTCTGTCAGTTCAGCTTCTGAAAACTGATGGCATTCATTTCCTTCTCCACTTGTTCCTTAATTCAAATGCCCACCTTCTAACCTGGACTAATGCAAGAGTCACTAAAGCCCTACCTCCCTCTGGTCCGCTCTGCCCTCCAGTCAGTCTTCACTTCACCCAAGTTAAAGACCTGACTTGTCATTCCCTGCATAAAAATCTTGTAAGTTCTAGCCAAAGAATCCAAAGAATTCTAAAGAATCTAAACCATTCTTTTTATGGAATTCATGTTGAGAGACTACGGCTTCTGTGCGGGTCTTTTCAGAGCTGAGCATGAATAAAAGAAATGACATTGGTATTACTAAATAGTTTTACTACAAAATTCTTAACTAATGTATACTTATTAAATATTTACAATGATTCCAGCTATAGTTTTAAATTCCCTTCAAATATATATGTACATATCATATGTTGTATGTATTATGTATATGCATTACATAGATGTATATGTTTACATTTTACTTTGTTTTGAAAGACTTGGTAAGATGCTTTGAACCTTAGTAGTAGTAATCTAAAGATGGCCATCTTATTAGGTTGCAAAAAATGTGCCCTAAATACCCTAGTTTATAATTCAGCAAAGTGCTTGGAGGAGGCACAGTAGATGATGAATAGTAAAGATGGGGTTATTACTCAAGTCTCATTTGTGACAGTTGACTTCCGTGATATTTATCTTACATTTTTCTTTTTGGCTGTGTGTGTGAGTGTAATACAGTTTATATATTAACATTTGTCCATCTGTTATTATATTGGCAGCAGGAGATTTTCATTGATTAGTTTCTCTCTATTTGCTTTTTCTTTCTCTAAACCTTCGTGCTGTAATGCAGAAGATTTATTTTCAATGATTTATTAAAATGTAATTCTAAGGTGACTCCTTATCAAGGAAGTAATCTGCAGGCTATCTTTGTTTAAACTTGCAACCTGCTTTGTCAAGGAAAACTGCCTATGAAATTTTCATTATAATAGACAGCTTTTCATAATGAATGAAAAACAGCTATTATGATTGAAAACAAATTGCTCTGAAACATATTCTTTGAAACAATGTGCTGCTTAATTGTATTTTGGAGGAGGGGGGGGGAGCAAAGGCAATTCTATTTAATTGGTTACATTTTTCAGTTCTATAAATTAATTTGCACTACCCAATATCACTTAATTTTTCCCTAGGAAAGCTTTTGCTTGCCCTAGCAATATTATAACTGCTAATTCAATTACACTGAAATTGTTTAATAGAAAATATAATTGCTTATTCATACAGAATACCCATTAAAGCAGTGCAAAAGCGTGAACCCGAGGGTTACTGCATATTAATACTTTGGGAATAAAGATGGGAATGTTGTGCAGAGAAGGTGCTGGCTGATCTTTAATTGTTCATCACCTGCCTCCAAAATAATATGAATGGACCCAAACTAAATGACCACTCATTACAAGTTTCAATTTAGGAGCTTGGCTGGGGTCAGCAGATTGCTTATGCTGATCGCAATGATTTGAAGTTGTGATTACCATAAGCAATTTAAATTTTATTGATCTCCTCTTCTGAAAGTTGTAATTGAGCATAGATGTTGGACCCAGAGCTCTCCAAACTAAATTGTACTCTGAAGCCCTTGCTGGATTCCTGCAAGAATCAATAAGCAGTCAGTCACATTAACAATGAAATAGGTCCATTAACATACGGTGCTATTGGTGAAACTTTATTTAGGAAGGGTGTTAGTTCACTTCATTGTTTTATCAATGAATCTTGGCTGTACAAGGAAAAGTATTGCTTTAATATGTATAATAAGCTTGTATGAAAATGAAATTATATATTATAAATATATGGAATATGACTAGGTAGGCAGTTGAGTCCTTATATGAGAGTCATTGTGATTCATATCATCATTTTACTGTAAACAGAGGTTTCATATGACTGGAATTGCAGCTTGCCCGCTGCAGTGCTTTGCAGTAATTCGGGATTTTTATTCCTCTTTATTAGATACAAGGTTTCCCTCCATCAAGGTTAAGTACATCTCGAAGTCTCCATGTTCAGTGGTAAGTAGTGGCTTGTTAGGGAAGCTATATGACCTATCCTGCTGAGCTAGAGTGAGAAAGCTGGGAATTCTAACAGAAATCCAAACAGGTCCAGGCAATTTGGGACAGCATTTTATACCTGGAGCACTACTGAGCTTTAGGGACAACTGTGGCTTACATATTGTTATCAAATTATAAAACGCTTAAAACTGCAAAAGTCTATTAAAGCTTTATGACAATAGGGCATTATTTGTTTTTCCAAAATTAATCAGTTAACTTCTCTTTCATTCGCTTCCCTCTCAAATTATGAATAGTAAACTCCAGAAGATTCCCCACCTCTTGGAAATTTTAAACCCAAAGAAGCATGGGGATGAGAACACCAACGTCTAAGAAACTTCCTACTCATCCCATGAGTTTTGGGATGTCTGAATTACCTGTTGCATGGGGCTCTCTAATGTGGCATAATATAGTAAAGGAAAAAGAAAATGAGATCAAAAACGTTTCTGTCTAATTTTTATTACTTGAGGTTAATTCAACAATAGTACATACGGCCAACTTTTATTTTTTGATTCAACCAAGGTCAGGAATGAAGAGGTGGGAAGGAAATGTCAGATCAAGGGTCAGATCAAGGTAGAGAATGTTATCTGATTCAGGATGTGCTTCAGGTCTTTGCTAGAATATCTCAAAGAATTCTGGAACTCAGCTTCTCAACTACATCTTTTGCCCTCATGACCTTGATGGTACATGTAAAGCCCAGTGGAAATTTACTTCAAATATGGCCTTGGGTCATGTCTGTCTTTATGGGGAAGGTTTCTATAGTGGCTTTGCTTCAACAATCTCAAACAGCAACGAGGATTGACATGGGCTATGGAAGAGGCATACTGTATGGATCTGAATATCACATTTTTACCCACTTGTATTATGGAAATAAAGGCTAAATGGATTGGAAATGTTATACAATCCTTCTATGTTTCAGTTTCCTCAGTAGTTTCAGGATGATGATAGAGGACACTTCATATCTAGGGTTGATGTGGAGATTAATTGAGACAGTCCATGTAAGGAATCTAGTACAGTGCTTGCTACAGTGTATTCTCAATAAAGGTTATTTGTTAATAGGAAGACACATGTCTGAGTTGCCTAGGATAGCCATGGTTTCTTGTAGTGTCCTCTTACAACGGTTTGGATGAAAAACTAAATGTCCACTTGAGCTATCATTATCATTCAATGAAACTGTGAGTGAAAAAGCATGGCATGGACATTTTCTCCTGACAGAATGAGAAATTGAGAGAACTCGAGGAGCCATATGGTCAGTGAGAGTTAGAGTTCACGCAGGACAAGGTGATATGGGCTGCCAAGAACTTAAGTAGGCCTAGACAACATGAAAAACTACTAAACATTTTCTCTTACCCACTCCCACCTTCCTTGTGAGAGCTCTGCTCCCAACCTTAAGTGGTCTCTGTTCCGCCCAGGCATCTCTTCCTTAGTGTGACTTGCCCTCACTGTTTGAGGCTGCCTAATACTTCCTAGGATGGCAGTGGATTCAGGGTAACTTTCTTTGGAGAAATATCTCATGCTCTGGGTGTTGTTTTTGTTGTTAATCGCCTCCACCCTATTCACTTTTAACCCATTCTTTATACTCTATCTTTGGTAAATGATTTCACGTTTAAATTCCGATTAAATTGCAATGGCTTGGGTTTTTTTGTTTGTTTTTCAAATAAGTTGTTTATGGAGTGGGTGATGAAATGAGTGAATGAACAGTCAGAGGGGTTTTTGTGTTTTAACAGATGTCTGGTGATGCCGTACCTGAACTTTAACAAACTATTCTTAACAGGTAACTGTTCTTAAAAGGTAAATTTCTAGGTTCCATAGCAGGCCATTAAAGGAGATAGTATAAAGCAAGAAGCTTTCCAAGCAACTCTTAAATCATACATTTAACCTACTTGCATGGTGGAGAAAATTTAAGAGAAGATGTAGAGGAAGATGCACAATAAATGGATGAAGTGAATGTTACACAAATTAACTAACAGTAAAGCAAAATAGAAGTGATAAAGTAATAGAAAAAAAAACAAGGAAAATAAAGTGGGGTTGCTTTGGAGACAACCGAAGCTAAGGGGATGATAAGTTATTTCAATGCATCGTCCTGGGTTCAAATGCCAGTTTCATGGCTTACTGACTATGTGACTGTGACTTACAAGTTTCATCTGTAAAGTGGGTATAAAAATACTATTTACTTTATAGGTCATGAGAATTATGTAAAAGAATCTGTGTAAAAATACTTCTCATGCAGCCTGGCACCTAGTGAATGCTCAATAGTGGTTATCATGAAACACTTAATGCGGTAGAAATGCAAAGTAACATTTCTCGCATCACACTATTCTTCCTACTTTAATCTATCGAATGCCATAAACAAGAAAAGCTTTCATGATTAATATTTTCCTGTTTTGTTTTTTTTTTCCTGACTGGTAGCCTCTAGAGAAAAGGTTTTTTTCCCGCTTTGGTAAAATGGGTAGTTTCTCTGGTAAATGATTTCTTTTGCCCCAGAGTGATTTGGCTTCAGATCGTAGTATGATTAAAAATTTAAATCCAAGAGTCTATGATAATAATTAAGCAAGGGCTGTGTGTATTTTGCTTCAGGGCAAGTGTCATGCCAACCAACAACTACCTGTTGTTGGAATTACAGTGTAGAGTAAGGTTCCTTCCTGAGCCATGGAGTTTGTATGCCCTGGCTTCCTACTCACAGGCACTCACGGGCATTACCCTGACACATAACTTCAACAGTTTAGAACCTGAACCTAATAGTTACGCATTTCTGCTCAAATGACAGTCAGTCCCGTGTTCCTGAGTCAGTACAAGGCTTTATGTAGTGACTGTGACACCGAGCAGCCTTCCATCTTGGGGCCCCTCTATATCCTACAGCTTTGTAGTCCTCTCGGGTGTAATGTGTTGTAATTCAATAAATTGTTGGATAACCTCTACAAATAAAGAGAAGGGAATTCTCAAAGAGAAAGTCCTTTTGCTTTCCAATCTGCCTGCTTTCTAAGAACCCATGCCTCATTTCCCCCTGTTCACATGTTTACCTGACACCAGCAGGGCTGTGTGTTCTACAGACTTGGAACAGCAAACTAGAAATACCGTACTCTGTACCAAGACTGCCTCTCGGCAGAGAATGGTGTGTATGAGCAGCCCGTTTTCCAGATGCATCCTAGATGTGAGACTGTAAGTTTCCCTTATTGACTTCAATGTGGATAGTGGCCAGGTGAAGGGGGGTGGTATGGTGCGTGCTGGGACAGGGACAGACCAGTAGGGGCTTGTTCTTAAATAGAATCCCTTTGAGCTCAAAACGTTTACGAGACACAAGGTGAAGAATATGAAACCATTTCTCTAATTCACTTTATTCTGAAGGGCATACATCTTATGGGAAAGTGTGACCAACCAGATTCAACTCTGCTCACATCCTGTATTTTAAGGTCTAAATTTAACTAGTTAACATTTAAATGGATTGGGGCTATTAGTACAGAAAGTGTGATGGGCTATGTTCCCCCAAATTTTACATCTCCCACCCCTTCAGCCTTTTCGCTTTAGGCCTGTCGTTCATATTCTCTGGCTTGCATGTTGTTTCTCAGTTAAGACATAACTTATAGGTCTTACTTTTCTTATTCTTTTTTTAAGTATTGAAGTTTCTCTGGAGGTAAAAATGAACATTTATTTTATGGAAATATCTGTATTTATTTAAAGACTCAATTGCTTGATTATTCAAGAATTATTAATTTGTATAATAAGCTGATTAGTACAGTAATTATATTTAAACACACACACACGCACGCACGCACACACACATACCATTTGCATTTTCTGCACATAGTTATTGGCAAATAGTCACATGGCCATACTGAACCCGGCAGTAGGTAGTGTATTTTTGTGCCCTGGGAAAAGAAGGAATGGATTTGTGAATGGTTTGAGGTTTTTGTACTACTATTCCTCTCACAGAACCCTGAATTTTTTTCAACAGCTGTCTAGGTCAAGCATAATGATTCTGATGAAAAGTGAAGGATTCTACTGTATGTAATTGGACTTTGACAGAACAGTTTTGCACAAAGAGAAGGTTATTATTGAAACTTGGCCATGACAAAGAAACTGGTACAGCTTACTTTTGTCATCTAGTCTTAAATTCATCAACCTTGGTTTAAGAACGGTTTTGATACCACAGTGAAGAAGAAAAGATTTCTAGTTTGAGGTCATTAGACATGAACCGCTTGAACGAAAGAAAAATGAGTCGTTTAAAATGGCTACAGCGGAGGATATTGTTTGTATCAGCATGGAACAGAATGAGCTGCCTCAGAAAACTACAAGAATCCCAATTAGACATATTTTTCCTCCGGATGGAAACTGGTAACAAAGATAAAGGAGTCCAATAACGAACTCTTTATTTTTCTTTCTCTTGACACACCCCCTCTTTTGTATCAGGCACTAAAAAACATGCCTGCCCTAAAATCTTGAATATTGAGCATTTTGATGTTTCCTCCCTTTTTTCTAAGAATTTAACATTTCCCACAATTTTGTAGCACTGATAACTATCACTCCTGTCCCCTGATAATCTCAGTTCCATGCAACTTGTAAAAGGCAGTCTGACCCTGAGACTTCATAGAGGGTGGCAGATGGCTTTCGTGAATGCCTATTTCTGCTATTAAAATAAAATGACAGGAAACACCACAGAGAAGTTTCTTTTATTTGAAAAAAAAAATGAGGGTTGCCATATGATGTGAAATACAAATCTAAGGGCTTTGGCAGTCACTAACCTCACGTAGCATGGTTATCACTGGAAGGTAAATGTAACATCCACCTTCAGGTCTCCATGAAAGATGCATTGTGCGAAAGGCAAGACAGTGCTTTCTGGCCCACCACTTACACGTGTAGCAATTTATTATATGAAAATGCAGAGTGCAACTCACACAACTTGTGAGCACTTATTGAAGTTGCCAGGCAAAAATATTTTCCTCCATGCTACATTAGCATTTTCTGGTTTAGACCAGCTGATCTTTTTGAATTGGGCTGCATGAATCATCACATCCAGTATGTAAATTTCACACGTATATTTAAATATTTTTCCTTTCAAATTGGAACCAGAATTCATATTATAGCCAATATAGTCTGGAAAAAAAAATAAAAAGTAAGGTCCTTTGCTGTCCTTTGTTCCCTCCACACATCTAAAAATTCTAAGAGCCTACAAGCTTAATGTGGAGAGCATCAGGGATGTTTTCAATAGTCAAGAGTGTCACTCATTCTACTTTTTCAAAGTTCTTAGTTCCCATTAATAATTTTATATACCATAATCATTCACCTTGAACATTTGCTAATACGTTTAAAATGCCATTCTCTACTTAATTGTTTCCAACAAGCGCTTTTATTGAACATCCACCAGGCAAAAATGTACCATTTCGAGTGTTCTGGAACCTCCTGCTTTCGTTTATTAATAACTCCCAAACAGAATGTCTGCTTTAGACATTAGTTTCCGAAATAGAATCGAATCTTAATTAGTTCAAGAGAAACTCTACTTAAGTAGTCTTAGAGAAAATGCGCTAATTTCCCCTCTAATATATCCTCCTGTTGTTTGACTGTGATGAGAATGGTCTTTTAAAAGAGGCCTCAGGTGTGAAACCAACTGTTCAGGCTCATTGTCAGCTGCTGGTTTCTAGAGTATTAATTCAAAATTAGTGAAAATATAAGACTATGTCTACATTGGCCAACTCTATTGCAAAATTGAGCAATTTTCAGTCAAGGGTGCAGCATCCTCTACAATGCCCTTGAGGAAGATTCAGAAGCTCATTCTATTTCCATCTGCTTCCATCATTAGAGAATGCAGTTGATTGATTCAACCTCACTAACAATAAGAACGGATGCTGTTTAACTAAAAGGTGAGTATAGGCATAACATCTACGTCAGAATTTAGAAAAATAGCAGGCTCTTTGTTAATTTATATACAGATATGGATACACATAAATTTATACATAGATACATATAATTTTTAAAGATAGAAATTATGGGTCTCATGGTATGAAATGCCCTTATTTGTATTGGGCCCTTGTTATTGGGTGAAAAGTGCAAAACAAGAGTGGGCACCCATGAGCCAGCTAATGCCTCTCATTCTGTCTTCCAGCAGGAAATGAACACTGAATACGAATAGCACACATCTTCCATGCCACTCATTTAGCATCCTTCATATGTTCCATTATCAGCAGCATTATAATTCATATTATTATTGATGGAATTTGGTGTATATAGCTGATTTCCCTAAAAATATCAGACCTTCCTTTTGAGTAAAAATTGGTATATATTTAAAATCCCTTGCGGGCCCTAGTGAAGTGCTGTATACAAAGTAGGCACTCAGGAAAAATATGTTGGAAGATAAATTAATCAAAAGCACTATATTATAAGCTATCTATTAAATGCTTAAGTACAGATTGTTAATTGCCCCCTAATATCTACTCACTTCTTTCCTGTAGGAACACAATGCCTATCCCCATCCTCCAGTTTTAGCAGGGCACACGGCTGTCTTGTTAGGGACTACATTTCCCCATTGGCTAGCAGATAGATAATATGTTCAATGTCTAGCTCATTTCTTTAACAATGAAACTGGTACCTTCTATCTCTTTCATCTTTTCAGGGGTGGTGGTGAGCCATCTTCACTGATGTGAGATGAGCAACACTTAGGGAATGCTAGAAAATGAGGCAGAAGGAATCTAGATAAAGTGAAGCTTTCTATGTGTTAGAAACTTGTCCCCTATCGCTGCACTGTTACATGTGAAAGAAATAAAGTTCTATTTTCTTTTTGAGTGATTGTATTTTGGAGTATCTTTGTCACTGCACCTTCACTAGCAGCCTCTTTTACATAAATGCATAATGTTCTTTTCCATAGGTGCCATTCTAGAATTTCACGGGTTCACCTGTTGTCTGCTAGTAGGTCTATGATAATCTGAGAAAGCAGCTAGACCGGACCCTTGCAAGAGGGTTTGTGTCCTACATGTTGAAGACTGAAGAGGACTCTGTTAAGAATGCCAGCTCCCAAGTAAAATATGGGCAAAACTGGTTGGAGTTGAAGTCTTCCTTGTAAAGAGGTGCTGCACATTTGAGAAGTCAGTACCACACAGATCCTCAGACCAAGCTACCTTCATCGATTATGCAATCCGTAACTCTGCCTCAAATAAAATCAACAGGAATTTCTTTTAGGCTTTATAAATAACTGAAAACAAAGCTGAAACTTAGCCTTGGATGATGAAACTATTTTTTTTCTAAAAGCTTCTTTGTGGCCACACACACACACACACACACACACACATTATAAACAAATGGAAGAAAAAAGTTGTTTTATATTTCTGCTTAACACAGAAATCAACGTTTATTTATTTTTGGGACAGAGAGAGACAGAGCATGAACCGGGGAGGGGCAGAGAGAGGGAGACACAGAATCGGAAACAGGCTCCAGGCTCCGAGCCATCAGCCCAGAGCCTGATGCGGGGCTCGAACTCACTGACCGCGAGATCGTGACCTGGCTGAAGTCGGACGCTTAACCGACTGCGCCACCCAGGCGCCCCTTAACACAGAAATCATATTATTGTACAGAGTAAAACAGTAAACTTAATTTTGGGGCTCAATTGAGATTTGTTTAATTGATTGTTCAGAATACAGATATTCGAGAATATTACAGATTTCCTAGTTTCTATGACTAATAATTGGAAAAAGTTTCACTATAATTTACTAATCGAAATACTATTTTTTGGTCATTTTTGTTTGTTTGTTTGTTTTGACCAAATACAAAATGGCCATTATTCTAGTACAAAAGGAAATGTTTGGGGGAGTTTACTGAACACAAAAAAAATCAAGTGACTACTAGAGTTATTTGAGCTTATAGCTGTCCTTCAGTTGAGATTTCCAGAAATATCTGCCATAAATTTTATTCTGCATTTTAGATTAAGAAGGCAGTGTTTATTTCTGATAGGGTCAATGTATTTGCAGAAAAGGAAAGAAAATCTCTATATAACACTTAGGTCAAGTTTGCTATTTTGAGCAATAAATGTCGATGTCATAATAACATAATTTTTCTCCATAATACTAACCTTTTGAGAAAAGAAAAGCTTTCTTGTTGTTAAGCTGATCAGTTCTGTCTGGGTAAACAGGACTTAATCATGTAGCAATTACTTGTTTCAGAAAGACTCTCTGTTATTTGTGTTGTGTTAATCCACATCAAAATAAAATAGCCTTGGATAGGTAACTTTGTGACTTAGACTGACATAGATGATGATTAAGAGTGTCTAAAAACCTCATTTATGGCTCGATTTTAAAGAGCTAATTGAATCACTATACATTTAAATATAGTCCTTTGAAGATTTTTGGCAATCACTTCTAGAAAAAAATAACTGGTTGCATTTTTTAAAATTACCTGAAAAATAATAGCAAAATTCAATAATGGACTGAAAAAATAATCAATTACTTGAAAGCTACCTATTTTTTTCCAAATTACAATTATATACTAAGATCCTGAGTTTGGGGGATCATTTTAAGTAAAATTTCTACCACCCTCCCTTTATTTGAGAACATTTCTAAACTAAAAACAATTAAGTTTTGAGATCCATTTAATTTTTACTTCTTTTAAGTACCAGCATAAACATCTGCCATCTGGCATAGAAATTAACTCATATGGTGGGAGGAGAGATGAGATTTATTTAAAAGTTCTTTGTCTTTGATACTTTTCCCTACTGCATTTTCCACTAGTATAATTTGAACCTGACTGTATTTAAATAACCATTTATCGCCATAATGGAAGAGCAGACTTAAAAATACATAACTGCTGTCATTCCAGGAGACCGTATTAAGGAAACATAGAATTTGCCATTCTAGATCAGACCATTTGTCTGTCTTGTCTAACACTTGCCTCTGGCGGTGGCCAATATTGAAGACAATGGAGAACAGCAGAATTATGCAACATGAACACAAGCCATTTTTTAGGGGAATAATTATTTTCTCAGTTGGTAATCTTAGACTATGGAATATTAGAATTGAAACACCCCCATCTGTTTACATTATTAATATTTTTATCAATCAATAAACTAACCAGTTCTGTTAAAATTATTGTACTGAATTATACTTAATAATCTGTATGGTATTTCTGTATTTCTGTATATGAAATAATCTTATTGCACTAACACTGGGTATTTTAATGCTATGATTTTTGAGCATTAGGAAAATATGAGGACTTTCAGCTACAAAGCAAAAAAAAATGCCATTTAATTTCAGTGAATAGTGCAGAGTCTACATAAAGATGTATTTACTACAGAAGTTCAGCTTTCAGGTCCAGAAATTTAACATTATCTAATTTTATAGAAAAGTTACTATAGATAGTAGCAGAACAATCTTTTTCTGAGTGATTAATGAATTGACCAGAGTATAGACCTACATATTTTAATCTTCCTTGACAACTCACTAATGTTGTTGAAGAAAGTGCTATGGAGGCATCTCGATCCATCTCTGAAGTTATAGGCAGATGCAACAAACAGAATACTTACCAACTGTAGACCTCAAACACACTCATACACGATCTCTCCAACGCGCCAATCATATCAAACGTCCTGGTGTTCCCCAAACCCATTACTTGCCTTCACCTTACCCTCTGCTAATCCCTTCCTTACCTCTCCCCAAGTGAATATACATGACTTTCCTCTGAGATTATATACATTATGCACATTCTTGCATAAACTGCTATAATCCCTCAAGGAATCATAAATGCATAAAATGTGTGTACTCTGTCAGTCGACTCTTCACTTGGCCAATAAAATATATTTATAAAACAGCTTTTTTTCTGATCTTCACAATCAGAAAAAAAATTGAGGGTCAAAAGTAAATATTTGTTAATTAGCAGTACTGACCAAACGACAAGTCCCACTAATGATGAGACCACCTGTTTTGAACAAGACGTCCTTAATGTTCAGAAATCAAGAGTTTTAAATAATTTGGGTAAACACCTGCACACCTGGTTACTCGGCTGAGCTGAAAAATGGTGAGTGTTAGTGGCTGAAGATAGTATCAGACATCATTTCCACCCTCCAAAGTGCTGATATATCAGCTACTAATTTAATAAACTTTTTCCTGAAATGACAAATTCCTTCGGAGATATTTTTCAATATTTGTTGTTATCCATATTGAGGGATAATAAAATCATATATGACCATGGATGACTAAAGATATCCAAATGAATATGCTTAGGTAGTGAATGAGCTTTTAAAGTGCTCCTTTAATAGGTTAAGTAGTTGCAATAGTTTATTTCCATTGGCTTTGTACTTTACTGACAGTAAAAGAAGAGGCTCAAAAAAAAAAAAAAAAAAAAAAAAAAAAAAAAAAAACCCTAAAACTCCAAAACAAACCAAAACCAAAACAGAAAACCTTTTGCCTTCTTCCAATAAGAGGTGGAATGCTGATATTGAGCCCAGCTCTAAAGACATCTGGAAATCCTTGAATCAGTTCCTTAGCTCCTTGCATTTTGTAGGTTAGTCTTTCCATGGAGGCAAAAAGAACTCCTTCAGAGCAAATAATTCTTCCAGCAAAATCAGTCCCTGCCTTTTACATGGAGCATATCCAGTCAGAAATAAACCTGGCCAAGACTCCATCCATAATTCTACTAGACAATTTTTAAATCTGTTAGCCAGAACCTTGACTTTAGTATAAGGTTTATATATCTCTCCAAGTCAGTGATTCTCAAAGGGAGCAATTTTGTCTCCACATCACTCCTGCCCCAGAACATTTGTCAATGTCTGGAGACATTATTATTGTCCCCACCGTGGGGCTGGTACTGGCATAAAATGGGTAGCAGTCTGGAATGCTGCTAGACATCCTACACGTAGAGGGCATTCCACCCACCATAAAGAATTGTCTGGTCCAAAATGTCAATAGTGCTGAGGTTAAGAAGCCCTGTTCCAAATAAAGGGCGTTAGGAACACAACCAGAGAAAGTTAAAATGTTGGCCCACACATTCGGGAATGAGAATTGCAGGCATAGACCGGGACTTAAGTTAAACATAAACATATACAATTCTCAAAGTAATACACTAGGCTTCTGATACCCATTTTTAGTGCTCCTCTCTAAGGAACTAGGAAGAGCCCTTCTATATATTTCTGGTCAGTTCCTCAGTTTTCTGGTGATGCTGACGTGCCTGTCTCCCACGCAATTCACTAGGTCATCTGTGTTTTGTTTGGTCATGTCCTTGTTTCATGCTCTGCATTGCTATTTGCAAATAAGTCTAATCACTGAGAATGCAATGGCCTCAGATTAATTTTAAGCAGCAGCCTTTGTCCTATTATTCCTATGGGAGTTTTGCTTGCTCAGCAGCTCTGTGTCTAAACTGACCATTCTGTGCCATACTGAGACAGAGTGAGAGATTTGTTCTGCAACCTTCCACGGAAAAGATCACTTCCTGAGGAAGTTCCATTTGGAAAGGCACCCTTCATTGACTGTAAATATAAACACTATGACATTCCTGTACACCATCAGTAAAAATCCATTTACTTCTCGACCCCACTTGCTGCAACTACTCAATTTTTTCCCTCTTTAACCATTTCAATGCCCAGTAGCAAAAAAGACAGAATGTCATAAAGTGACAGAACATGCAAAGGTATCTTTGCAGCTCCAGGAGTAGGGATATTTCTAATTTTAAATTTTTCTAGAGGATAGGGTGCATTAATCAGCTGTCATTTATCCTGTTAATTCTGAACTGATAGAAGTACCTATAAAAAAAAGTTTACAGTTGTTGGAATTCATTCAAACTTGCTGCAGCTCTTGGATATCAACACCAACACAGACTTTCAAAATTGCTCCAAAGCTGAATACATATCTTCAATAAACTCTCAAATGATTAAGTTTAAAAATGAGTATTGTCTCAGACGACTGGTCTGATTTTCCGTTGTCATTGCTTTTCTCCTTACTGAACATGCACATCATATAACCTCTCTATCCCCTTTCTCTTGCTTTCTATACTCCTCTGCCACTTTTATTGCTCGACCATTCCTGAAGAAATGACAAATGGTTATCTTCAGATCATGTTTGAATGAGAGTAATAATAATAATAATAATGATACAAAAATACAAATTCAGAGAAGATGTGTTTGATTCAGAAGCCTGCGTATTTGTGCATGGTGTGAAAGGTGTCCTAAGAAGGTATTAATCTTATTTTCTCCTTTCATTTTACATGAAAGCTGTCATTATTGGGAGAAGAATAAAATGAACATAAGTATGATAAATGATAAGCGCACATGGAAGTCAATATACCACTCTGAGAGAGCATTGCTAATCAACCAGTGCAGTAGGCTAATGCACCATGTGAACAAGCACCTCAGAGAGATTCTAAATTTGTAACTCAGGGAAGCTTGGCATTTAACTTGAGCTGCTTTTGGCTTAAGGTGAAACAAAGGGTACAATCATGTTCCATTTGTGGATTACAGTAGCAAATCATGTTTCAGAAGGTGCCTTTGCAAGACAATGTAAAACAGAAGACCAATTCTATATCCCTAACAGGGCCTAGTATATACGTGAGTTGTTCAA
Organism: Leopardus geoffroyi; assembly: GCF_018350155.1. Lineage (NCBI taxonomy): Eukaryota > Metazoa > Chordata > Mammalia > Carnivora > Felidae > Leopardus > Leopardus geoffroyi. The sequence continues at coordinate 49,931,807 of NC_059341.1, forward strand.
CGAATGTTAAATAATGTTAATAAAAATGGGTGAGAGGAAGAAAATAAGTGAGAGAGTACCACACTTATTTTTTTTTTAATGAACAGTGAAAAGGAAGAGTAAGAGAATCAATTAATTCTCAGTTTGAAAGCTTTGCCTTATAAATTAAAGCTGATGAACATGATTTTTAAAATGCAAGTGCTTGAGTCTCTATGTTATTGGGGATCTGCCATGTTTTAATACATATTTTTTTTTTTGGCCATTGAAATTTTTTTTTAATTTTAATTTTTAAATTAATACATCCAAATTATTTAGCATATAGTGAAACAATGATTTCAGAAGTAGATTCCGTAAAGCCGCTTACCCATTTAGCCCATCCCTCCTCCCACAACCCTTCCAGCAACCCTCAGTTTGTTCTCCATATTTAGAGTCTCTTCTGTTTTGTCCCCCTCCTTGTTTTTATATATTTTTGTTTCCCTTCCCTTATGTTCATCTGTTTTGTCTCTTAAAGTCCTCATAGAAGTGAAGTCTTATGATTTTTGTCTTTCTCTGACTGACTAATTTCGCTTAGCATAACACCTTTCAGTTCCATCCACATAGTTGCAAATGGCAAGATTTCATTCTTTTTGATTGCCGGGTAATACTCCATTGTGTATATATACCACATCTTCTTTATCCATTCATCCATCGATGGACATTTGGGATCTTTCCATACTTTGGCTATTGTTGACAGTGCTGCTATACACGTGGGGTGCATGTGTCCCTTTGAAACAGCACACCTGTATCCCGTGGATAAATGCCTAGTAGTGCAATTCCTGGGTCGTAGGGTAGTTCTATTTTTAGTTTTTTGAGGAACCTCCATATTGTTTTTCAGAGCGACTGCACCAGCTTGCATTCCCACCAACAATGCAAAAGAGATCCTCTTTCTCTGCATCCTCGCCAACAGCTGTTGTTGCCTGAGTTGTTAGTATTAGCTATTCTGACAGGTATAAGGTGGTATCTCATTGTGGTTTTGATTTGTATTTCCCTGATGATGAGGGATGTTGAGCATTTTTTCATGTGTTGGTTGGCCATCTGGATATCTTCCTTGGAGAAGTGTCTATTCATGTCTTTTGCCCATTTCTTCACTGGATTATTTGTTTTTCATGTGTTGAGTTTGAGAAGTTCTTTATAGACTTTGGATACTAACCCTTTATCTGATGTGTCATTTGCAAATATCTTCTCCCATATTGTCGGTTGCCTTTTAGTTTTGCTGATTGTTTCCTTCGCTGTGCAAAAGCTTTTTATTTTGATGAGGTCCCAGTAATTCATTTTTGCTTTTGTTTCCCTTTCCTCTGGAGACATGTTGAGTAAGACATTGCTGCAGGCAAGATCAAAGAGGTTTTTGCCTGCTTTCTCCTAGATGATTTTGATGGTTTCTTGTCTTACATTGAGGTTTTTCATCCAGTTTGAGTTTATTTTTGTGTATGGTGTAAGAAAGTGGTCCAGGTTCATTCTTCTGCATGTCACTGTCCAGTTTTCCCAGCACCACTTGCTGAAAACACTCTCTTTATTCCATTGGATATTCTTTCCTGTTTTGTCAAAGATTAGTTGGCCATAAGTTTGTGTGTCCATTTGTGTGTTCTTTATTCTGTTCCATTGATCAGTGTCTGTTCTTGTGTCAGTACCATACTGTCTTAATGATTATAGCTTTGTAGTATAGCTTAAAGTCAAGGATTGTGATGCCTCCTGCTTTCGTATTCTTTTTCAGGATTGCTTTGGCTATTCGGATCTTTTCTGGTTGCATACAAATTTTAGGATTATTTATTCTAGCTCTGTGAAGAATGCTGGTGTTAGTTTGATAGGGATTGCATTGAATATGTAGATTGCTTTGGGTAGTATCAACATTTTAACAATATTTGTTCTTTCTATCCAGGAGCATGGAATCTTTGTGTGTGTGTGTGTGTGTGTGTGTGTGTGTGTGTGAGTCTTCTTCAATTTCTTTCATAAGATTTCTATAGTTTTCAGTGTATAGATTTTTCACCTCTTTGGTTCGATTTATTCCTAGGTCTTTTATGGTTTTTTGTGCGACTGTAAATGGGATCAATTCCTTGATTTCACTTTCTGTTGCTTCATTATTGGTGTATAGGAATGCAACTGATTTCTGTGCATTGATTTTATATTCTGCAACTTTGCTGAATTCATGAATCAATTCTAGCAGTTTTTTGGTGGAATCTTTTGGGTTTTCCATATAGACTATCATGTCATCTGCGCAGAGTGAAAGTTTGACCTCCTCCTGGTTGATTTGGATGCCTTTTATTTCTTTATGTTGTCTGATTACAGAGGCTAAGACTTCCAATACTATGTTGAATAGCAGTGGTGAGAATGGGCATCCCTGTCTTGTTCCTGACCTGAGGGGGAAAGCTGTCAATTTTTCCCCTTTGAGGAGATATTAGCATTGGATTGTTCATATATGGCTTTTATGATCTGGGGGTATGCTCCTTCTATTCCTACTTTCTTGAGGGTTTTTATCAAGAAAGGATACTGTATTTTGTCAAATGCTTTCTCTGCATCTATTGAGAGGATCATATGGTTCTTGTCCTTTCTTTTATTGATGTGATGAATCACATTAATTGTTTTGCAGATATTGAACCAGCACTACATCCCAGGTATAAATCCCACTTGGTGTGGTGAATAATTTTTTTAGTGTATTGTTGGATCCAGTTGGCTAATATCTTGTTGAGGATTTTTGCATCCATGTTCATCAGGGAAATTAGTCTATAGTTTTCCTTTTTAGTTGGGTCTCTGTCTGGTTTTGGAATCAGGGTAATGCTGGCTTCATAGAAAGAGTTTGGAAGTTTTCCTTCCATTTCTATTTTTTGGAACAGTTTCAAGAGAATAGGTGTTAACTCTTCCTTAAATGTTTGGTAGAATGCCCTGGAAAGCCATCTGGTCCTGGACTCTTGTTTTTTGGCAGATTTTTTATTACTAATTCGATTTCCTTACTGGTTACGGGTCTGTTCAAATTTTCTATTTCTTCCTGTTTCAGTTTTGGTAGTGTGTATGTTTCTAGGAATTTGTCCATTTCTTCCAGATTACCATTTTATTGGCATATAATTGCTCATAATATTCTGTTGTTATTGTTTTTATTTCTGCTGTGTTGGTTGTGATCTCTCCTCTTTCATTCTTGATTTTATTTATTTGGGTCCTTTCCTTTTTCTTCTTGATCAAACTGGCTAGTGGTTTATCAATTTTGTTAATTCTTTCAAGGAACCAGCTTCCGGTTTCATTGATCTGTTCTACTGGGTTTTTTTTTTTGTTTGTTTGTTTCAATAGCATTAATTTATGCTCTAATCTTTATTATTTCCTGTCTTCTGCTGGTTTTGGGTTTTATTTGCTGTTCTTTTTCCAGCTCCTAAAGGCGTAAGGCTAGGTTGTGTATCTGAGATCTTTCTTCCTTCTTTAGGAAGGCCTGGTTTGTATATACTTTCCTCTTATGACTGCATTTGCTGCGTCCCAGAGGTTTTGGGTTGTGGTGTTATCATTTTCATTGACTTCCATATACTTTTTAATTCCCTCTTTAAGCCCATTCATTCCTTAGTAGAATGTTCTTCAGTCTCCAAGTATTTGTTACCTTTCCAAATTTTTTCTTGTTGATTTCAAGTTTCATAGCATTGTGGCCTGAAAATATGCATGGTATGATCTCGATCTTTTTGTACTTACTTAGGGCTCATTTGTGTCCCAGTATATGGTCTATTCTGGAGAACGTTCCATGTGCACTGGAGAAGAATGTATATTCTGCTGCTTTAGGATGACATGTTCCGAATATATCTATTAAGTCCATCTGGTCCAGTGTGTCATTCAAAGCCACTGTTTCCTTGTTGATTTTTTTATTAGATGATCTGTCCATTGCTGTGAGTGGGGTGTTGAAGTCTCCTACTATTATGGTATTACTATCAATGAGTTTCTTTATGTTTGTGATTGAGTTATATATTTGGGTGTTTCCACATTTGGCGCATAAATGTTTACAGTTGTTAGGTCTTCTTTGTGGATAGACCCCTTGATTATGATATAATGCCCTTCTGCATCTCTTAATATGGTTTTTATTTTAAAGTCTAGATTGCCTGATATAAGTATGGCTACTCTGGCTTTCTTTTGTTGACCATTAGCATAATAGATGGTTCTCCATCCCCTCATTTTCAGTCAGAAGGTGTCTTTAGGTCTAAAGTGGGTCTCTTGTAAACAGCATATAGATTGTTCTTGTTTTCTTATCCATTCTGTTACCCTATGTCTTTTGATGGGAGCATTGAGTCCATTGACATTTAGACTGAGTACTGAAAGATATGAATTTGTTGCCATTATGATGCTTGTAGAGTTGGAGTTTCTTTTGATGTTCTCTGGTCCTTTCTAATCTTTGTTGCTTTTGGTATATGCCACTTTGAGAGACAGTCTTGCTGGATAAAGAATTCTTGGCTGCATATTTTTTCTGATTCAGCACACTGAATATTTCCTGTCACTCCTTTCTGGCCTGCCAAGTTTCTGTGGTTAGGTCTGCTGCAAACCTGATCTGTCTTCCCTTGTAGGTTAGGGACTTTTTTTCCCTTGCTGCTTTCATGATTCTCTCCTTACCTGAGTGTTTTGTGAATTTGACTATGATATGCCTTGTTGATGGTCGGTTTTTGTTGAATCTAATGGGGGTCCTCTGTGCTTCCTGGATTTTGGGGTCTGTGTCTTTCCCCAGGCTAGGAAAGTTTTCTGCTATGATATGCTCACATAACCCTTCTACACCTATTTCTCTCTCTTCCTCTTCTGGGACCCCTATGATTCTGATGTTGTTCCTTTTTTTTTTATTTTATTTTTTTTTAACATTTATTCATTTTTGAAAGGCAGAGAGAGACAGAGAGTGAATGCAGGAGGGGCAGAGAGAGAGGGAGACACAGAAACACAAGCAGGCTCCAGGCTCAGAGCTATCAGCACAGAGCCCGACCCAGGGCTCGAACTCACGGACTGTGAGATCATGACCTGAGCAGAAGTCAGCCACTTCACTGACTGAGCCACCCAGGCGCTCTGTGATGTTGTTCCTTTTTAATGAGTCACTGATTTGTTTAATTCTTAAATCGTGCTCTTTTGCCTCGTTTTTTCTGCTTCGTTATTCTCTATAAGTTTGTCCTCTGTATCGCTGATTCTCTGTTCTACCTCATCCATCCTTGCCGCTGCTGCATCCATCCATGATTGCAGCTCAGTTATAGCATTTTTAATTTCATTCTGGCTATTTTTTACTTCTTTTATCTCTGCAGAAAGGGATTCTAATCTATTTTTGACTCCAGCTAATATTCTTATTATCATGATTCTAAATTCTGGTTGAGACATCTTGCTTGTATCTGTATTGGTTAAATCCCTGGCTGTCGTTTCTTCGTACTCTTTCTTTTGGGGTGTATTTTTCGTTTTGTCATTTTGAAGGGAGAAAAGGAATTAATAAGGTAGAAAAATTGAAATAAAAAAATTAAAATAAAAAAAATATTAAAATTAGAAATTAAAAACACACACACACACAAAATCGAATAGATGATGCTAGATCCTAGGTGTGTTTTGGTCTGGGTGTTGAAATTGGTTTGACAGATTAGAGGGGAAAAAAGCGGGGGGGGGGGAGGGAGAAAAAAAAAAGGAAATCGTTTGAGAATTTGAAAAATGAATACCCCGAAGTAAACTAAAATGAGATGATGAAGGTAAAATAGGATTGGAAAAAATATACACAAAAGTAAAGAATATAGTAGAAAAAAATTAAATAAAAATATTTTTAATAAAAATTAAAAATCAATATGAATTTTTTCATTTTCTGTATTTAAGAAAAATGAAAAGAAATGAAAGAGAAAAAAGATAAAAAAGAAAAGGAAAAAAAGAAAGTGTTTGAAAATTTGAAACAGTGAATACACTATAGTAGACTAAAATAAAATGATGGAAGTAAAATAGAATTTGAAAAAATTTACATAACAGCCAAAAAATATAGTAATAAAAATTAAAAATATTTTTAATAGAAATTGAAAGTAAAAATGAAGTTTTTCTCTTTCTGCATTCAAGAGAAAGAAAAGAAATGAAAAAGAGGAAAAAGAAAAAGAAAGAAAAAAGGAAATTGTTTGAAAATTTGAAAAGGTGAGTACACTGAAGTATACTAAAATAAAATGATGGAAGTAAAATAGAATTTGGAAAAATTTACACAAAAGTAAAAAAATATAGTAATAAAAATTAAAGAAAGATATTTTTAATAAACATTAAAAATAAAAATGAATTTCTTCTCTTTCTGTATTCAAGAAAAAGAAAAGAATTGCAAAAGAGAAAAAGGAAAAAAAAAAGAAAAAAATTGAATAAATGAACCTGCTAACAGATTAAAGTAGGACTGAAATTGCTTCGTTTTCCCCTAGAAATCAGTCTATGTAGCTCTTTATAGTCCATAAATTAAGCTGGTGGTGAGACTTGTGTTCTTGAAGAGCGAAGTTGGCCCAGTTGGGTGGGGCTCTGTGTAACAGCTCCGTTCTCCACTAGATGGCGCTGCTAGCCTACTGGGGTGGATTCTTGCGGTGCTCCTCTGTGCGCATGCGCATGTGCGGGAGCGGTGAAAAATGGCGCCATCCAGCCACCCAGTCTGTTCTCCTGGATCAGCAATCGTGCATCCGTCCTCTGTCTTCAGCTCTCATCTACTCCCTGCTTTTCCACTCTCCGTGATCAGGCCTCAGGCAGTACCTTACTCCAGAGTTTTGTCTCAGATGTGGCTGTTTTCCCCGACCCCTTACTTCTGAAGGACTGCGGCTTTGACCTGTTCCGCCCCTCTGCAGGAGGGTCTCACCGAGCAATGGCCGAATGAGCAATGGCCAAATGTCAGCTGCAGCCAGGAACGCTTGCTGCTGCCGGTGCCCCGAGACGGCAGCCAGGTGCCAGCCCGCCTCAGAAAAAGTTTGCGAGATAGTGTAGCAGCAGTATTTCAGGGATTACGGAAAATCACAAGACATCTGGCACCAGGCTTCACGCTTAACGACCTTGTTCCAGCACCAGCGAATGTGGCCTCCCTCTGGAGTCTGCTGGGACCAGGTGGCTTCAACAGTCTCTACCAAATGTCCTTCCAGCAGTAGAACCGCTTTTCCCCATGTGGCCCAAGAACCTCCCGGACTCCACTTTGTTCCTGGGGATCCGCCCTTCCCGCCAGAGCACCACCAGGTATGGAGCTGTGGAGTTGCAGCTTTTGCTCTCCCCTTGTTTAGAGTCTTAATGGAATTTAAGCCCTCTCCTTTCTCCTTTCTCCTTTCTCCCTTTTTAGTGCAGTGCCTGCAGCTGTTTCCAATTATCCACTTATTCTCCAACTGCTTTTGGGGAGGGGTGCTTTTCCTGTATTCTCCCCCCTCCCCAGTCTCCGCCCTCTCTCTGCCCTCAAAAGCGGTTCCCTACCTTTCGCGGCTTCTTGCTCCCCAAGTTCACTTCTCCGCTCTGCATACCTGCTGAATTCTGTGGTTCAGGTTGTGTAGATTGTTGTGTTAATCCTCCAATCAGGTTACTAGGTGTGTAGGATGGTTTAGTGTTGGTCTGGCTGTATTTCATGGATGCGAGACACACAAAAAACTTCCATGCTGTTCCGCTATCTTTGCTCCTCCTCCTAATACATATTTTTAATATATATTCTTAATTATTCATAGATAAATGAATCCCAGTTCTTTGATGATTTCACAATCTCTTACATATCTCTGTTGTCAATAGCATTACCATTTCTGTTTTGCTTATTCCAGTGAACCAAGAAGATGGAAAAGTAGGAAGTCTATGGTCCTGTTATTTTAACTAAAAGGCATTTCTTATCCCCTTTTGACAAGAGTGGAATAGATGGCAACTGGACTAAATACCAATATGGCTTGCTGGATTGGGCTTGTGTTAGTTAAGAGCATTATTGGCAATAGCAGTTCTTTTGCTGATTCTTGGGATGAATAGTAATTCTTATTGAGATCAGTCACGTTGGCTCTTCTGGTATTTCAGAAGTGCCTCTGCTGCACTCCCTTTCCGGGTGGCTGATGAATTAATTAGTATTTACTGAGCATCTACTATGTGCCTGATTCATTGTTAAGTACCTAGAGAGCCACAGGTAAAATGATCTAGTAAAGCAGAAAGCCCATAGCCATCTAGAAAACACGTCTGTCTGGAAGTTCAGGGAAGAGTTGGAGACATGTTAAAAGGGAATGTGGCCATGGCTAGAAAGAGGAAGCTGATCACTCAGTTGCCATCCTACATCTGCCATCACCCACCCCCCACTCTCATAACCATGTTCCAAACCCTATGAGGACCTGGTAATATATGAGTAAATGGTGAAGAATAAGCCAAGAGTGCAAAGGGGAATAACCATAGTGATTGCAGCTAGAGACTAAGAATGGTGTGATGTAAAGAGCACCAATAAAAAGACCCCTCATATTTTTAAACATCATAATCTAGTTGACAGACATCAAAGACATTGTAGCATGGATAGGGAGCCAATAGTGGTTGTGAGGTCATTGCCAGCTTTATTTGCCATCACCTAAATCAGTACTGTGCTCTGTTATTTAAACATATTAATATGTTTCAGAAGTTATTAATAGAATAGTTAGTATAAGGTATGCAGGTTAATTAATCTAAGTTATTAATATGTCATTAGTATAAGTTGATACATGTATATATATATATATATATATATAAAATATATCAACATGGCTACATATAGCAATCTTCTCAGTAAGATTTACTCTCATTGTCTACTGTATCTGGCCTTATATAGGTACTAAATGAACAAAGATGACTAAGACATGGTTTCTGCCCTCAAAGAGGACAAACTAACTGGGTATTTTCTTCTGAAAGGTGCTGATATCTACACCAGAATCATGGTCATGATTGGTTAAACCTATTGGTTAAATATATTCGTTTTGTGGGTTAAGCCAACTGAAATTGAGTCTCCTTAGTCCAAGGATAATTTTTAGATGAGATGGGACATGAAGGATGTATTTGAATACATAAAGGGGTAAGGAACATTCCAGATAGATGGAAATATGGAAGTGAAAAAGAAACTAGTTTTGGGAAGACAACATGGTACCTGCCTGACCTGACAAGGTCATTCACTGAAATCCAGCAGGAGATAAGGGGATTTCTGCGTTGCTCAGAGAGTAAGTAGTCTTTGGAGAGAGAGGAAGTCAGGAAGTCAGGAGATCTGAGTTTAGCTTTGTAATCTTGAGCCAAAACTTAATCTCAAGTTTTTAATCTCAAAATCAAGTTTTAATCTCAAAACTTAATCTCAACTTAGTCTATCAAGTTTTGATTTTCCTATTTATAAAATGAGAGTGAAAATACATATTTATCTCTCACGTAATGCACATCTTCTTCACAGAAGTGTTTCTTGACTGAATAAGAACAGAAAGCAAATCGCTTTGAGCTCTTGGAAGAAAGATATTACTCATATCTAAGGAATTATTTTAAAATCTTATATTCATTCACTTTTATATGTGGTTTTGCTAAAACAGAAAGATTAGTTGGAAGTTAATCCTGCTGGTTTGGTAAAATCGGTAAAAATATCCTCCTGATTTTTTCTGATCATGAGATAAAATTTATTGTCCTTAGCAAAGTAGATTATCAGCCATTCTCTTTGAACACGTAGAGTTCAAAAATAGCATCTGTTTTTTTATAACCTAAAAAGTGACAAGTAAACTTATGAAATTTCATTCCAAAATGAGTTAAATGCATGAAATAATTTTTGGTTTTGAGTTTGTTTTTCCTATCTGCATAATATAAATTGGATCTTCCCTAACTTAAATTTTAGCGATCTCAAAAAGGCTAATACAAACAAGTTTCTTTCAAGCATGTACTTTAGGGTGTTTTTTTTTTCCCTGACAAACTTACTAAATTACTTTCCTATTAAAGTGCATTTGAACAATCATAATTGTAGAATAGATTAGAAATGTCTTCATTCTTGTCTATATCTAATGCTCAGCTATTAGCTGAAGTCATACTGCCTCTTAAAAATCTAAGAAAGATGAACTTGAACCCTTATTTTATGTCCAGTAGAAAGTCCAGTGCGAGAAAATACATCCTACCTGAGATTTCTGCTTTTTATGAGGTATTTCAGCCCCTAGGTCATTTTGCTACCTTGTTCCACTACATTGTCCTGGAGATGAAACTCACCTTGCTCATCTGCTTTCAAGAGCTTTTGGTGTTAGCCAAGGTTAAGGATTCTTTGGGGAAATAAATGGGATTGACAATGCAGCATTATAAACATAAAAATTGAATATCAAACATTTCATTTCCTCAACTGTCCATTTGTAGGTGTCTTCTGAAAATCAGGTTTTAGCCTTCCTTTATGTTTCACTCATTTCAAAGCCCAACATAAAACAAAATGAAAACAAATTCTTCTCATTTTTATGATACAGGACAATTGGATACTCTCTGGTTTCTCATTAACTCATAGCCTTGCGGTTATATTTTCCATTCCAAAACACTTTTTCCAAACCCACATGATTCTTTCCCTGTGAAGGCCTGCTGTTACTATATTTATATTTTATTACATATTTTATATCAAAATATGTTTCAGACTGGTTAAACCATAAAGCTAGTAGAAGAAAATTCTGGTGATTGGGTTTTGTTTTGTTTTGTTTTGTTTTGTTTTTGCAAATTTCAGAAGGTTGGAAAGATATTTTAAATATAAAATAGATGTTAAATGATAATATCTAAAAATTTATAAATTTATAGATTTGGTCACATTAAAAAGAATTAAGCTTATAAGGAATTCACCTTGATTCTTAAATTTTTAAAAATTTATTGCAGTGATAGTGATGCCTGGGTGGCTCAGTTAGTGAAGTGTCTGACTCTTGATTTCCACTTAGGTCATGATCAACTCAGGTTCATGAGTTTGAGCCCTGCATTAGGATTCTGTGTCTCTCCCTCTCTCACTGCTCCCCTCCCACTCATTCTCTCTCTCTCTTTCTCTCTGTCTCTCTCTCTCTCAAAAAAAATAAACATTCAAAGAATTTATTGTGGTGAAATACACATAACATAAAATTTCTCATTTTAAAGTGAACAACTCAGTAACATTTAGTACATTCACAGTGTTGTGCATTGTGCATTGTGAATATACCACTTCTATCTAGTTCCAAAACATTTCCCTTGTTCCAAAAGAAAACACTGTATCATTAAACAGTTTTCCCCATTCACTCCTGCGCCCAACCCCTCACAAACATTGATAAACATTGATCAGCATTCTTTCTTTACGGACTTCACCTGTTCTGGATGTTTTCATGGAATATAAGTAGATATAAGGGGAATCATACAATATGTGACCTTTTGTGTCTGGCTTTTTTACTTAACAATTTTTTGGTGTTTATTCATGTTGTTGCATATATTAGTATTTCATTTCTTTTTCTGGCCAAATAGTATTCCATTATATGTATATATCACATTTTTTTCCTTCCAAGTTTCCTCCCCACCTCACTCCCAAATTCTTATTTAAATTCCAGTTAGTACGGGTGCCTGCGTGGCTCAGTCGGTTGAGAGACCGACTTCGGCTCAGGTCATGATCTCATGGTTTGTGAGTTCGAGCGCCGCATTGGGCTCTGAGCTGACAGCTCAGAGCCTGGAGCCTGCTTCTGATTCTGTTGTCTCCCTCTCTCTCTGCCCCTCCCTCACTCATGCTCTGACTCTCTCTGTCTCAGAAATAAATAAACATTAAAAAAAATTTAAAAAAAATTCCAGTTAGTTAACATATAGTGTAATATTGGTTTCAGGAGTAGAATTTAGTGATTCATCACCCTTATAAAACACTCAGTGCTCATCATAAGTGCCCTTGGTAAACCCATCACCTATTTAACCCGTCTCTCTGCCAGCCTCCCCCCTGATAACCATCCGTATGTTCTCTATAGAGTTTATTTTATGATTTGCCTCTCTCTCTTCCTCCCTACCATGTTCATCTGTTTTCTTTCTTAAATTCCACTCATGAGTGAAATCGTATGTTGTCTTTTTCTGACTGACTTATTTCACTTAGCGTAATATTCTCCACCTCCATCCATGTCATTGCAAATGGCAAGATTTTATTCTTTTTATGTCTGAGTAATATTCCATTGCATATATAGCACATCATCTTTATCCGTCAGTGGACATTTGGACTCTTCCCAAATTTGGCTATTGTTGATAATGCTGCTATAAACATTGGGTTACATATTTCCCTTTGAATTATTATTTTTGTATCCTTTGGGTAAATACCTAGTAGTACAATTGCTGAGATGTAGGGAAGCTCTATTTTTAACTTTTTGGGGGAATTTCAGTTTTCCAGAGAGGCTGTAGTCTGGAAATTCCAGAGCAGCATTCCCATCAACAGTGTAAGAGGGTTCCCCATTCTCTGCATCCTTGCAACATATGTTATTTCCTGTGTTATTAGTTTTAGCCATTCTGACTGGTGTGAGGAGATATCTCATTGTAGTTTTGACTTGTATTTCCCTGATGATGAGTGATGTGGAACATCTTTTCATGTGTCTGTCGACCATCTGTACACTTTCTTTGGAAAAATGTCTACTTATGTCTTCTGCCCATTTTTTAACTGGATTATTTGTTTTTTCAGGTGTTGAGTTTTATAAGTTCTTTGTATATTTTGAATAATATTACATATGTCATTTGTAAATATCTCCTCCCATTCTGAAGGTTACTTTTCAGTTTTGTTGATTGTTTCCTTTGCTGTGCAGAAATGTTTTATTTCAATGAAGTCTTAATAGTTTATTTTGCTTTTGTTTTCCTTGCCTCAGGAGATATATCTAGTAGGAAGTTGTATGGCTGTTGTCAAAGAAGTTACTGCCTGTGTTTTCTTGCAGGATTTTGATGGATGGTTTCCTGTCTCACATTTAGGTCTTCTCCCAGTTTGAATTTATTTTTGTGTATGGTGTAAGAAACTGGTCCAATTTCATTCTTTTGCATGTTGCTTTCCAGTTTTCACAATGCCATTTGCTGAAGATACTGTCTTTTTTACATTGGATATTCTTTGCTGCTTTGTTGAAGATTAGTTGGCCATATACTTGTGGGTTCCTTTCTGGATTTTCTATTCTGTTCTACTGATCTATGTGTGTGTTTTTGTGCCAGTACCATACTGTCCTGAACACTACAGCTTGTAATATAACTTGAAGTCTGGAATAGTGATTCCTCCAGCTTTGCTTTTCTTTTTCAAGATTGCTTTGACTACTTGGGGTCTTTTGTGGGTCTATACAAATTTTAGGATTGTTTGTTCTAGTTCTGTGAAAAGTGCTAGTGGTATTTTTATAGGAATTGCATTGAATGTGTAGATTGCTTTGGGTAATATAGACATTTTCACAATATTTGTTCTTCCAATCCATGAGCATAGAACGTTTTTCCATTTCTTTGTGTCCACTTCAATTTTTTTTTAATCAATGTTTTAGTTTTCAGAGTACAGATCTTTTACTTCTTTTGTTAGGTTTATTTCTAGGTATCTTATGGTTTTTGGTGCAATTATAAATTGGATCAATTCCTTGACTTCTTTTTCTGTTGCTTCATTATTGGTGTATAGGAATGCAACAGATTTCTGTACATTGATTTTGTATCCTGTGACTTTGCTGAATTTGTATATCAGTTCTAGCAATTTCTTGGTGGAGTCTTTTGGGTTTTCTATATAGAGTATCATGTCATCTGCCAATAGTGAAAGTTTGACTTCTTTCTTTGGATGCCTTTTATTTCTTTGTGTTGTCTGATTGCTGTGGCTAGGATTTCCAGTATTATGTTAAATAACAGTGGTGAAAGTGGACATCCCTGTCTTGTTCCTGACTATACAAGGAAAGTTCTGAGTTTTTCCCCATTGAGGATGTTATTAGCTGTGGGCTTTTCATGAGTGGGCTTTATGAAGTTGAGATATGTTCCCTCTAACCCTACTTTGCTGAGAGTTTTTATCATAAATGGATGTTGTACTTTGCCAAATGCTTTACATGCATCTATTGAAAGGATCATATGGTTCTTATTCTTTCTTTTATTAATGTGGTGTTTCACATTGATTGATTTGTGAATATTGAACCACCCTTGCAGCCCAGGAATAAATCCCACTTAATTGTGGTGAATGATTGTTTTAATGTATTGTTGGATTCAGTTTGCCAGTATTTTATTGAGATTTTTTGCATCCATGTTCATCAGGGAATTGGCCTGTAGTTTTCTTAGCGGTGTCACTGTCTGGTTTTAGTATCAGGGTAATGCAGCCCTCATGGAATAAATTTGGAATTTTTCCTTCCATTTCTATTTTTGGGAATAGTTTGAGGAGGATAGATATTAACTCTTCTTTAAATGTTTGGTAGAATTACCCTGTGAAGCAATCTGGTCCTGGACTTTTTGTTTGTTGGGATATTTTTGATTACTGATTCAATTTCTTTACTGGTTAACAGTCTATTCAAGTTTCCTATTTCTTCCTGTTTGTTTTGGTAGTTTATATATTTTTAAGAATTTATCCATTTCTTCCAGTTTGTCCAATTTGTTGGCATATAGTGTTTCATAATATACCACAAATTTTTTAACAGACATTACTGAACATTGTTTCCAGCTTTATTGAGGTATGATTGACAAATTGAAATTTAATATATTTAGGCCATACAATGTGATTTTTAAGGTGGATAACATGATGATTATATATATTATATACATACTATGATTATGTAATATAATCATAATTATCTTGTAATTATATATATATAAATATATATATATATATATACAAGGCAAAATGATTACCATGATCAAGTTAATTAACATATCTATTACCTCACAGTTACCTTTCTAAAATCTTTGTGTGTGTGTGTGTGTGTGTGTGTGTGTGTGTGTGTGGTGAGAAAACTTAAGATTTCTCTCTTGATAAATTTTAAGAATACAATATAGTATTATTAACTATAGTCGTTATGCTGTACATTAGATCCCCACAACTTATTTTATAACTAAAAGTTTGTACCCTTGACCAACATTAGCCCTATTCCCCAATCCTTGGTATGCACCATTCTATTCTCTGGTTCTGTAAGTTTCACATTTTTAGATTCTACATATAAGTGAGATCATAAAGTATTTGTCTTTCTATGTGTGGCTTATTTCACTTAAGATAATGTCTTCCAGGTTTATTCATATTGTTGCAAATGGCAGGATTTCCTTTAGACTTTTTTTTTTAGAGCAACTTTAGGTTCACATCAAAATTGAACAGAAAGCACAGATTTCTCATATAATCCTGCTACATAATAGTTTAAATATTTTAAAATACCTAAAAACCCCCATGATTTTATGAACAAAAATCAAGACACAAAATGGATCACAAAGTAAATGTAAGAGTTAAAACTTTGAAACTACTAGAAGAAAATATATGAATAAATCTTTGTAGCATTAGATTAGGCAAAATTCCTTTGATAGGACACAGAAAATTTAAAAGAAGAAATGATAATTAAATTTCATTAAAATAAAAACCTGCTTTTTGAAAGAAACTATTAAGAAAATCAAAAGACAGGCCAGAGACTGGGAGATAATACTTGCAAAACCCATATTGGATGATGAACTTGTATACAGAACACGTAAAGAAAACTTACAAGTCAATAAAAAAAGAACAAACAAGTTAACATAAGAAATGGGCAAAAGATTTGGATAGATACTTAAACAAAAGGTCCTTCCTTGATCTCCAGTCTGAGAGATTAGCCATTTTATATAGTAAAAGAATAGATAATAAATATTTTTGGCTTTGCGGGCTATACATATGATCTTTGTCACATATTCTTTATTTATGTAATTACTTTCATCACCTTTTAAAAATGTTAAAACACAAACCCCTTTTTTTGTGACACATACACTGTACAAAAGCAGACTGCAGGTAAGATTTGGTTGTCAATCAGAGTTTGCTGACCTAGAGCCTAAGCTTCCAAGTAGAATAGAAAAAAAAAAAAAACTGAGTGGAAATTTATAACAACATCTCTATCTTCACATGTGTTTATGGTTCAAATTATCATTATGGTCCAGGAACCTGAAGCCAAAATGTTTAATTAAAGTAGTCTTGAGTTGCAATGTGGATGGAACTGTTATGCTAAGTGAAATAAGTCATACAGAGAAAGACAGATACCATGTTTTCACTCTTATGTGGATCCTGAGAAACTTAACAGAGGACCATGGGGGAGGGGAAGGGGAATAAAAAAGTTAGAGAGGGAGAGAGCCAAACCATAAGAGACTCTTAAAAACTGAGAATAAACTGAGGGTTGATGGGGAGGGGAAAGTGGGCATTGAGGAGGGCACCTGTTGGGATGAGCACAGGGTGTTGTATGGAAACCAATATGACAATAAATTTCATATTAAAAAAATAAGTATTGAATTACTTACATGGAAAAAAAAGTAGACTTGAGTAAGACATGCCCAGAGATACTTGGAGGAAACAAAAACCCATCATTTCTGTGGAATGAGCTCTCAAATCAGATTTAGGGCAGCAAAGTATAAACTCGTAAAAACTCACATGACTAAAGAAATAATTAATTATCTAGAAGGTTGATTAAAGACCACACAGAGAGAAGCATGAAGAGAAAGGATTGGGAAAAATAAAATGTGATTATAAGTTTTTTGAGGAACTTCATGCTGTTTTCCAGAGTGGCTGCACTAGTTTCCATTTCCACCAGCAGTGCAAAAAGCGTTCCCATTTCTCAGCATGCTTGCTAATATCTGTTGTTTCCTGAGTTGTTAATTTTAGTCATTCTGACAGATGTGAGGTTTGATACATATTTTTCTGATGGTGAATGATTTTGAGCATCTTTTCATGTGTCTGTTAGCCATTTGGATGTCTTCTTTGGAAAAATGTCTATTCATGTCTTCTACCCATTTCTTCACTGGATTGTTTTTCTGTTGGGTGTTGAATTTGATAAGTTTTTTTTTTTTTATAGATTTTGGATACTAACTCTTTAACTGATATGTCATTTGCAAATACCTTCTCCCATTCCATTGATTGCCTTTTAGTTTTGTTGATTGTTTCCTTTGCTGTGCAGAAGCTTTTTATCTTGATAAGGTCCCAATAGTTCATGTTTGTTTTTATTTCCTTTGACTCCAGAGACATGTCTAGTAAAAAGTTGCTGACGCCAAGGTCAAAGAGTTGCTGCCTGTTTTCTCCTGTAGGTTTTGATGGTTTCCTGTCTCACATTTAGATCTTTTATCCATTTTGAATTTGCTTTTGTGTATGTTGTAAGAAAGTGGTCCAGTTTCATTTTTCTGCATGTCTCTGTCCAGTTTTCCCAGCACCATTTTCTGAAGAGACTATCTTTTTTCTATTGGATATTCTTTTCAGTTTTGTCAAAGATTAGTTGGTCTTATATTTCTGGTTCCATTCTACATTCTCTATTCTGTTCCACTGATCTGTGTGTCTGTTTTTGTGCCAGTACCATACTGTCTTGATAATTACAGCTTTGTAATATAGCTTGAAGTCTGAAATAGTGATGCCTCCAGCTTTGATTTTTTTTCTACATTACTTTGGCTATTCAAGTTCTTTTCTGGATTGTTTGCTCTAGCTCTGTGAAGAATGTTGGTGTTATTTTGATTGGGATTGCATTGAACTTGTAGGTTACTTTGGGTAGTATTAACATTTTAACAATATTTGTTTTTCCAATCCATGGGCATGGAATGTTTATATACACACATACATACATATATACACATTCATATATATTCAATTCAATTCAATTTATATATATATATGTACAATTCCATTGTGTATATACATATACATACATTTATAGATTCTATTTCATATACATATACACACATGTACCTATACACAATTCAATTTATTTATATATATATATATATACACACAATTCCATTATAAAGGTATACAATTCCATCATATATAATACATATAATATATTATAATGTAATATAATATACATAATATAATATATGTGTAATATATGTAATATGATATTGCATATATTATATGTGTATATTTATATTACATATAATTGCATTCTATATATGTATTCCATTATATATATATATATGTGTATATATATATATATACATATATATATATATATATATACACACACACACATATGTACACACACACACACAATGGAATACTACTTGGCAATTGTATATATATACAATTCCATTATATACATATATATGTGTGTGTGTGTGTGTGTGTATACAATTCCATTATATATATGTATGTATATATATATATATACATACATACATATAATGGAATACTACTTGGCAATCAAAAAGAATGAAAAATCTTGCTATTTGCAACAATGTGGATGGAACTAGAGTGTATTATGTTAAGCAACACAAGTCGGTCAGAGAAAGACAAATATTCTATGATTTTACTCATGTGGAATTTAAGAAGCAAAACATGAACATAAGGGAAGGAAAATAAGATAAAAGAGAAAGGGTGGCAAATCATAAGAGAATCTTAAATACAGAGAACAATGTGAGGGTTGCTGGAGGGGAGGTAGGTGGGAAGATGGGCTAAATGGGTGATGTACATTAAGGAGGGCACTTGTTGGGATGAGCACTGGGTGTTATATGTAAGTGATGAATCACTAAATTCTACTCCTGAATCCTTACTACACTGTATGTTAACTAACTTGTATTTAAATAAAATTTAAAAATAGTGGTTATAAGATATGGCTGGAGTGGGATGGCCTAAAATAATGCAATCACAGTTTCAGAAAAAAAGGAGAGAGTGAAGTATGGGCAGGGAATATTCAAGATAATAAATGCTGAGAATTTTTCAGAATTAAAGAAAGTCACCAATCTTCATACTAAGAATACATAACTAATCTCTAGCAGGAAAATTCTAAAAAAAATATTTAAAGTCATATGGTAGGAAAATTGAAGAACCCAAAGCAAATAAGGGTTTAAAAAGAGCTAGAGAGAAAAGACATTTTACCTAGAAAGGAATGATGTGGATTGACAATGTAAGCTAAGGCATATAACATAATACCTTTAAGGTGCTGAAAATACAATTATGTTTGATGTAAGTTGCATCTTAGTGAAATCTGATTTAAAACAGAGAAGCAAAATAAAAATATTTTCATGAAAACTAAACTAGATTACCACCAAAAGAACCTATCCAAGTATTTATGGCAGGAGGAAAATAACCTCAAGTGAGAGGTCAAGAGAGGTTAATGAGTAAAGAGACTATTATGAACATTTATACACCAACAAATTGGACAAACTAGAAGAAATGGGTAAGTTTCTAGAAACACACCTAGCAAGACTGAATCATAATGCAACAGACAATCTAAATAGATCAATTACTAGTAAGGAGATGGAATCAGTAATCAAAAACCTAAAAAATAAAAGGTTAGGACCACAAAAGTTCACTGGTGAATTCTATTAAACATTCAAAGACGAATTAATACCAATCCTTCTCAAACTCTTCCAAAAAGAATAGAAGAAGAGAGAATTTTTCCAACTCATTTTATGAAGCAAGCATTACTCAGACAAGATACCACAAGTAAAGAAAATTATAGACCAACATCCCTGATAAATATAGATGCAAAAATCCTCAATAAAATATTAGCAAACCAAATTCAACAATACATTAAAAGGATCATACACCATGATTTATTCCAGGGATACCAGGGTGGTTCAACATCTGCAAATCTAACAATGTGATACACCACACTAACAAAATGAAGGATAAAAATCATATGACCATCTTAATAGATGCAGAAGAAGCAGTTGACAAAATTCATCTCCATTTATGACAAATAAATTCTCAACAAAATGGGTACAGAGGGAACATACCTCAATGTATTAAAGGCCACTTATACCAAGCCCAAGGCTAACATCATATTTTAACCTTTCATATGAGAAAGCCTTGTCTCTAAGGTATGGAATAAGGCAAGAGTGCCTACTCTCACCACTTTTATTCAACATGGTATTGGAAATCCTAGGTAGAGCAATGAATCAAGAACAAGAAATAAAAGACATCCAAATTGGAAAGTAAAAAGTAAAACTGCCACTATTTGCAGATGACATATTATACATAGAAAGCCCTAAAGACTCCATCAACAACTGCTAGAACTAATAAATTCAGTAAAGTTTCAGGATAAAAGAATCAATACATAAAAATCCATTGCATATCTATACACTAATAACAAACTATCAGGAAGAAGAATTATAAAAATAATCTCATTTACAATTGCATCAGAATGAATAAAACACCTAGGAATAAATTAACCAAAGAGGTGAAAGACTGTATATTGAAAACTACAAGACACTAATGAAAAAAATTGATGAAGAGACAAATAAATGGAAGCTTATTCCTTGCTCATGGATTTGAAGGACCAATATTATTAAAATGTTCATACTACCCAAAGCAACCTACCAATCCAATGTAATCCCGACCAAAATTTCAATGACAGTTTCTAAGAAATATAACAAATAGTCCTAGAATTTGTATGGGACCACAGAACAAAACAAAACAAAAAAATAGCCAAGGCAATTTTGAGAAAGAAGAGCAAAGCTGAAGACATCATGCTCCCCAATTTCCAACTATATTACAAAGTTATAGTAATCAAGGCAGTATGGTATTGGCACAGAAGCGACATATATCTCAATGAAACAGAGAGCCAAGAAATAAGTCCACTCATGTATGGTCAGTTAATTTATGACAAAGGAGCCAAGAATATACAATAGGGAAAGGACAACATTTTCAATAAATTTTGTTGGGAAAACTGGACAGCTACATGGAAAAGAGTGAAACATGACCACTATCTTACAAACATACACAATAACTAATTCAGAATGAGTTGAAGACTTGAATGTAAGACTTGAAACCATAAAACTCATAGAAGAAAACATGTGGTAAGTTCCTTGACCTAGATCTTGATGGTAACTTTTTAGATTTGACACCAAAAGCAAAAGCAACAAAACAAAAATAAACAAGTATGATTACGTCAAACTAAAAAGCTTTTGCATAGCAAAGGAAACCATCAACAAAATGAAAAGGCAACCTACTAAATGGGAGAAAAATGTTTGCAAATCAAATAAGGGGCTAATCTTTAAAATATATCTGATATGGAGCTAATATTTAAAATATATGCAAAATTCATACAATTCAATAGCAAGAAAAATCCAAATAAAAATGAGCAGAATATCTGAATAGAAATTTTTCTGAAGCAGACATACAGATGGCTAATAGGTACTTGGAAAGATGCTCAACATCATTAATCACTGGGGAAATGAGAATTAAAACCACAATGAGATATCACCTCACACCAATCAGAATGGCTATTATCAAAAAGACAAGAAATAACAAGTTTTGGCAAGGAAGTGGAGAAAAGGGAACCATCGCACACTGTGAGTAGGAGTATAAATTGGTGCAGCCAGTATGACAAACAAAGGGAGGTTCTTCAAAAAATTAAAAATGGAACTACCACATAGTAATTATAGTATATTATAGTATAGCAATTATAGTATATCAATTCCACCTCTAGCTTATCTATCTATAGGAAACAAAAATGCTGGGGCACCTGGGTGGCTCAGTCGTTTTAGCATCCAACTCTTGAATTTGGTTCAGGTGGTGATCTCACAGTTCGTGAGTTTGAGCCCCACATGGGGCTCTGGGCTGATAGCATGGAGCCTGCTTGGAATTCTCTCTTCCTCTCTCTCTGCCCCACCCCACTCGTGCTCTCTCTTTCTCTCTCTCTAAATAAATAAATAAGCTTAAATTTAATTAAAAAAAAAAACAAAAGTGCTAACTAATTAGCAAGCTATATGCACCTCCATATTCATAGCAGCATTCTTTACAATAGCCAAGATATGGAAGCAACCTAAGTGTCCATCAATGGATGATGGATAAAGAAATTGTGAGATACACACACACACACACACACACACACACAGGAATATTATTTAGTCCTTTAAAAACCTGAAATCTTGCTATTTGTGACAACATGGAGTGACTTTGAGGGCATTAAGCTAAGTGAGATAAGTCAGAAGAAGACAAATACTGTATGGTCTCTTACATATGTAGAATCTCAAACAAACAAAAGAACAAACAACAACATGACAAAAACAAAAACTCAAGCTTATAGATACAGAGAATAGGTTGGTGTTTGCCTGAGGTGGTAGGTGGGGGGGGGGGGGGAGAAATGAGTATAGAGGGCCAAAAAGAAAGAGTAGAAAAAAAAAAAGAAAAGAAAGGAAGGAAGGAGGGGAGGAATGAAGAAAGGGAGGGAGGAAGAATGTGAGAAAGAAAGAAAGTGAGCAGAAGAAAGAGGACACAGAAATGTTGATGGTAAGACAAAGAAAAGTTTATACTAGGAAAACACTAACAAAAAGAAAACTGATATAGATATATTAATATTGGACAAAATAGAAATTAAGGCAAAACGTATTGTTAGAGATGAAGACCACTCCAATTGATGAAAGGTATGTACTCACCAGTTTTAATTGCACCAGGAACATAGAAATTTTTAAAACTAATGTGCACTAGTAACCTAATCTCAGTGCATATGATGCAAAATGGATGAATAAAAAGTCAAAATTGATGAATTTCATTATCATAGTGGGAGATTTTGACACAAAACTCTTATAATAATTCATAAGAATGAATATGGAAGATTTGAGCAATACAGTTTTCCTGCTGGACCCAATGGATCTTTTTAGAAATTTACACCACAAAATTAGAGTACACACAAGATACATCCTACATTCTTGGGAACACCCAAAACATATGCAAAAAGCTGACCTCATTCTAGGCTTAAAGCAAATACCAACATATTTCAAAAAATGAATATCACATAGGACACATTGTCTTGCTAAAGTGGTACTAAGTTAAAGACCAATAACATAAAGATAACACAACTAAATACATCCCTCCACCTACAATTTAAAACATCCTCAAGCTAAAAACATCATTTGTCAGACTCCCTTGCAGCTAGTCTCCTGGAGGTAACTTAGTCTGCAAAAACCACATGAGCTCCCCTGAGCCTCATGGGAGTTGGGAGAGAGGTAGATCAAAAGGCATCTCTTTTGTTGGTGTGAATTGTAGCAGAAATAGCATGGCTCAAGAGCTGGCCTCTGTGGCAGTGATTTTATAAAATGACTGGCAAACCCTAATTGCCTTAGGGTTAGAAGATTCTTCGGAGTATAGTTTTGTTTTGAGGTGTTTCCAGAAAGCACAATAAAGAATTTATTCCTTGTAAGGTATTTTGTATGCTGCTACAAGTTCCTAAATTTCTTTATGCTTAAATAACCAAAAGTAAGGATTACTGGATTCTCTCAGCAGCACATTACACTGTTGACTGCTCTCCCTGCTTGAAACACTTTCTTTTTTTGGATTCTGTGCAAGTACATTCTATAGGTATTGTTGTCACCTCTTTGACAGTTTCCTGGTTCTTTTTGCAGAGTCATCATCTTCTGTGTGGCCATCAAATGCCACATTTTCTCAAGGATTAGCCCTAGGCCCTCTTCTAACCTCATTTTAGAACTGTGATGTTCAATATGCTAACCACTAGCCACATATGGGTATTAGTATTAAATTTATTTAAAGTAAATAAAACTGAAAATTCAATTCCTCAGTTGCACTAACCATATTTAAAGTGCTCAACAGTTATGCATGGCTCAGTAATTATTAATAAAAATATAGAAGATTTGAGCATATTGAGATGGATTATGTTTTAATCCATTTTGGATTCATCAGCTTCCTGAATATGAGGATTATTATCTTTTAAAATTTCTATAAAATTCTCAGACATTATGTATGTAACCATTGCTTTCCCTCTTCTCACTACTCTTTCCTTCTAAAACTCCCAATAATTAATTGGCATATACATATATTTCTAGCCAAACAATTTATAGACCAAAGCCAAAATAAAATAGGTGCTAGAATATTATTAAAACTGAGTTATAAAAATAAAACATAAAATACATGTATTTTAGCAAAGGCCTTATATTTTGAGGAAAATATTTAGTCCTAAGTACTTGTCTTAATAAAGAAGAACACCTAAAAATTATTGCACAAAGTATTCAACTCAAGAAATTAGAAAAGTAATACCAAAATAAATCCAAAGAAATTAGAAGGCAAGGAATAATGAGGTAAAAGCAAGTATCTCCCTCTCATTCACTTCTTTCTCTTTTGCTGGCTCCACACCAATCACAAGAGGATCTCAATGACCTTCTAATGTGCCCAACATTGCTTTCACACCAGGATCATGCTGGTACCACCATATATACTGCTTTTCCTTCTGAGAAAGGCAGGGTTCTCTCTGCTCTTATTCAGATCTTTCCCAAATGTGACCTACTCTGTGAGGTCTTTTTTGACAACCCTTTACAAAACTACACTCCTATTTCCAGAGTCCTTAACTCCTCTCTCCTGATGTATTTTTCTCCATTAAGTATATCACATTTAACACAGAATGTACTTTACATATTTATTCTTGTCTTTACTTTAGAATCCAAGTTTCATCAGATAAGGGATTTTTTAAACTTTTTTCACTCCAGAACCTAGAAGAATGCTTTGCTTGTTGTCAGAATTCAATCGAATGTGTTAAGTAAATGAAATCAACAAATACAAAAACAAATTACAATAATAGAAAGACAAGGTTAAAAATTGCTTTTTTAAAAAACTTACAATTGGCAAAACATTTTTAAAGGAGATTTTTAAAAAGTGATATGCATATTATGAACAATTTTATCTGAAGAAATTTGATAAATTAGATGAAGTAAATGCATTCTCTTAAAAATGTTATTAAAAATGACTTAGGGGGGCGCCTGGGTGGCGCAGTCGGTTAAGCGTCCGACTTCAGCCAGGTCACGATCTCGCGGTCCGTGAGTTCGAGCCCCGCGTCGGGCTCTGGGCTGATGGCTCAGAGCCTGGAGCCTGTTTCCGATTCTGTGTCTCCCTCTCTCTCTGCCCCTCCCCCGTTCATGCTCTGTCTCTCTCTGTCCCAAAAATAAATAAACGTTGAAAAAAAAAATTAAAAAAAAAAAAAATGACTTAGGAAGAGCCACCTGGGTGGCTCAGTCCGTTTAGTGTCTGACTTCAGCTCGGGTCATGATCTCACAGTTGACGACTTCAAGCCCCGCGTCAGGCTCTGTGCTGACAGCTCAGATCCTGGAGACTGCTTCTGATTCTGTGTCTCCCTCTCTCTCTGCCTCTCCCCTGCTCATGCTGTCTCTCTCTGTCTCAAAAATAAAGATAAACATTAAAAAATTTTTGTTTAAATGACTTAGGAAGAAACAGAAAACCTAAGAGGTAAGGCTCAACTGTCCAAGACAGATTTTCTATAGCCTAGCTTTTCCAGAAAAGGAGTTTGGCTTTAAGTAAAACTCCATGAAAATTGGTCAGAGTCTAGTGGTTACTATGGTCAGCTCTGAAAGAATGCTGATAAGAGCAGATCAAGGCATTGGTCCATCATATCATGTAGCTGAATCATCAGTCTTGGGATTCCAACCAGGGAAAAGTTTCTCTCTTCCCAATTCTTGAAAGCTAAGGGACTGATGAAGCACTGGGCACAAACTCTTCACCATTTGGTCACAGTGCTATCATTGCAGGACTTGAATTCCAGCTCTCCATTACATCAGAGTAGTCTGTTAGCCCATCAGTGTTGAAGAGGGCAACATATCTTTCTGCTGTTGAATCCTTGAGGTACATCAGCTGATTTATCCTAGAGAAGAGGCTAGTTGTTCCCTAATCATGCAACTCTTTTTTTTAATGTTTATTTATTTTTGAGAGAGAGAGAGAAAGGGAGAGAATGTGAGTGGGGCAGGGGGGCAGACAGAAAGGGAGACAGAGGATCCGAAGTGGGATCTGTGCTGATAGCAGTGAGCCTGATGTGGGGCTCAAAGTCATAAAACTATGAGATCATGACCTGAGCCAAAGTCAGATGCTCAACTGACTGAGCCACCCAGACACCCCTCCTAACCAGGCAACTTAAAAACCCTGGAGCCTAAGGGGAAGGGTAACTTGTATAGAAATTTGGTATTGAGCCCTGAAAGATCCTTGTGTATTTCTCTGGAATGCCTTGGGTGGACCCTCAGGCTAGCTACTGCTCTTGCCTCAGTGAGGTCTTCCCCAAGAAAAACTGCTCCAGAAGACCAGTGGTATGTGAGGTCTGGACATTCACCCTTGATGGAGCAAGTAAAACTGAATAGGTTGTTCATTACAAGAAATCAAATCTGTTTTTATGTAGAAAGCAACAAATCTAGACAATTTTACAGCTGAATTCTAAATATTCTAAGGAACAAATAATTTCAATCTTGCATAAACACTTCCAAGGAAGAGAAATGGAGGAAGGGCTTTCCAACTAACTTTTATCAGATTAGCATATTTTAGGGGCTCCTGGGTGATTCAGTTGGTTAAGCAAGTGACTCTTGATTTCAGCTCAGGGCATAATCTCATGGTTTGTGAGATCCAGCTCTATTGGGCTCTGTGCTGATAGTGCGGGGCCGGCTTGGCTCCTTCTTTCTTTCCTTCTCTGTCTCTGCCTCTCCTCCGCTTGCATGCACATTCTCACACCCCTCTCTCTGTCTCTCAAAATAAATAAATAAAATTTTTAAAAAAGATTAGCATATTTTGATAGCAAAATTAGATAAAGACAGTATAGTCAATGATGATCAATCTCACTGATGCACATAGATGCAAGTGGTAGTTATAGAAATGAATAAGGAGGAGAGAGGAAGAAAAGAGTTATCTAGGTATTACTATATTAATATAGTAGAGGGACTACTAAAGACATACTATTTATATTTCCTGGAACATGTAATAGAGGTTTAAATATATTATTTACAGTTACAAAGGGAATGACAGAAGCATTCAAATAATGATTTAAAAATTGACTGGTGAATGGGGTAATGAGAAGTGAAAGAATGTGAGTTAAATCTCCACCTTCAGTACCAGGACGTTGAAAAGTATATTATTGAGCATGGATTGAGAAATTAAAGAGTAAACAATTCATTTAGCACTATCACAGTAATGAAAGGAGAACTAAAAAGAAAGTGGTTAAAAGTGGTTTTTCCTCTGGGGAGTGAGTCTAGGAAAGTGTGGAGTTGAGATGAGAGACTATCGCTTTCCTTTATAAATCTTCCTGCACAATTTAATTTTTAACCAATGCATATATTACTTTGATTAAAAAAAATAAAATCGAATTATACCAAGCTCCTTCCTACTTAATTTTACTTAATGGTGTCTCACTGATATTTGAATAAAGATAGATAGTTAGAGCTTATAAGACCCTGTAGAACTCAGCCTCCATGCCTCAGGCCATCCTCTCTCTCATCACTCTTTCCTCTCTGTGCTCCAGGCCCAGGGAATTTCCAGTTTCTCAATGTATCATACTTTCTCACCTTGGAGTGTTCTGTCTGAGATGCTCTTCACCATTATGTCTCCCAACCCCCTGTTTCCTTGGTCCAGTGAACTATGTACGGTAGGTACTCTTCAAATCTCAGGTCAAAATCACCTATTCTGAAAAGTCTTCCCTGTTCCCACCTTCATACACTCTTGAGAGATCATTTTCTTTTCTTCAATGGCACATTTCCTATTTTGCAATTATACATTATTAATATAATTATCTAATTAATATTGGTCTCCTTAATTAGACACTTAGTTAGACACAAGGGTCATAATATCATGGATGTGTTATGTTTTATTCATCGTTATTTCTCTATCCCTTAACTAGGCACAAAACAGGTGAACAATAAATAATTACTGGACAAATGAGTGAGTCACTGATTGAATAATGAATGATGAGTTGAGAAGACAATGTGGGGCTATTGTATATCAGTATAAGTTTGTCATTCATTTTCTCCTTTATCTTGGGAGTGTAGTAGTAGGGTTCATGACTTCTGTTTCAAGATCTCTAGTTCATGCTTGTTTTTGCTGAGGTTCAGCAAGTGATTTCATTTTTGAGATTTTCTTGGTGGTAAATAGTTTTACTATTGCCTACCTGTGCCCAGTGGGAGCCCTCATGATTGATAAGCACTCAGAGCTCTTAATAAAATATCTGGATTGCCTGTATTTTTGTGTTTACGATCCAGGGCAACAATTGGTCAGTTTCCCAAAGTGCTCATCACTGCTTTGAATTTCCATACAGGGCTTTAGTTGAGTGTCTTTATATCATTTAATTCTTACAACAGTCCTTGAACATACAAGGAACCTATAATTTAGAGGCACCAATGTCTTATTGAACATCATACTAGTAGTAGAGGTACATTAGACACAGCCAATTATTTTTGCTCTTGGTAAAGTGCTTCCTATATCTCCCTTTTTACCTTTATGGAGTCACTAACTATGGTAGAAGTAGTTGTCATTCTCAATTATTTGCTGTCTCTATGAGAAAGAATTATACATCTCCATTCATTGCCATGTAATTCCATTACCTCCCTTTGGAAAAATATACTTTCTCACTTGGCTTTGTGAGTTACTTTGGCCAAAACAGTGTGAAGGGGGAGTAACATACACCACATCTATACAAAAGCTTTAAGAGCCACCAGTTATGAACATTACTCTTTTCCTTCTACTGTGAGAATAGGATGTCTTATACATGGGCAACAGGGGGATGGGAGATTAGATCCCAGACTGGAGAAGTGAAATAGAGCCAAAGTAAATCTGATCCATAGATGATATGTAACATGAGTGAACAACAAACATTTGTATCTAAAGCCACTGAGATTCCTGGATTGTTTGTTATGGAAGCTTATCTCAGCAAATACTGACTGTTTATTGAGCTACTAGCTAGTACTAGCTAATGTTTATTGAACAATTACTGTCATTGTACTAAGCACTTTGCATATATCATTTAATCTTTATACAAACTTGTAAAGCCTATAGTATTATCCTATTTTACATATTAAGAAACCAAAACTTAAGAGAGTCATGTAAAGAACAGAGTAGGTTCAAGATTTAAAAATCAGGCTGCATGGGGGTGCCTGGATGCCTCAATCAGTTGAGCCCCTGACTCTTGATTTCAGTTCAGGTCGTGATCCCAGGGTTGAGGGACTGAGCCCCATGTTGGGTTCCATGCTGAGTGTGGAGCCTGCCCGAGATTCTCTGTCTCTCTTTGTCTCTCTTTCTTTCTCTCTGCCCCTCTGTCTTCCCTCCCTATCTCTCTCTCTCAAATAAATAAATAAATAAATAAATAAATAAATAAATAAAATATAAAAAACATATAATAAAATCAGTCTGTATAGTACCTGAGTCTGGGTAATTAACTCCTCCATCAAAACCTCTCTATCCATCCTAGAACACATGAGACCCCATTACTTTAAGGGTCAAATTTCAATTTTTTAGAAGATCCTGAAACATCATAAAATGACATGATTTAAGTATTACTTCCAAAATACGAACTCATCAAATGCGTAGAATGAGCAAAATGGAAAATATATCTATTTGCTGCTTCCAGATTCAAGATACCACATCATGCAGAGAATCTTACTTTCTGATTTACCATTTGAGAACATCTCCTGTAATATGATATTTAACCAAAATTTCTGTAAATAAGTATTTACATGTTTTGCTTTTAATTGCTAGCTATGTTGGTGGTTCAACCTCAGTTAGAGGCATAGTTATTTTGAAAGGCACTGTATAGCAGCAGAAAGAATAGTCATCTAAGATTAAGGAGATCTGACTTATGGTCTTTCTTTCTAAACCAACTAGATGTTTGGGGCGCCTGGGTGGCTCAGTCGGTTAAGCGGCCGACTTCGGCTCAGGTCATGATCTCGCGGTTCGTGAGTTCGACCCCCACATCAGGCTCTGTGCTCATAGCTCGGAGCCTGGAGCCTGTTTCCGATTCTGTGGCTCCCTCTCTCTGACCCTCCCCCATTCATGCTCTGTCTCTCTCTGTCTCAAAAATAAATAAACAATAAAAAAAAAAAATTAAAAAAATAAACCAACTAGATGTTTAATATTTGACATATCACTC
Source organism: Leopardus geoffroyi (assembly GCF_018350155.1). Lineage (NCBI taxonomy): Eukaryota > Metazoa > Chordata > Mammalia > Carnivora > Felidae > Leopardus > Leopardus geoffroyi. The sequence goes on from NC_059341.1 coordinate 49,961,674, forward strand.
TGATCCCAATTACCTCATGTGCAAAACGGAGCTGGAAATACTTCATAACTTATTGACTAGAAGCTGAAAATAAATGATCTCTGCAGGAATTTTATAGCTCTAAGTACTATGATTAATTGTTCTATGTTAGCTTACAACCTGATGGCTGAGAGAGAAAAAGAATGGTATAATGGAATGAGAACTGCTCCAGTAGACAAGACATGTATTCTGGTTCTAATTCTGCTGCTAGTTTGTTTTGTGAGTCTCTGCAAATCACTCATTCTCTAAGTATTTATTTATTTGTTTGTCAGACAGACAGAGAGAGAGCTTCTGCAAACACACACATATATGCATGTACACGTGCCTGTGGGCAAGAGCGGGGGAGGGGCAGAGGGAGAGGGAGAGAGAGAATTCCAAGCAGGCTCCATGTCCTCAGCACAGAGCCAGATACAGGGCTTAATCCCACTAACGGTGAGATCGTGACCTGAACCGAACTCAAGAGCCAGTCACTCAACTGATTGAGCCACCCAGGCAGCCCAGCAAATTACTCATTCTATGTAGGTCTCATTTTGCCATATCATTGTCTACTTTCCTTTCTTAATAATGAGATAGGAGGACATGTCCCTTTTCTCCTGTTAGCTTGAAGAGGCATTATTTTTGAACTGGGGAAATGTAAGCACTTTACATTTTGTTTTTCAATGAAACCATAGGTTTGTCTACTTCTAACATATATACCATGTCACCCAGTTCAAGATGATTTGAGATTTTCTTATAGATAGAATTATATTTAGCCATATTCTTTTTAATGAATGCGTCTCTTTTGTCTTTGCTCACCTGTGTTTTGTACAAACTCTGTTATGAAATAAATGATCAGTAGCTTTTTCTTCTTGATAATGATCTTTTCGAGTCTTTCCTTCTTTGAAAGTCACAGTGTTTTCGTAGTCATTTCTTATAAGGCACCCATTAGTTTATAAGACAAAGTATGATTTTAGAATATTGCAATAGTACCAACTATCCTTTAACTACATCAATAGTCTTCTGTGTGGTTTGGCTCAATTTTCAGTCATCTCAGTTACATTTGATAAAAGTGTACATTAAGAGTATAAATGCTTATGCTGCTTGTAATTTTATTTTTAAAAGTTTTTAATGTTTATTTTTGAGGGAGAGACAGAGCAGGAGAGGGGGAGGGTCAGAGAGAGAGGGAGACACAGAATCCAAGGTAGGCTGCAGGTTCTGAGCTGCCAGCACAGAGCTAGATGGGGGGCTCGAACTCACAAACTGTGAGATAATGACCTGAGCCAAAGTCGGAGGCATAACCAACCGACTGAGCCACCCTAGTACCCCTCTGCTACTGTGATTTTAAATGTAACCTTTCAATACTCACATGAATTCAATGATATATGGAATTGTGGATTCAAATTAGAGTTGTCACCTAATATGTATAATATTTATCTTCTTATTAAACAAATAAAATAGATGATAATTTATATTAAAGTATTGTTCCTAAAACAGTCGTCCTGTGAGTATCTGACAGCACTTAGGGTGGCATTAAAGTCACCATGTTTCCCTGCATCTGGGGAACACTGTGGCAGTGCTTGATTATTTCACCCAACTGGAGCTTGGAAAGATGGACCCTGATGTGGCAGCTTGTAGCTCTGCATTAGTGTGGTTTGTGTTCGAGCCAATTGCCGTCTGACCTCTCCTCCCAGTAGAGGCAGTGTGGTGCCATCTGGACATCTTTTAGTCACATTAAATCATGTCATTTAAAGGGCCTCTGAATGTGAACCAGTTTACCTTATGCTTAGGAGACAAATCGGCCGAACTGCTGAACTCCGAGTCTGTAACCATAGGTACTCACCAGTTTTTATATTGTTTTTAACCCTTTCTTTTCCGGACAAGTGATATTACTGTCAGAGACTCTATCTGTTTAAAATGTTGTTACTGTCATAACTAGAATACTACCGAAGGTTTAAAAAATGACATTAAGAGAATTTAAACTCCATACTTACATGTAAAATAGCCTCCAGGGTTGGGATCTAGACTATATTCCCAGTTTGGGCATAGATGTTTTCATGCACCATTTGGCCCAGGGGCTGCCGTGCCAAAACATACTCCCATGAAGAACCAAGGAATTTCATGGACACAAGTCAGTCTAAAGGCAAGAGAAGTAAAATGACCAAGTCTATTAGAGGAACTCCTTGGGCACATAGGCCTGCATATGGCCTCTGCCTGCACAGTAACTATGCACCATTACCCTAAGCTCAGTCTTTTTTTTTCTTCCAGAAATAGGCATGTGACTAAGCTAAGGCCAATCCGAACCCTCCTTAGGACTTTTCCCTTACAGAATTGGACAAGATTGTCTATTTATGACGAATCTGCTGATCCTATAGGACTTGATTATGGGCGTGCCAGTGATCATTTAGTGCTTACACAGAGTGAATCTGCCCAATAATTGGGAGATGGAGCTTTCCTTACAGTATTTAAGCTCCTTCTTGTGGGCCAACCAAACCCAAAGCAGCAATAGGATTCCTGGGCCCCTGGACTTAAAAATTACATGAGCCTTTTTTTGTTATTGTTTTTATTTACTTGTTCAAGTCTGTGTTTCTCAAAGTGTGGTCCCTGGAGCAGCAGCATTCACATCACCCAAGAACTTGTTAGAAATGCTCATTTCTGGGGCGCCTGGGTGGCGCAGTCGGTTAAGCGTCCGACTTCAGCCAGGTCACGATCTCACGGTCCGTGAGTTCGAGCCCCGCGTCGGGCTCTGGGCTGATGGCTCAGAACCTGGAGCCTGTTTCCGATTCTGTGTCTCCCTCTCTCTCTGCCCCTCCCCCGTTCATGCTCTGTCTCTCTCTGTCCCAAAAATAAATAAACGTTGAAAAAAAAAATTAAAAAAAAAAAAAAAAAAAAAGAAATGCTCATTTCTGACTCAGAACCTCTAGGGATGGGGCCCAAAGATTTGATGGGCTCTCCAGGTAAATCTGATATACTAAAGGTTGGTAAGTGGTTTGTTACTTCGAAGTGAGTTTCCTGCCATATTCAACTGCTGAAGTCCTGATACACCAATGACAAATAAGAAATTTCATTGCATTCTAATACACCATAGTACTCCCAGTAATAGATTAGAAGAATTTTGGTTTAAAAAGTGTTCTCATGTGGCCATCCCAGAGACCTAATTTTTGAATAGAGATATTCCCAAGAGATTCTTTGGGTCTCTGGTCTTGGTTAGTCCATCATTAATTTAGCCTCAAGTTAAGTAGCTGTTTGAAGACTAACATTGAAGAATCTGTTCCATCTAGGACTTCAAGTCATTAGAATTTTGAAACTGTGAAGAATATGGACAGGAATCTTCTCTACAACTTTATGTCAGCTTGAACACATTTTATTTAACTCAAAGAACTGCTTAATTTTAGTTTCAATATCTAGGTTAAGAAGAGAACCTTTATAGATTGTCTCAAGGGGGGGATTTAGTCCCTCAATCTGAATATCTCTGCCTTTGATCCAAATCATTCCAATTTACTTTAACATAAGAGGGTGCCTTTTTTTTCCAGCTGGCTTAATGCTAAATACTGTGTCATCAATATAAAAATATAGTCAGAAATCCCTTGTGAGTTAATGGTATAATAGCAGTGTGCTCTCTGATTAACAATAAAAAGTATAAAAATGTAGGGGCGCCTGGGTGGCGCAGTCGGTTAAGCGTCCGACTTCAGCCAGGTCACGATCTCGCGGTCCGTGAGTTCGAGCCCCGCGTCGGGCTCTGGGCTGATGGCTCAGAGCCTGGAGCCTGTTTCTGATTCTGTGTCTCCCTCTCTCTCTGCCCCTCCCCCGTTCATGCTCTGTCTCTCTCTGTCCCAAAAATAAATAAACGTTGAAAAAAAAAAAATTTTAAAAAAAATAAAAAAAAATATAAAAATGTATACGTGTAAGAAATACTGTATTGCTGACAAAAAAAAAAAAAAAAAACCCTGTTCTTCCCATGCCTATGAATGCAGAATATGCCATGTGGAAAGCACTGGGTTTCCTTTAATGTTATTATTATTATTTTAAAAAATTTTTTTTTCAACGTTTATTTATTTTTGGGACAGAGAGAGACACAGCATGAACGGGGGAAGGGCAGAGAGAGAGGGAGACACAGAATTGGAAACAGGCTCCAGGCTCTGAGCCATCAGCCCAGAGCCCGACGCGGGGCTCGAACTCACGGACCGCGAGATCGTGACCTGGCTGAAGTCGGACGCTTAACCGACTGCGCCACCCAGGCGCCCCTAATGTTATTTTTTAATATTAGATGTCTCCACAATGCATGTTGATGATCTGGCATATTCAATTCTCAGGATACCTTCTTTGAGAGGATCTGTGATTTAAGGCATAACATCTACAATCTGATAAATTATTGCCTTAATTACAAAAATAGTATCTCACTGTATACTTTGTATATTTAACAAGTTTAAGTATGACTTCCGGCAATTACTTACTAATTGTAAGACCTAGACTAACAAATAGAAATAGGTTAATCCATAAAATGCTTTGTGAGGAAACGGACAAAATTGGCAAAAATATTTAATTAATATTTAATTGTAATTACAGGCTACATTACACGAAAATGCCTTTTGCAGGTCATGGATCTATTGTCTCCATAGCTCAGAGGCCTTGCAGGCAATGTGATCTGTATGGACACTAATGGGAAACAGTTTCCTATTAGAAGCACTTATTTGTTAATATATTGTATACAATCGCCTTTTCCAGACATCTAAATATGCCCCCAAACTCTACTGGCGCATATCAATAGTTTAAAGAGACTTATGCCTGAGGGGTGCCTGGGTGCCTCAGTCGGTTAAGCGTCTGACTCTTGATTTAGGCTTGGGTCATGATCTCGCAGTTGCAGGATCAAGCTGCAAGTCAGGCTCTGAGCCACAAGTGGAGCCTGCTTAAGATTCTCTCTCTCCTTCTCTCCCTCTGTCTCTCTCACTCTCTCTCTTTTCCTCTCTCTCAAAATAAATGAATAAACTTAAAAAAATCCTGGTTGTATCTGGTTGTACTACTAGCCATTTGGTGTTGAGCGATACAACTTTGTTTTTGAGGCTTTGCTTTCTTACTGTAAAACAAAAGACCAAAGCCAACATCCCAGAATGCTGTGGTTCAATGAGAACATGCACGTAAAGCGGAAAGTACATTCTGTATCTGGCGTCCATGCTGATCTCTGTAATTTTGTATATTCTCTTCCCTCTGCTTTTGTATGTGCTATTCTCCTGCTGAAAGTCTTGCAATGTCCAGCATAACAAACCAGGATTTGTCTTCTAAAATGCAAGGGATGCTGGAACATTGATATCCAGGGTTGATGTGGCTCTATGGGTGTGATTCCTCACAATACACTTTAAGTCAAAGAGGATAACATTTCCACACAGAGGGGAATCATTGTTCAGTCAAGGATTGGTAAGCATCCTCACCCCTTCAAGCCTCAGGGTCACTTTCTGCAGAAAACTTTCCCTGATTCTGCCAATTTGGGCTACAAGACCTCCCTTTGTGCTTCCCCCACACCGTTCATTCTGTTGTCAAGGGTTTTCCTACATCTTCTGTCTCTCTTTCCTGTTACATTGCATGGTCCTTGAATGTAGAATTGATACATCATTTGCTTTAAAATTTCAGCATCTATCACACTGTAAAGTATTTGTAATAATCAATAAGAGCTGTTGATTGGTTATAGTCTCCTTCCTTTTATAAACTGTTTATATGTTTATGCCACCAAAATATAAAATTAGAAAGCTGGATAAAGCCAGATATGGTAGGGATAGAGATGTATGATGAGGCATATGTATTATGAGGCAGGTGCATGTGGATTGGTGCAGCCACATTCTGGAAAGCAACCTGGCATACTTAGCCAAAATAACCCTCTGCCCACCTACAACCCAGCTATTTCACTCCTTGATACATAACCTGGAGAAATTCTCAGACAAGCCTGTTAAGGGAATTTGTAAGGTGGCGCTAATGTCAGTTATTTATGGTGACAGACTTGGAGGCAATCTGGGTGTCCTTCTCTAGGGGAGTGGACAGACACACGTGGTGACTTTTACTACCTGTTGTTACTAGGCAGCCTGTGGAAATAAAGAACCAGAGAGGTGAATAACTAGCAGTATGTGTGGACCTTTAAAATGTAATGCTGAGTGAAAAAGCATGAGCAGTAATACATAACACAATATCATTTATGCAAATTAAAAATTCATGCACTCAAAACAGCAAGACACATTTTCAAGAACACATAAAGACAAAAGAATACATGTTAAACACATTTGAATGTTTGTTTTGGTAGAATGAGGAATGCTGATAAATGGGAAATATAAACCTAGAATAAAAGGAATAAAACTTATAGGAGTTTAAAAAATATAAACAAAAGCCCTATAGGTCCTTAGGAAGTGTATTGGCTAAAACAAACAAACAAACACAACAACCAGATAAAACTGGACTATTAACGGATAGATTATGGAAAGGGAATAACCTAGCAGCTATTATGTACGAATAACATTTGTTTTCTTAGAAGAAAAAAATAGGTTCAATTTTATGCAGGGGGAAAGGTGAAACCAAGGAATCTGCATTCCATGAAAGATTTCTGGATGATTCAGAATCAAATACTCGGCACTTTAAGAAGTTTCCCTAAGGGCTAATTTTGAAATCAGAATTCACCATTCACATTGTTTTTCTTTTCTTCCCCCAAAAAAGACAAAAGCTGATAGTCACTGAGAGAAACAGAAGGTTTATGGAAAAAATTATAGGTCTTTTTTCATCACTGAAATGAGGTAGTATTGATCCAGCATCAAAAAAACAAAAACAACAACAACAACAAACCCAAAAAACCCCAGCAAAGCAGCAGCAGTAAGTGGGAAAGAGGCAAAAAGCAAGTAATATGAACACTTTGAAGACATGGTCTGGAATCAAGAGAGAAGGATGTGACCAAGCCTACAGCCTTTCCACTTTGTATGTGTGGCAATGTAGAAAGGAAGAGCAAACTTTGAAATTCATAGAATGTTTTCAGTTATTTGTACTAATATACTTCAGTTTCTTTAAATCCATTTCATACTTTATTTCTTTGCCCAATTGAAATTTTTCTTCTTTAAAAAAAAATTTTTTTTTAACATTTATTTATTTTTGAGAGACAGAGAGAGACGGAGCATGAGCAGGGGAGGGGCAGAGAGAGAGAAGGAAACACAATCTGAAGCAGGCTGCAGGCTCTGAGCAAGCTGTCAGTCAGCACAGAGCCTGATGAGGGGCTCGAACCCACAAACTGTGAGATCATGACCTGAGCCAAAGTCTGATGCTCAACCAACTGAGCCACCCAGGTGCCCCAAATGAAATTTTTCTAACCACTCTGTGAATTGACAGAAAAGATAGCTTTAACTAGGTTGAGGGCTAAGTAATTTCTTGGTAAAATTTAGCTATTGTTGTAACCATTGTTTCTGTAATTTATGAGTCTCTGAGGCAGTGGTTTGCAAATTTTGATCAGAGCATTTTTGCAAGAACTGTCTTGGTAACTTGTTAACTTTCTGGACATGCTCAGAGAAAATCTGGTGTGGGATCCAGGAATCTGCATTTCTACCAACTCTAGTTGATAGTATTTAAAAACACACTTTATGGAATATCTCTAAAATGCTGGTGTTAGAAATCTGAAACTAATATACAATTATAAATGTCACATCTTTAAAGCAAAATCATCTCATAAGCAGAGGTTAGAAACTTTGGGCTGTGAGTCTGTAAGGTGGGTGACTTTCTTGGTCTTCTCCCTTAAAACATCACCAAGAAGGATTCCAAGGTAACTAGAAATAAAAGGAAATACTACTTAGAGTGTACTTTTGAGTCACTATTGAAACAGGGTGATATCAAAAAAAACCACCAGATGCCGAATAGAAGTGAGGCAAGATTTTATTCACGGCCAGGCCAAACCTGATCTCCTGATCTTACGGAGAAAAGTGCAGAGAATGGCCCCAAACAAAAGCAGCAGTGGGCTTATATGGATTTTAGCAAGTCAGAATATATCATTATTTGGTTAACCAATTACAATCTACAGCATTTCATGGTAGCCAATTATATTGTGACACACAGACATTAGTTTTGGCGGGAACCTATACATTTTAAAGGTCTTTGTCCTAAGAGGGTTTAAAATGACCAATCATAGTTAGACACCTGAGATGCTGTAGGGCAGTGAGTAGTGACTTTTTACATGTTGGTCTTGCCTAGGCCAGATCTTGGTTGAGGGGGTGGGGGAGCGTTTTGCATCCTAAGGTATCTATTTAGTAAGCAGGTGAGGTCACAGAAGTGAGATAGGGCGGTTAGTAATTACTGATAACCCTAATAGGGAACGACATAAGCCTTTTATCTCAACTATTCATGAAAAGTGAGTTTCAGGCAAACTTATATACAATAAGCTTTCTGATATCTTATAAGTTGACCTATTACACTATTACTTTATTCATATTTAAGAAAATTTTTTTTCGATCTAAAATTATGGGAGAAGGAAAGACCTCCAGCTGAGCTGAAACAGGAGTAAGTAGCCTGTTCTGAAAACTCCAAACAGAAAACATTCCCTAATAGCTTTCCATGGAACTCTTCATTTGCCATTGAACAGAAATTATTTAGTCACCCATAGCAGCATGGACTTTGAAAGAAATTTGTATCATTGTGATAATAGGTGACAAAAAGTTGAAATCATTGCCAATGCTGGTTCTTCTTCCCTGGCCCTACCACCACTCAGTCCAGGCTGTGTTCCTAAATGGCTTTCAACAGCTAAGGCTGATATGAAATACTAGTCACCCCAGGAAAAGTGAGGAGGTAGGTCTCTTCTTGGGTAAGGTTTGTTTTGTTTTGTTTTGTTTTGTTTTGTTTTAAGATTTAGTTATTTGGGGGAGAGCGCAAGTGAGGGAGGGGCAGAGAGAGGGGTACAGAGGATCTGAAGTGGGCTCTGTGCTGACTGGCTGAGGACAGCAAGCCTAATGTAGGGCTGGAATTCACAAACTAGGAGATCATGACCCAGTGCCCCTAGGGTAAGCTTTATGACAGTACGTTGTTATGTGAAAGGGCAGAGCATATGAGGCTAATTATCCCATTCTTTTGAAGGAATACTCTGGTCCCTTGAAGAAAAGCACATCTTTTTGCTCTAAAAGGTCTTGCTTTCCATGATTACGTGATGTGTAAGAGAAATCTAGAAGCAAATAAGTTATTTAGTAAGGAGATTAAGCCAAGGTAGTTCATATACAAACTAATAGAAAAGAAAACAGGTCAACATCTCCACAATCTACTACACAGCTGCCCATCTCAATTCCAAATACTGTGAGATAAAGAAAAAAAAGAGAAAAAAAAAAGAACAAAATCAGAGTGTGTTATACTATTTGTGAGTATTAAAGTAACAGCTTTAGAATCTGGAGCCAGTGTTTGGCTTAGAAAGGAGACTCAGGTAATATAAAGAAGGACAAGGATTGTATTAAGCTATAAAGGGTCATCAGAAAAAAGTTTCGAGTTGCAATTAAAAGACATTCAAATGATATTTTAAAATATCTTCTTAAAATTTGTATTCAGAGAGCCTTTTAGGACAGATACTTCACAAAATAACTGAGTTACTTCTTTTGCTGTGAGTTTTTTAGGAGCCTCAGAGTTTTAACATATAATGTCTCCCACTTAGGTAGTTTCTTTAGATTGGATACAATAATAACAGTGTTACAAGTGTCTTTGTTATGGTAATGCAAAAGTTACTTGTTTAACTCCGCGTGTAAACACAAAAATTATTTACTTTGAGTAGCTCTTCTCAATTTAATCAAGTAGGATGAAGCAATGTATTCATTTCCATATCTTTTCCCAGTAAAAGAATATTTAAACTTGCCCGGAGAGCCTCTCTTCCTTTTAGATAACAATAGAGGTATCAGATCCAGAACATTTTACCAAGGCTGTGAGTGAAGCTTCAATTGCATTTGTGGCTGTTCTGTCCCCACATGTTTCCTGATTTTTTTTTTTTTTTTTTTTTTTTTTTTTTTTGTCAAGAGTACAGCTCCTGTTAGCGCTCCAATCTGATTTAGAACAAAAAAAAAAAAAAAAAAAAAAAAAAAGGTTTCTCCGGCTTTCCCAGGACTCCTTCTTCCCATTTCAGTGGGTGCATTACCAGTATCTGCACAGAGCAAAAGAGACAAGGAGCTCAGTTATAGCCAAGGTCTCAGTCCCAGTCCTGAAACTGATGAGGCTTCCCCCTCCACCCTGCACTATTTGATTCACATTCTTATAAAGTTAAAGTAAGCTTGCTTCACTTTTATCTTGTTTTCATTTGTTCAACCTCCGTTTCTCAGTTCCGGATGTTTTGAAGATTATGTGTGGAGATCTGACACCCATCTTTTCTTGGCTATGGAATCCTGGCAGATTAAACTACAAGCACAATAACACTACATTCTTTTTAAGGTTACCGGAGAAACATCCTTCCCCCCACCCTTAGTCTAGTTGTACATGTTTTAAAAACAAATTTGTCAAGTTTGAAAAGAGGGGTTTTTTGGTACAATAAATGTGGAAGGTAGGAATAAATGTAAAAAGTATTTGGTAGTCATTTCTTAGGATAACCTTAGAATCTCAAGGAAGCTAAAGTTCTAGGGAATAATTTCACAAGTGGATTTGGACTTTATTCTTGAATACTTAATAATTTTTTTTTTAAATTATACAGGTGCCAGAGAAAATTTTCCAAATCCATATCACTTTGCTTCTCTCTTAAAACTACACTTTCAGGTGTGCCTGGGTGCCTCAGTCAGTTAAGTATCCAACTTCGGCTCAGGTCATGATCTCATGATTCGTCAGTTAGCACCCCACGTTGGGCTCTGTGCTGACAGCTCAGAGCCTGGCGCCTGCTTCCAATTTTGTATCCCCTCTCTCTGTCCTTTCCCTGATAGTGCTTGTTCGCTCTCTTTCTCTCAAAAATAAATTAACATTAAAAAAATTTTTTTTAACCTGCACTTTCAGCTTAATCTTGTAGCAGTGACTTTGTTCAAAAACAAAAATTCGGGGGCATGTGGGTGGTGCAGTCAGTTAGGCGACTGACTCTGGATCTTGGCTCAGGTCATGATCTCACAGTTTGTGGGTTCAATCCCTGCATCAGGCTCTGTGCTGATGGCACGGAGTCTACTTGGGATTCTGTTTCTCCTTCTCTCTGCCCCTCCCCAGCTTGTACTCTCTTTCTCTCTAAATAAATAAATAAACTTAATTTTTTTTTAATTCAAAATTATGTCATTAAAATAATGTGCCAGAAATTAAACAAAGGATTGTCACTATATTTGGAAAATATAAAATATTTGATTAAGATGGCTAAGAGACAACAAGCAATAAGCTAGACAAGAAGTTTAAATGATAATGACAGCTAGTCTCAGCCATACTATACAAAGATTAATTTCTCTTTCTTTTTTTTCTTCTCTCCTTCATCCTCCTTTTCCTCCTTCTTGCTATTTTTATAATGATCAGACTTTGAGCTCTCTGAAGGCAGAAACTATATTTTGCTCTCCATTATATTGCCCTAGAATGTAAATTAGACTCCTTAGGGCAGTTTGCTTGTGGCTGTATCTCTGACCTTATAAATGCACAATAAATATTTGTTGAAAGAATGGATGAATGAATGAGGTCATACTCCCAGTAATATCGACTGGTGGTCTTCTAGCCAATATAAATTCTCTCCTATTATGTCTGCCTTTAGATGACAGTTAAAAGTTGATGTCATCATCAGCTTTGATATTTTACATATAAATATTCTCTGATTTTGTAAGCCCAACAACTAAAACCATTCTTGTGCTTTTTGATAAAACAAGAGACATGTCTATATAATCATGATAAAACTAGAGAAAATAACCATGGCAGTTACTTGGGATTAGCCAAGGAGTTCCTAATTTTTGTTTGAGTGAATGCTTTATTTTTTAATATATGTAGCTGCTTTGTAGGCACAGCCAAAACCAAAATGCGGCTTCCAGAAAGGGAGATCATGCTACTGCCTTCCTTATTTGGAAATGTTTCTTCGTGTTTCACATGTCCTACTTCCATACAACTTAAATTTAAATTCCCTGAAAAAAATAACCTTTGCTCTGGCGCAATGCCAGGAAAAAGACATTACCGCTGAATAACTATATATCTTTTATGCTCAAATTGACTCTCTCATCAAGTTTCATTTAACTTTTTTTTTCCATGCTATTTATTTACCATTTTAAAAAATATGCTTATAACTCTCCTCTGGCCTTTCCCCTGAGCTTGGTGAAACATCCTAATTTTAAAAGGTCAAGGGAAATTTGGGTTAATGATTCTATATTCATGTTGCAATTTTTTTCCCATTCAAGTTCATAGTGCTACACTTGCCTATTTTCTTTCTGACTTGATCAATTTAGTGACACATATCAACCAGTTCAAGCCTTTTAATTTAAATTTATTGTAAATATCTAACTTGCATTGTAAGTTTTGTTTCATTTTAAAAAGGAAAATGTATCTGATTTGTGGGCCAGACAGCCCTGCCCTTTCATGGTAGTGTTTATTCCTCTAGATTTCTATAGCTGTTATTGTGAAGATTTGGGGCAAAATTAATTTAGAGTAGCTTTTGCCAGAGCAGAGACCTATCAGCTTTGACGGTCTTTGCCCAGCACACTGTTTACACACAGTAGGTCCTCAGTAAGTATGTGTGACTAATGGCAGAAGCTACTGTTAACTATTCATGTTGCTCTTATAAGAGCTAAGTTTATATGGAGGAAAATCAGTACATCTATTTATCATTCTGGCTTTTTTTTTTTTTTTAAATAAAAGCATAGTTACAGTAGATGACAAATATACAGAAATCCATTATACATTTTCTTTTAACCTGAACCTGACTGTGACATGTAAATTGACTTGTTTATGTTAATAGCATCCATTTAGGAGTGAATTCCCAAAGCACTGCGTGGTAATTAGATGGGGCATAATTCACATACTGTATGCTACTTTGAAAAAGGGCTCCTTCCGAAAGGTATAAGCTAGAACAGAACGTGGACCTCCAAACCCTCTCTAAAAGGATTCTCATTACATAACACCACACACACAGTGTGGCAAAGATAATGTGGGCACTTAATGCAGAAAAATAATGCAACATGTTCTTTTTTGGTTCATTTACTGCCATATGCTACTTGAGTAATGAAAACCTATTTGGTATAGAGACAGATGTGGATGTATTCTCAAAATCCTAGTCAATAATGAAACCTTAGATTTGCTATTTCGGGAACGACTACTAAGTGTTCAATTATGAAACATCTCCAGATTATTAGGAAATTTCATTGATCTGTTCCCAATAAGGACGACAGGAGGACTTTCAGTTTTCTTTCTTCATTACTCTGTTACTGTGTAATGAAAATTCTTCCAAATTTGGAAATGCCTAATAACTATGCAGTTCTGATAGTACTAAATTAATTAATATTTAAACATTTTTATCTCCATAAGAGAATGCTATTAAAGAATTACTGGTAGCCAAAATACTCATATTTATCATTACTTTATATGATATCAAACAGAATTGTGAATTAAATATTAATTTAAATTATTCCAAAATGTATCAAAAATTCTATTAATTATCTAAATTATTCTAGGTTGTGGAAGAATCTGGAGTACAAATAATAAACTTTATCAATATTTAAATAGAAGTGAATTAAGTAACTTATTTAATATTACTGAGAAGCAATGTCTACAGCTCAAATCTGAACAAATAAAAACCATGTTTTGCTGTTTATTTTCTATGATTGCGGGAGACAAACTGGTTCCAAGATACAATAATAATTAGACACACAGGCAAATGATAGCAAATATTTTATGTACATTGCTTTTTTACTTTTCTGGTAGGTTATGAAGAGATTTTTACATCGGGACAAAAAAGAAATCTGATTAATTTTTTTCTGTAGACTCATTCCCTTAAGCTAGTAAGTTTTTCAGATATTGAGGCTGACTTGAGACCAAACTAGAAATCTGTGGCTTTTAATTCAGTTTGAAATTTTAAGATTACCTCTATCCAAGTACCTACTGAATAAGCACAATTGTGTGGGATGATACTCTTTGCTTAAATTAACTTCAAAGATGTTTTAATCTGGCCTTGTTTAAACGCACAGATCTTTATAGCTACCCTTCATTGAGATACTATCTTCCTGTTTGGTATAGAGTTTGTACAAATTAAAATATAATAAACTTAGCTTGAACTTAGCCCCCAGAGCCTCATACAACTGAAAACAGTGGTTAAAAAATTATAAGGGGAAAAATAAACCAATTCACAGTGCTAGTTTGCTAATGCCAAATTTTAAGTAGGTATCAAAAAGCAATGAGGTCAAACAAAGATAGTGGCTTATTAAATGGTTAGAAAACAAACTGAAGTCTTCGAAATAGAAGGAGCATCCTCTTTACTTGCTCATTTCCCTCCTATATATATTAAATTCGTTATTGTCTGAACATATATAAATTGTTTGTTTAGAACTTGGAAGGGCAATAGGGCAGAAACTATGTGGCTAGGGGAACAGGAACTCTGTTCTTTAAATTCTGGGTATCAAAAGCATGTCTTGCCTTTTGCAATCTTAGTTACAGAACACTTACTAAGTGATGGCCAGAGGAAACTGGAATTTCTCCAGCTCCACCGGTGCTACCTCTAGGATCTTGAGGTACTACAGTGTGACATTAAGGAGCAGACATTGGAACAAATCAAGAAGAATCTTGAGGATGTAGGATCCAGGGTGCCATTGAAGGGGATTGTGCCAAGTTAAAAATGAAGAAAATAGAGGGAGAAGTTAAAATGAGAGTTTGGGGGAATAGAGTTCATCTTTTCTTTTTCCTTTCCCTTTCTTCTCTCTTTATCACTTCCTAAAAATAAAATAGTTGGGCTGCATAAGACTGTAAATGTGGATGGTTTCAAGGAAGGGAAAGGAGGAAAGAAGAGTTGGGCCAAATGGTATTTTTTCCTATTTTTCTCCCCATTCTCAGCCTTGTTTCACTCATACTCTTCTCCCCATTCCCACCTCCATTTCTAATCTTTGTTCTCTTTCCTCAAGCTTGAGGGGGTTGGGGGGTGGTAATCCATAAAAACTTTATCAAAGCATGAAGACAAATGTTCTCCCATCTTTCTTTCCCTTCAACTCTCCTGGTTTTCATGATGAGAGATAAAGGACATAAACATTTCTTCTTCCCACTTGTATCTCCTCTCTACCTCTGACTTTATATACTTGTCCATCCCATCAGCCTGAACACTGCTTCTATTCTGTCCTGGGATTGGGAGTCTAAAATGTATAAAGTACCCTCTGGAAGAGCAATTTTTTTTAAGTTGATTTATTTTGGGGGAGAGAGAGAGAGAGGGCATGACTGGGGAAGGGCAGAGAGAGAGGGAGAGAGAATTCCAAGCAGGCTCCAGGCTGTCAGCACAGAGCCCAACATAGGTCTTAAACCCACAAACTATGAGATTATGACCTGAGCTGAGATCAAGAATCAAACGCTTAACCGACTGAGCTACCCAGGAGCCCCTGGAAGAGAAATTTCTGGTCCTACTCAGAGCCGTACTATCCAGTAGCCTGCCCATTTCTTGTGTAACCCAAATAAATACTGCAGCTCCAAGAGGTCCAGTCAAAATAATCGTATCACGCTCAGAGAAACACAAATCTTGCAAGCAATGCCGGTAGAAAGGAATTCAGATCTTTACTATCGGTGCTCAAAAACCATGAAAAAGAAATCTTGGTTAAAATTCACAATTTCCCTTCTTAAAATCCATTTTCCACTAGTGCTCTTGCTCTGCCAGTTTTTCACGTGCTGTTTTGACACCTCTTTTTCTCTACCTGCAAACATCCGATTCCCTATCACAAATTACCAATGGTGAGGGCCTTTTCCCTTTTCTTCTTTTCTCTTTCTAGCCAACTTATTCTAGGTTCTCTCCCCAGTAAATTTCTACCCTTTCTGATGCAAGTCTCTCAATCTCTGAACTGGGTCTCTCCCCACCAATTTCTCCATTTGGCTGATAAGGCCAGGGTGGAGATGAGAATGTGGAGCTTGGGGTCAAGAGAAGCAAAAATGGCAGAATTTGCTTAATAGGTCAGGGAATGTGAAGATGCTAAGAGTACTGACACATCGATACTTTTTGCCCATGTTATAGCATCTTTAATTACCTTCTTCCTCTAGTGTCTCCTTTTTAATTACAAACACATTCAAATCTATCATCCTCCTGAATAATCCCCACAACCCTGCTTAAAATCTACTCCTAATCTTCAGATAACCCATAAAAATAGCTTATTCATAGGACGACTGGCTGATTCAGTCAGTAGAGCGGATGACTCTTGATCTTAGGGTTGTAAGTTTGAGCCCCATGTTGGGTGTAGAGATTACTTAAAAATCAAATCTTAAAATAATAGCTTACTTACGCTGTCTCTACTTTCTAATCTTCCTCTTTTTTTATGTTTATGTATTTATTTTGAAAGAGAGAGAGAGAGACAGATCCATCAAGAGCATAAGCAAAGGCGGGGGGGGGGGGACAGAGAGAGAGAGAGAGGGAGACAGAGTGGGGTGGGGGGAGAGAATCCCAAGCAGGCTTTAAGCTGTCAGCCCAACACAGGGCTTCATCCTACAAACCATGAGACCATGACCCAAGCTGAAATCAAGAGTGAGACACCCAACTGACTGAGCCACCCAAGCACCCCTCTTCCTCTTTTTTTTTTTTTCCTTTTGATCCTCTGAACTCTGGCTTCCACACCTGCTCTAGGTTACCAGTTACCAAATTTAATGACTTTTATCTACTTGACTTCTCTGAGGCCTTGGTGTTCCTTTTTGAAATTTCCCTCTTTCTGTCTTCACAAACTATTTTGTATTTTTTTTTTTCCAATTACTTTTCCTTAGCCTTCTTATTTTCTTACCATACACATATTCCAAAGGGTAACCGCAATCATTTCCTGGATCAGTCCAAATCTTTAACTTTTGTCACCTTTTTTTCTAGAGTTACCATAGGTTCCTTTGAGAGTCTAATGAAAGGTTTCAACACCTTTCCCAGAAAGAAAAAGAGACAACTAAACAATAGGCATACAAAGTTTTATATTTATTTTCTCAGGTTTTACACACCCCATGAGGTTCGCCCATGGATAACCTACTCTTGATGTATACAGTCAACTGCCTACTAACATTATTAACTGAATCTTTGTTAGACACTTAAGTGTGGCCCTTTTGGTCCTTAGCCTTTCCTATGGATGCCCTTCTCATATCACATTCTTCTCGATTTCACTTTCAAGCAATGGCATTACTATCCAAGGAGTCACTGAAGCATAATTCAAAATGTCATTCTTTCCCACATAAGAAGTACCGATATATTACCAAGTTCTGACAATTCCATAGAATCGTTTCCTTTTTATCCACAACACTTGTCATTATATTAGCTCAGGCCTTCTTCATTTGTTTTTCTGGAATATTACCTTATCCCTCAATATTTCATTCTGGATTTCCCTTACTATAATTCATCTATACACTGTCAACAGAGTTATCTTTCTAAAACTCAGATCTAACCTCATTCCCTGTGTAAATAAATACATTTGGTGGCACCTTATTGCCTTGAGCAGGGGTCACCAACTCAAAGGCCCATAGGAACCTGACAAGAAGTATAAATCAGAGAAGCAAACTGGGTCAGGAAACAGCCTGAGGCGTGGGGACCATGGGGACAGCTGCCACTCAGTTCTTGCCATTTGTTGTCATCTGGAAACAAAGGCCCAATATTAGTAAATATTTCTCTTTTTTTAAAAAAGAGATTATTAAAAGTAAAATCTCTCAGGGCACCTGAGTGGCTTAGTCGGTTGAGCATCTGACTTTGGCTCAGGTCACGATCTTGTGGTTTGTGGGTTCAATCCCTGCGTTGGGCTTTGTGCTGACAGTTCGGAGCCTGGAGCCTGCTTTGGATTCTGTGTCTCCTCTCTCTGTCCCTCTCCCACTTGCACTCCATCTCTCTCTCTCGCTCTCTTTCTCTCTCTCTCTCTCTCTCTCTCTCTCTCTCTCAGAAATAAACATTAAAAAAGTAAAATCCCTCAAATTTAAATAATTTGCTCTAATTATTTAAGGTATGTTTTAGGAAAAGCTGTCTCTGTTTAGGAAAGAATGATGAAGGGTCTGACACTCTATCCTACTACATTTTATCCTGCTGTAGCTTCATGGATGCTTGCAGAATGTGAGAGAGACAAACATGATTACTTATGGTAATAGCAATAGCCAGCATCAGCATGCAGCCTGGTTCCTGGAGCCCCGTTCCCACAGGGTGACGTGAAGAGGATCATGAGAAACCTACACACACAGTGGGTTGTGTTACAGGAGAGAAACACTGAGTTTTTGGCACCTGAACCTTTAATGATGGGACGTACACTTGTTTGCCTTTTATTCCAGAAGGAAACGCTATCTCTATCTTCCAAGTCTGTTCACTCTACAGGTGTTCTTGTAAAGATAGTGTGAGACAACAAAGGCAGTCAGTGACTGTTTGCATGATGTGCAGGAACAAGGGACACCATGAAGAACTATCTCTCAACAACAACAAAAATGTATTTTAAAAACAGATCTAATCGGTGGGATGGGAGTCTGTGACCCCATGAGAGTATAGAGCTGAGGTCATTAAAGACAGCTACATACTGACTACTTGTTTTTGCTAATAAAATTGGATCACAAAACTGCCATGTCTGTTCATTTACATACTGCCTTTGGCCCCTCTTGTGCCAACACAGCAAAATGAAATAGTTGCAATAGAGGCCAAGCTTGAAATAGTTACTATCTGACCCTTTAAGAAAGACAGTCACTTTTTCTTTGTTGACCAATGCTATAGAGGATACAATTTTAGAATGTCATATAAAATGCTTTAATCAAATATTCAAATCAAAAATTAATTTACTCATTAATTAAATATGTTTTAAGCATTTACTATTTCAGATATGGTACAAGATGTTGATGAAACCCAAAATATAGCCCTAGTTTCCAGGGGTTCCAGGTGCAAAGAAGGACACAGATGACAGAATAGTGAAGATGAGATAGCCTGGTGTATTCCTTTCTTATGGTGGATGTAACCACATGGATTTATGGGAGTCCACAGAGGGAGCATTTATGCAGGCTGGGAGACAGAAAAAAAAGCTTCCTAAAGGAGATATCTTCAAAGATAAGGAGGCATTCCCTGGATGCAGAAAGTAGTAAAAACATTCCACATATAAAAAGCTCAGTGTACAAAAGCATGGAGATGTGAGGAGAAGATACCATTGGGTGAGTGTGTTTGGAGGAAAACATTAGTTGCAATAAAAGGCAGGGGAGGCAGACTGGGTAAGTGAGTTGGGCAAGTTTATGACAGGCTTTGAGTGACTTATGGGGCTTATCCTGTAACAATGAGAGCTTTTGGAGTAAGAATTTTATGGCATCATTTGGAGTTAGTGAAATTGGAGATAGAAAAGCCTGTTAGGATGCTGTTGCATTGACTCAGATCTAAAATAATGAGTAAACAGGATAAAGCAGCAGGCAACAAGGGGTAGGGAAATGAGCAGTAAGAAAGGAGACCAGTGGAAAGGATTAGATATTTACATCTCTCTATGCACCTTGTGTTACAGTTGCATCATATTATTCACCTTTCTTTGAATTCAGCATGCTTTTTATATATGTGTGTGTGTGTGTGTGTGTGTGTGTGTGTGTGTGTGTGTGTGTGTGTGTATTTTGGGGGGAGAGGGATATCTTTACATATTTGGAGTTTCAACCCTTACCAGACTATAAGAAACCTGACAGCAGGCACCATGTCTAATTATATTCCCAAAACAGCACAAAGGACTAGGCACTTGACGCTCATACATAACTGGCAAATGCATGAATGCAATTCCACCTTCTTTCCCATTCATTCATTAAAGCTCAGCTCAAAAAGAGGTCCCCTTATGAAGCTAAATCCCTCTTCTGTTTCTGCTACTTTCAACAGAGTACAGTGTTACTAGCACAGGTTGCATTATTACATTAAATCAAAGTGGAAAGTGATGGTCTCTGTCAGCCTCAGGAGAATTTTAGAACTCAGAGGAGAAATCTTATTCTTTTTTCTTTGTAAAAAATATTTTTTAACGTTTATTTATTTTTGAGAGAGAGAGAGAGAGAGAACATGAACAGGGGAGAAGCAGAGAGAAGAAGACACAGAATCTGAAGCAGGCTCCAGGCTCTGAGCTATAAGCACAGAGCCCGACGCAGGGCTCAAACTCACAAAGCGCAAGATCATGACCTGAGCTGAAGTCAGCCGCTTAACCGACTGAGCCACCCAGGTGCCCCCTTATTCTTTTTTTATATCCCTAGTGGCTGGCACACTACCTAATACATACTACATAGTCATTGCCTCATTAATGGTAAAATGAACATGTATTTATACTTTATCAGATTGATCTCTGATGAATCAATCATCTCTCTAAACACTTGACTCTATTCATCATCCCGTTTGGTAAGCTGCTCCATGATTTTGTTACAAACTTTAACATATCTTTACCCTGATATCAGCTTAATTGTTGGGCCACATACAGCTGATCACAGTCTCACTATTTCTGTGCCTCATCAAGTGAGTATATGCTTAATATTGTGAACATTTCAGACAAATTGGATGGGATCATCAAAGCTAAGAACCATAACAACAAAGAAGGGTGTAAGCCATTGCTTGTTTGTGTTATAATTGTACAGCCACTCTTTTTGCTACCATCTGCAAAATTAGAATGATATTAAGCTTTTCCCGAGTGTAAAGTATGAATAGTAGGTGGTAAGGGGGTATTTTGGACTTGCAGTATCCTTTGCCAGCAGCGGTTTAAAGATTGTTGATGCTGCTGCTAGGTGCTTTTATCCCCTCTGAGAGCACTCCATTTGCCTCATTAACCATAGGACTTGAATTAATATGAATTATTGAAGCTACTTTTTGTTGTCTGCTTTTTCAAAACTATTTGGCTAAACATCATTGTTCCTTTCACAGGAAGTGTTGATTAACCCTTTAGCATAATTGTTTAAAATTAAAGAAAATAATATTTTGTGTTTCTAATGTCAAAAACAGTGTTAAGGGGCGCCTGGGTGGCTCATTCAGTTGAGTGTCCGACTTTGGCTGAGGTCATGATCTCACAGTTCATGGGTTCGAGTCCTGTGTTGGGCTCTGTGCTGAAAGCTCAGAGTCTGGAGACTGCTTTGGATTCTGTGTTTCCTTCTCTCTCTCTGCTTCTCCCCCACTGACACTCTGTCTCTGTCTCTCTCTCTCAAAATTAAACAAACATTAAAAAATTAAAAAAAAAAACAGTGTTAATAATGAAACAGAGGTTAATGAGTTATTATGATTTCACTTCCACTTCCGTGGGAGGACAGAAGTGCAATCAATATACAAGCAACTAGATTGCCATGGATTCCCATCTTTCCTTCACCTTGCCATATTTCTTCTTCTTTTTTTCTTTCACACATCTCTCCTCTTATTACCACTCTTATAATATCACCAAAAAACTTGAATTTCATGCCTCTGAACATCAAAACTAAACTCAGGCATAGTCTTAGACATTTGGCCACAGGAAAAGTTTAGTAAACTTTATAATCTGTTTCATAGTGTAACTTTAGTCATGCACAACTAAGGAGCTCAAAAGCCTGTTTAGGTATTGAGATAGATGTACAAAGTGGCTGGACCCCAACTGACAGCTGTTATCAAGATCCAAAGGATCTTGAATCCAAAGGAGGCAAATCAGACAGATGATACCATACTGGCTCCATACTGAACCTTCCATACTGGTTCTTAACTGTATTTATCCATATCTGGATGCGCTCCCATTACACATCTGTTCAAAAGCACGTAGTCGTCAGCAGGCAGTTGTATTGACTATGTTTGTCTCTTGCCTAAAATAACCTTTAAGGGAACAAGGGTAAAAGCCACTTCTAAGTTGTATATACCCTGTCCCCAGAGCTCTCAACTTGGACACACTTAGGTAAGAATGATTCAGAGCTCTGTGTCCAAACCTGCTCAAAAGGCAAACAGTACAGAAAATGAATCCTGACTTTATAATAACTATTATCTGTCTAAATGTCTGAATAAGTTAGTATGCTTTTCTTGAGCCTCAGTTTCCTCAATTATATAAAGCAAAATTTTATGAAGATTAAATAGGATCCTCTAATGGTAAGGGCTTAGAACAGTAAGGGCACATAGTAAATCCTCAATAAATGTTACCTATAACTTCCTCACTTGAATCTTATGGCAACTCAAATACCCTGGCTCTTCTAGCTGACTTCTCAGACAGTCAGCAAGGATCTGTCAACCTGCAGTGGCTCTCCTCAGTCTTCCATGATTTCCTACCTTAGTCTGCAGGTATGACATGGGATTTGATCCTATTTAAATACTGAAGAGAGGTAGAAAAGAGGGAAGGAGGGAAGGAGAGAAGGAAGAAAAGTAAGAGGGGAAGGAGAGAAGAAGGAAGGAAGGAAGGAAGGAAGGAAGGAAGGAAGGAAGGAAGGAAGGAAAGAAGGAAGGAAGGAAGGAAAGAAGGAAGGAAGGAAGGAAAGAAGGAAGGAAGGAAGGAAGGAAGGAAGGAAGGAGAGAAGTGAAGGAGGGAGGGAGGAGATACTTTTTACTCAAAACTTTCAACAGTCTATAGTGAAGACAGTTCCACTAAATAGTAATTAACAAACTGTTTTTAAATTTGCACAAAAATAGTTACAGATGAAACAGAAAGCTATGTTTTAACACATTGCAATATTGTGTCATGTTTGTCTTTATTCAGTTGATTCAACAGTTGGTATTATGGAAAAGTTGGTTTTCCATTTTGAGTATGTATTTTTGAAACTTATATTAAACATTTGCCTGTGAACAGCATTGCATTTCTTTTTATAATATTTTAATGATAATTTTGCTTAATCC
Organism: Leopardus geoffroyi; assembly: GCF_018350155.1. NCBI lineage: Eukaryota > Metazoa > Chordata > Mammalia > Carnivora > Felidae > Leopardus > Leopardus geoffroyi. The sequence goes on from NC_059341.1 coordinate 49,984,517, forward strand.
TGAAGCTCTAGTTTTTCTATAACACTGTAAAATCATTTCATATTTTATTATATGCAAAACAATGAAAATTATACCAGAGCTGAAGACAAAGGCAGCCTTAGGTATTTGTTCCTGGTTCTAGAGATAAAGTTTTTAGACAAGAAAGTTAGTAACTAATATTTAGCTATGATATAATTTAGAAAAGAGAAGCAGAAGCAATTGCTATGCTGCTTTTAACTCTCATGATTAATATGATATTTATAAGTTTTGTTTGTGGTGGAAAATACTACAGTGAGAAAAACCACAGTATGAACTATGGAGCAAAAGTAGATTATTTGGTCTTAGCTTTGGATAAATTACAAAAATTCCATCTACAAAAGAGAGGAGGCCTTGCTATATTTTAGAAATATCGTGTTTGTATAGCAGCTCATGGACATAAGTCTACATTTAAAATTGATATGATTAAAAAAAATATTTTTTGACAATTATAACAACCAAGCCGAAAGTGTTAGGCAATGTTAAAATAGGCACTGAGAAGACACTTTTCTATTTCTCCTGATGGTCATTGATATAATTAACTGCCAGCAGCAAAGTTAGATATATATTCTGTGGCCTTGAATTTGAGTCCAGCTAACTGGCCCCTATGGGGCTAAGGCCCATGACTTTGGCCTTTTTATACTATACTTAATAGTACGAAAATATAGATTTCGTTTGGCTCCTGAAGGATTACAGTGTTCTCTATCTAGTCTTCTCTTTGATACCTATGCTGATATTTTTTCTTTTCTCTTAGTTTTCGAGGAGCTAAATTTGGCAATAATTGGTAAGTGCTGATTTTGTAAACTTTAAAAAAAAAAACTCACATAGGCATTCCTTCTCACTCCCATCCCCCTCCCTAGTAACAAAATATCAGAAATACTAGAGAGGAAAAATGGAAATGTCCTAGCATTCCTAGAGGACAGTGTTCTTTATGCACCCTTTAGGCTAAGAAAGGAGGTGCTGTTTCTTCTTCCCTGTTCTTAAAAAAGTGAGAGAATGCAAAGAATAGATCAGGAGGATGTTCTAGTTTTTCAGTCTTGTTAATGTGCCCTTCCCACCTCTGCTACACCCATCACTTCTCTTTTTCGTCCACCTCTTCTCTCACCAGCAACAATTTCCTGAGGACAGAAAAACTGAGAGTGAGAATAGGGTCACATTTGGAGACAGTTAGGTGATGTATGTTAATATCCACTCTGGACTAGCTGGGATCACCAATTTCATTCCTCTTGTTATCTGTACCCTGTGAACTGCAGCCTCCGGGGCAAAATGTACTTAACCTGCAATGATACATTGCCCAGGAGCCATTCAGTATTTATGTCATTCTGAATTTTTATTTAGAAACAATTAAAGCGACTTGGATTTCAAGAATTTTCTTGGGTTTCAGGTCAAAGTTTATTTTTAAAAAAGACCTAATCTACAACTTTATCAACATGCAGCTAAAGTAATGACTGTAACTTTAGATTACTGGCTCTCCTTTTTGCTCCATATTTATTCTCTGCCTCTGTAAGGTATGCATGGGTGTGCACAGTGAGAACACAGGTGGTGAAGGGAATGGGTATGGATGATGGGAAGAGTTTGTAATAGATTTGTACTTGGTTGCAATAAGAAATCCCAATAAGCATAGTTTTCATTGGATAGTTTCACCTGTGGAGAACAATAGATCCATTTTTTAAAGTAAAAATATACATCAATTGAACTTAAAGTTTTGTAGAACCATAGTTCTGATGTGTTGCTGAGATGGAAAATACAGCAGTGTTGTATTTGGTGTCAATAGTATTTCTCCCATTGAATTTTTGATTCATTGTGTTACCTTTTACCAATAAAACGATGTAAAAACACCTTCACACTGCAAAATGTAGATTCTTTCAAGTTATTTTGCAATCTTCTACGATGATTTGTCTCCATCCCTGGAAGGAAACACTTAAAACGACATTTTTATTAATGCCTGAAAATTTGAAAGCTTTGTATGGCATCACAAGACAAAACATAAAGTCCATTCAAGTCTGCTCCCTTGATAAGGCCTGAGGTAGACAGAAGCCACTTCCAGCATCGCTGGACTTCACCAAAAGACTAATCTATTACATAAATAAAATAACCATTTCCAGTGAGGGCAATTTACACATAACACTGAGATGCACTCTCTCTAAGTTTTAGTTAGGCTTTTTTATAAATAGAAATTTATCTCAGTTATTTATATAACACCATATTAAATGATATACCTGGAAATAAGGAAACAGTAATCTCATGAGAATCTCATGAACGATATGATATCATATCTCATGAATGATATGATAATCATGAATAATAACCATGAATGATAACCATTATCATGAATGATGACCATTCAGCCATATGGTCTGGCAGCCAGGACTCAGTCAGAAATGGAGTTCACTAACTAGGTATATCCTCAACCATCTCCAGAGATCGCAGAGCCAGTGTTTGTGACTCATGCATCCTCCCAGTGAGCAATGATTATGATTCTGCATATTTGCTTCTTTCTGTATCATTCTCAAAGAGGTCATTCTTTCCTGTGCATTATGTATATAAATATATGAACTTACCTCCTCTGATTACCAATAGTTTCTGCTTCCTCATCTTAGTGTCTGTTGCCTCATAGCTTCAGCATTTCATGCACTGTATGGAATTTCCTCATAATTTATTTTCAGTTTTAGCTCTCCCTGCTCACTCTGGTTCTCTCTCTACTTCCCACCACACATTCCTTAAAAGGAGACTTCTTTTAATGTTTATTTATTTTTGAGAGAGAACATGCACAGGGGAGGAGCAGAGAGGAAGGGGGACAGAGGATCCAAAGCAGGCTCTGTGCTGAAGCAGAGAGCCTGATGCAGAGCTCGAACTCATGAACTGTGAGATTATGACCTGAGCCAAAGTCAGCCGCTTAACCTACTGAGCCACCCAGGCACACCAAAAGGAGAATTTTAATTGCTCATTTTGCTTAAATGTCAGACCTTATCATTAGTCGCTAACAAGACTTGGATTGGCCAATACCAACTCCATCAGTTCTGATTTATGAGGTCTGAGTTGGGCTCCCTCTTTAACTTGTGATGTAAGCCAGAGCACTTTACACAGAGGAGTCGGACATGTCTGGTATATCCTGTCCCAAACTCCAGTCCCTATAACCTTCCATATTTCCTAAGTTAGTCTTGTCATTAAGCAAAAGTGTTATCTAAGAGAAGTAACAAATCAAGTCAATATCAGTCATAAGACTTCAACTCAAATCAATTGATTAGGTCAAGTAAATTGATTATGCAGGTACCTGGCAGGACCCTGAGAAAATAAGTAACATTGGTAAGATTTTATGGAAATGGTATTGAACTAGGTATTAGGAGACCTGGATAGTCTATCTCTGTCATGAACTCAGTCTCAAAATTGAGAAAGTTGTTTAACTTTTCAGGGCCTCGGTTCTGCATCTGCAAATTTGGAGAATGGGCCACATACTTCACAAGGTTGTTCCCAATCTGCATTATTTGAGCCCATATCATGAGGTTTGAGTTCAGAGTAAACCTGGAACATGACAGACAATAGCCTAGCAGAGGGAGAGGGTGGTAAGAGATCACAGTCAGCATGCTGCTTTTCTAAAAGAAAAATTGGATGTCAGGAATGGTTCCTTTGCACTGATATGTGCTGTGGGTCTAGGATGGCAAAGGCCAAGCTGGTTGGCTGTAATTAAGAAAGCAAAGTAGTTGAGGCAGGGCTGAAAGGTCAAAGTCTGAGAGAAATAGATTCCTATGGGGGAAATAGAGTCAACCTATTAATGACTTCCAAAAATACTTTAACCTTCCACTAGTGACCATTCCTACTCTTTGAGAGTCAGGAATGTCTACACATTTAATATATTATTTCATTTACCTCTATATTCCCCTTGCTCCAGTTGCTGTCAGTTTTGATGGCCATGGTAGGGTGAACCCCCAAGAATCTAGACATGAATGAAATTGGAGTTACTCTGAAAGATCAATATGTAACCTAAAAATAAATCTAAAGTTATTGGAAGGAAGCAGGGTGGTTTCCAGGCCAGCCAACTTGGGATCATCTGATTAAATACATGAGATCAAAAAAAAAAAAAAAAAAAATGAGTATTTCTTTTAGAAGGCAGGCAAGCTAATCTAGAGTGTCACAGTCAAAATCATCTTGTGTCCATCTGAGTACTATCTGGGGAGAAAGAGTTTTAGTCAATGGACTTCCACTATTCCAGATTCATTAGCAGAGTAGAGATAAATGTCAGGGAATATAGCCAATATATGGACATTCTGGTGTTGTACGTTGACCCTTAAGTCTTTGATTAAAGTGTATTTAACCCTACAAGATATATTTTCATTTGATGGATGGAAAAATCCAAGTTTTGTCCTATGAGCCTAAAGACTGGACACTAGGCAGTCATCCATTTTCAATGGATTGCCACACTGAGGCCTCCAACATAGAGGAATGTTGTAGATACAGATAGTCTTTCCATGGTGACCACCCCACATCTATATGCCCTTGTATCATTCCCATTCTTAACTTTGTAAAATATTTTCACGTTTGCACTTAGAATAAAATCCCAAGTGGCCTATGAGTTTCTATATCATCCACCTGCTAGCTCATCTCCTCTGACCCTTCCCTGCACTTATGCCACTCAATCCATACTGCTCCTCCTTCTGTTCTTATAACAGATCAAGGTTGCCTTTACCTGGGAGAACGTGCACATACTATTCCCTTTGCTTGAGAATATTTGTCCTTAATATTTATGTCTTGCTTCTGCTCATCACTGAGCAGTCTTAAATATAATGGAGTTTCTGTCATAACTGTATTTCATACAGCCCCCTTTCTCTATTTCACACTATCATTTATTTTTGAAAGATTTTGCTTATGATACCTACTACTATTCAAAATTATTACATTTATTTCTTTTCTTTTTTTTATCATTCCAAATGGAGCAATGTGATAAAGTGCATTTTCTACAATAATTTTTTTAAAAATTTACATCCAAGTTAGCATATAGTGCAACAATGATTTCAGGAGTAGATTCCTTAGTGCCCCTTACCCATTTAGCCCATCCCCCTCCCACAACCCCTCCAGCAACCCTCTGTTCTCTATATTTAAGAGTCTCTTATGTTTCATCCCCCTCCCTGTTTTTATATTATTTTTGCTTCCCTTCCCTTATGTTCATCTGTTTTGTATCTTAAAGTCCTCATATGAGTAAAGTCATATGAGATTTTTCTTTCTCTGACTAATTTCATTTATCATAATACTGTCTAGTTCCATCCATGTAGTTGCAAATGGCAAGATTTAATTCTTTTTGATTGCAAGTAATAATCCATTATATATATATATGTGTGTGTACACACACACCACCTCTTCTTTATTCATCCATCGATGGACATTTGTGCTCTTTCCATACTTTGGCTATTGTTGATAGTGCTGCTATAAAGATGGGGGTGCATGTGTCCCTTTGAAACAGCACACCTGTATCCTGTGGATAAATGCCTAGTGGTGCAATTGCTGGGTCATAGGGTAGTTCTATTTTTAGTTTTTGAGTAACTTCCACACTGTTTTCCAGAGTGGCTGCACCAGTTTGCATTCCCACCAACAATGCAAAAGAGATCCTCATTCTCTGCATCCTTACCAACATCTATTGTTGCCTGAGTTGTTAATGTTAGCCATTCTGACAGGTGTGAGGTGGTATCTCATTGTGGTTTTGATTTGTATTTCCCTGATGATGGGCGATGTTGAGCATTCTTCATGTGTTGGTTGGCCATCTGGACGTCTTCTTTGGAGAAGTGTCTATTCATGTCTTTTGCCCATTTCTTCATTGGATTATTTGTTTTTTGGGTGTTGAGTTTGAGAAGTTCTTTATAGATTTTGGATACTAACCTTTTATCTGTTATGTCATTTGCACATATCTTCTCCCATTCTGTCAGTTGCCTTTTAGTTTTGCTGATTGTTTCCTTCACTGTGCAGAAGATTTTAATTTTTTTTTTTTTTAAATTTTTATTTATTTTTGGGACAGAGAGAGACAGAGCATGAACGGGGGAGGGGCAGAGAGAGAGGGAGACACAGAATCGGAAACAGGCTCCAGGCTCTGAGCCATCAGCCCAGAGCCCGACGCGGGGCTCGAACTCACGGACCGTGAGATCGTGACCTGGCTGAAGTCGGACGCTTAACCGACTGCGCCACCCAGGCGCCCCGAAGATTTTAATTTTAATGAGGTCCCAGTAGTTCATTTTTGCTTTTGTTTCCCTTGCCTCCGGAGATGTGTTGAGTAAGAAGTTGCTGTGGGCAAGATCAAAGAGGTTTTTGCCTGCTTTCTCCTCGAGGATTTTGATGGCTTCCTGTCTTTCATTGAGGTCTTTCATCCATTTTGAGTTTATTTTTGTGTATGGTGTAAGAAAGTGGTCTAGGTTCATTCTTCTGCATGTCGCTGTCCAGTTTTCCCAGCACCACTTGTTTTGAAGAGATTGTCCATATTCCATTGGATATTCTTTCCTGCTTTGTCAAAGATTAGTTGGCCATACATTTGTGGGTCCATTTCTGGGTTCTCTATTCTGTTCCATTGATCTGAGTGTCTGTTTTTGTGCCAGTACTATTCCCTTACTAAAAAATATATTTAATTAGAGTCAGATCTTGTCCGTCATGCCTGTTGCTATATTCTCAGTACCCAGGAGAGTGCCTGAAATATATAAAACACTAATTTTACTGAATATAACAGATTTTTGTAAGTAGAGTCTGACCACCATCTCATTAGTATAAGTGTCCCTCATCAAAGAGAACTCACTGGTTTATTTTGGTCTGATGGTGACATTCCCATGGAATTCTCTAATGGTCATGATTTTTAGGACAAAATAATGTGGTTTATGTTGTGCTTCTCTCCTGAGTATTAATCGAAAGCTAACAGACATTTATCACTACAGAGGTATATTTCCTTCTTGGAGGCTGGAGGCTGAAGGCTGTTGAAAATGTTTGATTCATTAGGGAATACATGAATCAGAATAGCTGATAATGCCAGAACCAAGACTAAATTGGGAAGTCTCCCATATGTTTCTAGTTGGGTAGGTGACTTGTATCTGACTTATACAAAGAGACTCAGAGTAAACTTTTCTAATTCTAGCAACACTTTGTATTTCAGGAGTCGAGGTGGCAGGGTACCAGAGTGAAAAGAACTCAGACTCTAGAACCAACAGAGCTGGATTTGAATTCAGCTCTATCATTTACTAGATGTATGCACTTGGACAAGTCTTTCCATTCTTTCTGAGTCTCAGTTTCCTCCTCTGTAAAACGGGACTAGTAATGCTTACTCCCAGAGCTGCCTTTAGGGATGTAAATAATGTATGTGAAGTGCCTGGCATATGATACACACTGACTTGTAGCTACCATTATTATAAAGACTTCACAGCCTTGCCTCAGATTGTGTTTTAGTATTTGTTTTATTTATCTGGCTTCAAGTTATAGTGAGTGCTTCCAGGAAAATCAAATTATTGTGGGTCATGGGAACTTGGATATCTTGAAAGAAGAAAAATACACAAACAGCATAACAGCACAGTATCATTTGAACTGGCAATGGATCCAAGGCAGACATGGGGACACTGGTAGCTGGCATTCACGTATATACACTAGAGAACTCCAGTATTGATGTGGCCCCCTTGCTCTCTAAGTAGCTATTCCATTCTTCTTTTGCTACTGTATTGAATATATCTTTTTCTTATCTCATGCTTTCTGTTAACAAATGAACCCTGTTTCCTTACAATTTCAGGCTTCTGTGACTTTGTATCTCCATAGCTCCACCTTCTCTGTTATGACCTGTCCTCAGTTTCATGCCTCCTGAGTCATATGTTCAGCATACACATCCTGCTAACTGCCTGGGTCTGTTTTGTTTCACTATTCAATTGTGGAAATGGATGCAGATTGGTCTTACTCAAGTTTTATTACCAAGCTCTGCCAGATATTAGTTCCATCCCCCTAAAGTCAACATTTGCATATGTAAAAACGAGCAAATAGCAATTTCACATGGCACAACTTTAATATACGTTGCCTCTGGGGAGGAACCATGACTGGAGCCAAAGGTGAGGTGATGTCATATAGAATACAAACAGATAAGAGCAATACATTTTTAAAAAGAGTCTTATTTCATGCCATGTAGAATCGGGTGTGGCCAGGCAGGCATTATAATTAGCTTTACAGCAAAATATTGCATTATTTTTATTGCCTATAATTTTAGACCCAGAAAGGACTTTTGAGACACTTTATTTAGCCCGACCCTTTCACTCTAGAGATGAGGAATCCAAGCCTCAAATAGGTAAGTCCTATGTCATAAATGGCAAATTAAAAGTTGAGAAACAAAATCAGTGAAAGAGTGTTATAAAGAAATTGGGTTATTTACATCAGGAAAAAAAAAAAAAACGAGTGTATAAGATGAACAGAAGACAAACTGTTCAATCAAAAATATCACTGGGGCTCCTGGGTGGCTCAGTCAGTTAAGTGTCTGACTTCGGCTCAGGTCATGATGTCACAGTTGGTGAATTTGAGCCCACTATGGGCTCTGTGCTGACAGCTCAGAGCCTGGAGCCTGCTTCACATTCTGGGTCTCCCTCTCTGTTTGCCCCTCCCCCACTTGTGTGCCCTCTCTCTCTGTCGCTGTCTCTCTCCCTCAAAAATAAATAAATAAACATTAGAAAAATATCGCAATCCAGTAGGGAAGGAAACACTAATTTTTATAGACAAAGGCCATAAGAAATGTACACACAGGATCAAAATGCCTAATTATGCGGTTGAGAATATTCAGGAAAATTTTTCTAGAAAACCAGATGCCTGAACTAAGATGCAAGGAACTGAGTCAGTGGCCGTCAGGCAGCTATTATTGGGAGCCATGTTCCAGAGTGCATTTATGAGTGATTAGAAAGTATAGTTTGTGCGTGTCGTGCATGTGGTAAAGAATAGAAGCCTAGGTCACAGGTTGTATATGAGAAATGTCCGTGTCTCTTCTTTTCTCCTTCTTCTTCCTCCCTTCCTGTTGCCTTCTTTTCCCCCTCATCTCTCTTACGTTTACCCCTGGTGAATCTTAAAATTACTTTGCATTCTATCTTTCTGATCCGAAGAGCTGTGTGAAAAGGTTGTCCAAGAGCATGTATGGTGGTGGAAGGAAACGGATGAAATTTGAAATTTATCATAGTTAAATCATGTGACATAAGAGATCTGTTTTGTTTGGGGGTGCCTACCCGGTGGAAGTCTCCTTGCCCCCTATTCTTGAGGGTGCTGTCATTTCCTTCGTGAAGGTCACTTGCAATGTTACTCAGGTCTTCTCTCAAGCATTTGCAATCTAGTCCAAGGTGGTGTCATTTTCACACTTAATAAGCACCTTTCAATGCTTTCCCCCCAGTCCTGATGCCCTGCACACACCACTGGATGCATCCCCCTTGCCCAGAATGACAGCAAGCCATTGATTACCTTTCTCTGAGTACTCCCCTTTAGCCAGTTATGGACCACCTACTTCAGTGTGCCTTGTATGGCGTATTTTTAATGCAGCCGCTTTTCTCTCTGTGTGTGACTCAGGTTATAACAAATGATTCATATGAGGGCATTCAGTAGTGTGTCTTGTCAGAAGAGTTGCACGACAAATAAAAATCCAGAAAAGCCTATGCAGATTCCAAGAAGGCAATTACAAAAGTATAATATTTTGAACTTTCTGTATAACAAAACCAAAGATGACCACTTATAGAAAAAGCAGGAATTTCACAAAGGCATTTACATTTTCCACTTCCTCCTTTGTATGGATTAAAAAGTAAATCTTTGCCAAAAGTCAGCACTCATTCAGAGGGTGACAAGAAGAAACAGCTGAATACTAAGGATTGCTTAAAGCAGGAAAGAGTTCGATTCAATACATTTTAACCTACATTTAACTACAGAGTTCAACATTTAAATGTATCAAAGCGTTCAGAATCAAATCCGAAGCAAAGTTTTCAAAAATCTACCAAATCTTTGCAGCACGTGTGCGTTTTTTATTTTGTTGGAATATAACTTTTTTTTGTCATTTATGTTTAATGATGGAATTAATGTGCTCAGAAATTCAAATCAACATCAAAGTGAGAAGAGACAAGAAGAATTTATGGGCTGAGATTAACACTCCAAAGAAAGGAAACCAGAATACAGCAATAAGATACCACTGTTGGTAGGCTGTAAATGTTCCTCTGCTTTTAAAATTCCCTAACAAGGTGAGCGAAACCATTCCAAGAACACTATTGTCAAGAGACACCTTTGAACTGATCTATCCTGAAGAATAACCCCCAGAAAGGTAGAAAAAAAATAACTTTCATATATTTGTGGCCACACAGTGCAGCTCCGACTTCTGAACATTTTTCCCCAATTATTTTTGTAAAGTATTGATCGCAATTTAATTTTGCAGTCCCAACATGAGAGGCGCTTCATGCTGAAATGTCTCACAGGAGATTGTAATCAGGGTCTAGCCTGAAGGTGAAGCGCTCGTACATAGGTTTTACTCTATTTCTCTACTCTTCATCAGCTCGGGGATTGGAGCAGAGGGCATTCTCAGGCAGATTAATTTTTGACGATGGGATCGATGGAAGATGTTTTTTCCTCCTGACATTGAGTCATCTAATTTGCTGTTTATCTTTGGCTTATTGAGTTTTGAGCATTGTTAAATCATACCTTTCAGCTGTTTAATTTCATATGTGAATTTTGCATTCCCCTCTTGTACTTTGGCATAACTCTTTTACCTAAAATGAGCAGGATGATGGGCCTTTTTTGACACAGGGTTACTGCTTTTGAGTCTGTTAAGTACTCCAAGGTAATGTTATGGTACTTTCTAGCCTTTTTTCTTTGCTTGTGGCCATAGATCAGTTCACCTCTAGGGAAATCATTACTTGCCATCATTATTATCCCTAGCACCTTCATCTATTCTCCCTTGTTTCCTGACTCCATGGCTTGATGAAGTGCCTAGATGTGCGAACACCTTATCTCAGGTCCCATAATTAACCCCTTCATAACACAGGCTGAGGAAATTCTTTTTCCTGTGATATGCTTCATCCAGTTCAGTATCTGGGCTCCTTTATAGTCATTACAGCAGCTATAACAGTTTCAACTCTATTTTTGTAGGAAGATGTGAATTTTGTAAGTGTGCTGATGGCTGTAAGAAAAAATACTTTGCACCTAGAGAAACTTGGCCTTATATAACCTTTATTTTTTTCTTTTTAAAGGTAATCAAGCTGTATCTCAAGACAGCACCTTAGCTACGCTCACTGAATATTTCTCACAGTAGCAATAGTATATTAAATGTTATTCTATCAATGTTCATGAGCACACCCACAATTATCTTAGAAATTAATAAAATATGAATGGGACTTTTTTATTTTGAAAGACATATAACATATTTTAAAATAGGCTTGAAAACAAAAGTAAAGATGTTAACAGAATATACTGCTAGATTTGAATTTAACATTAGAACCATCTGTTAGTTTTATTGAATCAGTAAATAAAAACCATCCTATTCCATACTCTAAACCACTTACAGGTTTGATTGAACACAGAGATGTTATTCATATTATCACAAAAAGAACCCTAGACCAAACTTTAGTAAATTTAATTCCTACTCTCTAACCAGTCGGATTTCCACAAGAAAGTTATAACATCTCTGGCTCTCAATTTCCTCAGTAGTAAAGTTACAGACTTTAAGAGAAGGTTTCTTCTAGATCTAAAAATAAATAATTTTTGACATTGACTCTATAATGTTCCATCTTATCCATCTCTGTCCCTCACCTAAGGCCTTGCTCAAATTCTGCCTCCTCCATGAAGCTTTCTCATCTACTGTTGCCCACAGTGGACTCACTCTATGTACAGTCACAACTATTTGTTTGGCATAGTTTTCATATTAGTTCTGGTAATGCTTTCTGGTACTTAAAAATATTTCATAACTATATATTGCAAGGAGGACCTTTGAGCCCATTTCACATACTGTATCAATAACCCTGAAAGATGACCAATATCTATTATTTGAGTATGAATTTGATTTTTTTAAGTACAGATTTATTTGTAGACATTCTTGATTTTTTTTAATTTTTTAAATTTATTTATCCATTCTGAGAGGGGTCGGGGGAGGGAGAGGCAGAGAGAAAATCCCAAGCAGGATCCATGCTGTCAGCGCAGAGTCTGACATGGGACTCAAACTCACAAACCATGAGATCATGACCTGAGCTGAAATCAAGAGTCAGATGCTTAACCTACTGAGCTACCCAGGTGCCTCTATTTGTAGACATTCTTATGATGAAAGTGTAATCAAGACTGAAATTGACTTAGCAGGTAAACCTCTATGTTATTTAAATCCCTTCTTGAAATTGACCATGAGCACAACTTTAGGTGAGGAGATTTCAAAATGCTTTTAGTTACATTGGCATCATTAGAATAAGCATATAGTCTGGTGAGGTAACTGATTTGGAAAACAATTCCTATCTCTGTAATAATATTTTACAATGATAGTTACTAGGACATAATATTGATGTATTAATATAATAAGAATATACTGATCTAATCGTTTGTTAATCAGTTCCACGTCTTAATAGACACACATCATATGCCTTCAGTTACAAATTCTTTCCAGACAAGAAAGTGCTGTTAATCTTTAACATTTGCCTTGCAAACATTTTAAGTTTTTCTTTGGTTCAGACTTTAAGCTGCTATTAAAGAATCAATCAACTGAAATTTGTAAAAGTATGTTTGTACTTCATTAGCTGCTATCAGAGATGAAGACAAGTTAGCATTAAAAAAATGAGGAAATACATTATCTGCTCCACAGGAGAATATATGAATTTCACATGTAAATAAGAACTTATAAATTAACATCCATATCCATAAACATTAATGTAGGCTAATGTCTTTATGAATCATATTGCAATTCTTTGGTCCAAAACTTTTTTTTAAACACAACTACATAAAAACACAAGTGTTTCCAAACTTGTTTGTGAAAGAAAACAGCTGGAAATAACGTGCTGTTTTCCCAAATTGTGTCTTTCCTTGGGGTCTGATTAAATTGTGGAGAATATTGGGCTTATTAATGATGCTTGAAGCCAAGAAATCATAACCGTCAAGTCCCTGTATAAAGTGGTGTTCCCTGGTGATACTGACCACATCAGTTCATCAGGTCTTTACCAATCAAATCCTTGCCAATCAAGTACTACACACATAAAATACAAGATCAGAGAAAATGAACACAAAACCCGTTCAACTTGTTTGGCTGTTTTTGCATATTTGTAAAACCACAGTGATCTGTCCAAAATCAAATCTTAACATCTAAGATATTTTAACTTCAATGTTTGGTCTTCATTTCCAGTATATTTCACACCTACCATCCAGATACCACTGTTATAGACATTGCTTATGTACTTATATATAGTAAATATGCCCATGTAGCATATCCATACGTTGGAAGTCTGCTAGTTTGACAGTAAATAGCTAGGATAAATAATGAAATAATTATTATAAAAATATTTGATTTATTGAGCTTTTGTTAATGTTCTTACAATAAACTCTGTGCTGAATATCACGTAATCCTCACTGCAATCCTATGGATGGCTACTGTTAGTACCTTCATTTTGTCAATGAGGAAATTTGTCAGGAAGGGACTTTAAGGACCCTGGAGCCTATTTCGTAATTAAGAGATATAAGACTGAAAGAAGCAACATAAGGCTATGTGTCCAAATCTCAGGTTAAAACCCAGGTCTTCAGACTCCACTGGAATATTATTTCTACTCTGTAATCCAGTCCCCTAATGTGGTATGTTGCTTAGGAGATAGGATAAACTCATTTGTGATGATCTATCTCACTGAAAGAAATTAGACGGTGTGAGGAATTTCCTACAGAATAATGTCAAGATTCTCTTCCGTTGGAAAAAAGAAAAATGATAACAAACAGGTTAAGATTTTGGTATTGAATACGTTTTTCTTTAAAAAGTACAAACATGATTTTATTTTCACTACCAAGCCCTGGCCATAAAAATTCTTGACTCATAAATATGAATTCATTCTATCACCATAAATTAGGTAAAGTCGTTATAATAACAACCAGGTCTTAGGACATAAGTCAGTGAGAGATAAATCCTCACATAGGTTTAAAGAGTCTTGTGAAAGGTGAGTCAGGAAGGGAGAAACTGTTTTGCTGGAAACGGGGAAGAAATGAGTCATGACGGCTCCAAGCCTGGGGCTCACATGGGGCTACAGAATCTAGTGTGTTAAAATCCTGTTTTACTCCTGCTCCAACAGTTCCCACCTCTATCTTGAACAGGGACTTGGGTTCCAAAAGAGCTGAATCATGATTTATGATAAAGTATTGCTGATGCATCTGTCATCATTTACATCTGTCCCGAGGAGAAGAATCCCTGGCTTGGAAGACGGTCTAGCTCCGGGTAGAAATGAGGAGCATGGTGGTACTTCATTCTGAGTTCCTCACACGCCAGTAAAATATCTCCCCTGGCCCATTTTTAGGTGCGTCGTGTTACAATGCTGTTATTTTTGCCAGCCATTCTTGCAACATAAATTTTGCTCACTATCATATATCCGGTCTCTTTGTATATATTAAATATAATGGCTTTCTCAAAACTACACCAAAAAAAGGGAAAAGAATGAGTAAAAGTCCTAAAATCCTGAATAATCCACAAAGACAAATTAGCTCTTAAATAACTTAGAAGCAATTGTAGTATAGTTGACCTCTGAACAATGCAGGGGTTAGACATTGAAAGAAAATCTGTATATAACACTAGACTCCCCAAAAACTTAACTACTAATATACTGCTGTTGACCAGAAGCCTTGCTGATAAAATAAACAGTTGATTAACACATATTTTGCATGTTATATGTATTATAAACTGTATTCTTACAATAAAGCAAGCTAGAAAAAAGAGAATGTTATGAAGAAAATCATAAGGAACAGTAAATGCTTTTACAGTGCTGAACTGAAAAAAAACTACATGTAAGTGGACTCGTGTAGTTCAGACCTGTGTTCTCCAAAAATCAACTGTATTTTTAAGTCCAAACCATATGAACTTAAAAACCATCATGTCTTGAATTGACATCATATTGTTTGAGGCTTTGGAAATGTGATAGGCCACAGTCAGGTCTTTGCATTAAAATTTTGAATAAGTCTAGGGACTCAAACAAAGAAATTGTTAAGTTATGTAACACTAGAGCATCAAGAAATTATGAACCCAAAAGTTTGGGTGATTTGACCACATGTAACCCATTCCATCACTCTTCTACCAGACTGAGATGATTTAAAGCACAATAAGTTCTGGAATCTTCTGACTCAGTGGAGAGTTTACTCTATTGGTTTTCTAAGACTACCACGCTTGAGGTATATGATCAGGAGGAATAAGAAGTCACTGGGAATCTTTATCCCATCTTATCTCCGTGAATCATTCATCTTGCCCACATACCTTGCACAGAGTCTTTGTTGTGGTCATTCTCCCTAATCCTGGAAACTGAGCCAGCTTTTGTGGTCTGGCCCAGAATAACTACCTAGTGTGTACATCAACTTAGTTGATTTTTCCAAACACTATTCAAGGCAGGCAGAGAAGATGATAGGATCTCCAATTTATAGAAAAGGAATGTAAGGCTCAAGGGGTTATGTTATTTATCCACGTTTGTAGCCAGGATATATATGAGATAAGCTCAAACTGAGGCCTTTTGAGTCTTGTTTGTCTGTTCTACTGCAGAGTGTATGAAGAAGAGTGACATAGCTACTTACTTTAGAATGGGTGAGTATGGTGGACTTAATCAAACTGTGAATTAACAAAATGATTAATTCCAGATCATTTTGACTTGTTTTCTCCAGACAAAACAACGTCTATCTTTTTAATTTCGTTGGCTAACCCATGAATTTTCACTGGCAGCATTGCCTGGTTCAGTGTCTACTGACCACAGCCAACTATATACATATAGCATATATACATATATGCTAAACATAACTCAAGGTACAATGTTATGAGGAAGAGTTTGAGAGGGGAGGTTATACAAAGAGAGTTGTTTAGAAAGCTTAAAGATACCAGGAATGAAAATGAAAACAGACATTGGTCCAAATAAGCTAATGGTAAGACCTAAATTCTTAAGAAGCTTATCATACAGGAAAAAAAAATATCCAGTGTTTATGAAGCATTGTTTTCTTTTTCCTAATGTCATATATCTAGGCAGTCAGCCATATGTCTGTTCTCTTGGGGATGTTATCAATTTGTGGTGGCTTAATAGCTACAGATGATGAATTTTACTTTACAGTCATTTTGTCTTTGATAAGTGACAAAGCCTAATGCAAGATGCACTAGGTAAAAGGATAGTAGAGAATATACATTTTAGTGCTAGCGATATATTCTAGCCAACAATCCTTAGTAAGGCCTATTATGTGAATCTACCCATCACTTGACCTAGGAAGATTTCTATGTTTGAATGAAAGGGTTTGCCATGAAGAATGGGAATGTGAAACACCCAGCAAGAGTCAACGTGGTTTGGAGAAGAGGGTAGAAGGGTGAATGCCATTTTGGTTTAACATCTATTATAAGATGAAAGTCAAATGAGAGCTCTTAGCCCTGGTGGTTCAGGGACAGGAGGGCCTAGATTTACCTGAATCCTGAAGTATTCATTAATTCACTTAACCTCATTCATTCTACATATGACTACTAATTTCAGGACACTTTCTGTTTAACTTCAGCTCTTTTCCCCTTTAGTGATACTTTATATACAATCTTTTTGCAGTGTCTTACTCTCTTTCTCTCTTTCTTCCTTACCAATACTTGGTAAATTAGTTTTGTCTTTCCTAGAATATCCAGACCAGTGTGACAATGACTTGTTTCACTTCAGGGATTTCTCAATATTCTTTATAACCCCCTGGTCTGTTTATTTAGCAACCCGGTGATATTCTGCTGATTCAAATGCCAAAGAAAGATGACTGACTATATGTCTTCTTTCTGATCATTCTCTCAGGCTTAGTTAAATAAACTATTACATTTTCAACAAGGTCATGCCCATGACCCTAGTAGAAGCATTTCATATTATTCTTTCACGTGGGAGTAACTGGTACACAATTCTACCAATTATTATATTTTTATAAATGTTACTATAACTGTCTCTACAAATAAAGCGGGAACTTCACGTAGGGGGCAAATGTCCTCCACTGATCTAACTGGAGCACCTAGTGCTGTCTGTCCTTCAAAGACATGGTCAGTAGATATTAGTAGAAAGACCTATTTCAACTTCCTTTGTTAAAATAATGAAAAACAGAGGATTGAGATGAGTTATTCTTCTCTAGGCAAAGTGTTTGGACTGTGTTATTTGTTAGAACATAAATGAGTTGGCATTTATGCTTATGGAATAACTTAGAAATCTATAATTGTAAATTCATGCTGATTTTAATGAAATCAAAACTCAAAGTGTGAAACCATCCAAATAAATATAATTTTCCCCAAACTGCTTTGATATGAAAAAGACTCTTTGGCATAGCTCCAATTAACTATCTTAGTCACCCACACAGAAGCAAAAAGACTCCCTCCATCTGATTATAAGTTTCTGCAAATAGCAAAAACGCTCAAAGCATTCCTGGTTGTTCTCTCTGTATGTGCATTTTCGCAACCCAGAGCAAACAGAATGGACTGATTCTGTCATTTGCATGGAAAGATCTGATATATGTCTCATTTTTCAAGCTTTTTACAGGTCCTATAAAATATGGTTTTAGCATTAAAAGAAATCACATAAAATATATTCATAAAAAGTGATGTTTTTAAACTTGGGCTAATATTTTATGGCCAAGGCACATATTCATAGTTTAATTATAATAGATTAAACATAATGCCATCGGTGCATTCTAGTCTGCGGGTTCTTAAGTGTATTTTTTAAGGGTCTTGTTTTTTAAAATGTCAAGCCTTTGTTTTATACTCTTCCACCCTTTGCCCACTACTGGTATCCCTGCTTCTGTTAATTGTTCCAAACACCTGCTACAAACTCAGCCCCTGAACAAACAAAAACTACAGGGAACTTGACAGCAAAACAAATATATACAGATATAGGAGTTTTATAGAACCTGCCCTCTTACTAAATGTGTAAACACTCAGACTGAAAGACGAGATTGTCTGCAGATGTATCTCCTGGCAAATGGAGAAGAAGTTACCCACTGAGGCCAGTTTATGGAAGCGATGGCGGCATGGTAAACATGTCTGCCTACCCCTTGACATGTTGTTCCAGATGGTTGCATAGACACAAGACAGACCCAGTGAGCTGGCTCATTTTCTATCATGAAGCAAAAGGAAGTAACTCTCCACTGTGGGCTGGGGCAGGGTATTTCACTGTCCATGTGTAATATAACAGACAAGTAGTTTTGAAGGTGCCCACCCCTCATTATCGGAATGAAAAAAAACTTTTCCAGCACTGGGCATATATCAAATGTTTCTCAGCAAGATGAGAGCTTCACTAAAAGTAAGAGCATGGTCTTTGCCCACGAGGTGATAAATTTCCAGTGCTAGCAACAGTGAAGACTTGGGGAGTGAATAAAGAAATGTCTCTAAGCATCTCTTAGGCATGTCATAAAAGGGCACATTCAATATAACTCATATGAAAAAGTAATGTCTGATGGCGCTCAGGAAAGAGAGGCAGAGAATGGTGATGCTTTTAGTAGCAATTCAGGGAGGAAGCTGCCATAGATGTTTTCATCACTGAGTAAAGGCAAAAGGATTGTCTCCACCCTACCACCCACCCCCCTCCCAAAGTGATGATAGAGGTGAATCAGAGTGGGGGGGGCTTATGATCCCTTCTAACCAAGGACCTAATTTTGAAAACAAACTTAACACTGAAGCAAAAGAGACACAGGCTGGGCAATCACTTTTTATTTAGATTTTTTTTTTTTTGATTTGACAAATAAGGAGAATTCTTAACATCAATGTTCTTTCATCTTTTTTGTCATTGTTGCTAAAAAGTGAGAACAATGTCATTTCTGAGTGTCTCAAAGGAGAAGGATGAAGGTTGAGAAAAAAAAAATAAAAGGGAGGTGCAAAGGAGAAATGATGGTTTAAAGGAAAATTAAAAGGTATCATTAAGTGAAACAGAAGGACTCCTTTAGTTTTTAGGGACTTAAGCATCCAGCATTTAGCTTTTAGGGACTTACACTCAGGGAGACAGGTTGGGAAAATGTGCAGAAGCTGAGTGTGACTTGGAAGAATGCCAGTATGAATGCACAGAGGCACTTCTTTGTGCAGTATTGTTTCTGTGGGTAAATGCCAAGACTGGCCCTGGGCTAATTGAAATGAGCAGCTGCATGGGTCACATCCGTATAAGGAGCAAGTATTAACAGGTGCAAGGGGGCCACGGGCTTTTCCTTTGTCAATATTGAAGTAAACAGGTAACGCTGTTCATTTGTCTTCTTAAAATGTAAAACTTCAGGCTCACATTGAAAGCTGCCCTTGGCATCTCCTGTGTGTCTGTCATTGAGTCTAGGGTGCCTCCAGCTTCCTGGATTCAAAACCAGGCAGTTAGTCATGTCCAGGAGGAAACAAGTTCAGCAGCTATATCTTCAGGTGTTGATGCTCAGGATGGATTGCAAAATCACAGGAACTTCTAGCAGGTGTCGAGTGGCTTCCCTGATACAGATTGCATCTTAAAGTTGTTTTTCTTTAAGAAGCCTCTTGTGGGGGGAGAAGAGCTCCCTTCCATTTCTGATTCCATTCAGGGCCACTATAATCTTGTTCTTGTTTGCTTGCTTGGAGCAAAAAAGCACCAAGGCCAGTCCTGGTAAGTGTTTCTTTCCCTCTGCATCCCTGGTAGTCCCTGTCAAAGAAATTGAGCTAAAATGGTGGCTGAGAGTTAAGAAAATTAGCATTCTAACCACAAAAACTTCAAACTGGACCCAGGAAAGAATCTATGAGTGGAGTTTAATGATCCATCAAAGCTATAGGGCTTAATTTCAGACTAGAAATATTTTTCGTTGATGTTTATTAATGTGTGATATTTTTCAAGAGAGGAAGAAAGGGAACTGTGAGCTGTAAAACAGAAGCATAAACAGTTGATTTTATCATCGGGGACAGCTAGCCATTTTAACTCCACTGAGTTGAAGTGTTTGGGATCCACAAAGGTTCATCTCTGTCACAGATTCTTATTGCAAACAATTTAGGATTCTGCCATTTCCCAAGGGTGGATTAGATAAATGGTTTCATCCACCTTTCTGTAGCATGCACTACCTGAACATTTTTAAAAAAATGTTTATTTATTTCTTTTGAGGGAAAGAGAGAGAGAGAGAGCATAAGGGAGGGAGAGGCAGAGAGAGAATCCCAAGAAGGCTCTGCCCTGCCAGTGCAGAGCCTGATGCAGGGCTCAATCCCATGAACTGTGAGATCATGACCTGACCCAAAATCAAGAGTTTGACACTCAACAGACTGAATCACCCAGGTGCACCACTACCTGAATATTTTGACAAGCCTGCTGTTTCACATAATGCATTGCTCATTTTATTTTACATCCTGTGTACAAAGCAATACTGAAAGAACTAAAGCATGTCTGTCTCATCAATATTCAGAGTTGCTTTTGTACCAAATGTATAAAATTTTGTGTGGCTCACCTAGGAGCTGATGCAAATCCCACAAGAGGTTATTAATAGCACTAATAAGAAATGTCTTCTTGTTGAATCTCAGGTAAATGTAAAGAATACGTGTCCCCATAGCTTCGGAGGTTTAGCCTCCACAGAATCTCTCTCTTCTTCTGGCCACTTCAAAACAGAGCCAGTGAGTTGAGCTGACTGCATTTTTTAACTTGTATTTAAAGAAATGAGTCTTATTTTCTTGTTTTGCTTCATTTTTCTTGTTGTTTTAATGCAGAAAGAGTTGGCATGTAAGACAGAGGACTCTAATTTGTGTCCGTTTTGTGGAATCATGGATAATCTGGCATTCTACCTTTTTATTCACTTGTCAGGGGAAAAATAGTAAAGGTGAGGGTGGGCACAGTTTACAATAGACTCTGGTTGTAAACTAGACCCTGCACACCCTTGATCTGTAGAATCAGCATCACCTATCGCCCTGTCATTTAGACTGATCAGTTGTGAGGCTCAGTCACCCGTTTGTCTCTATGGGCTCCCCCGGAAACAGGAACATCTGCTTTTCCACAAGACATACTGACATTGAGCCTTGCTTTATTCTTGGTTAATTTTTTCCCAAATCTTTTTCTCCTAGCTCATCAGGCCCTTTGGGACATTTTTGAATACTTTAGCCATGAGCTATTGATCTGGAGATTTCAGGATTATGTAAACATTCTGGAATGGTAAATCTCATTGTCCAATTGAATGATTAGCCCATCAAATTTTTCTGTTAAGCAACTCTTTTATGCAAGGTATGGTTATAGATCCTGGAGAACTCTTCATGTGTTCACAGTCTAGCAAAGGATGCAAAACACATTTGCAACCAATTGTTTTATAACAGTGTGAGTTCTCTAGTAAAAGAATACTGAAAAGAGTGTGTATAATTCAGTCTTCAAGAGGAGAGAGGCTTTTCCACAAGCGATTTCTGAAAAGCAGGCACTTGTCAGGTTGAGTAGGTGTTTGCCAGGCAGAGAAGAAAACTTGGGACATTCCAGGCAGAGGAATCAGCAGAGACAGAAACAAGAGGCAACATAGAACATGCCCATTTAGGGAAGAATGAAAAGTTATGTTGCTGGAGCATGGGGCATGTGGTAAGGTGGAAGAAAATGAATTTGAAAACGGAGATGAAAGCATTTATTATTTTGGATTTGGAAACTATGGAATTTTAACTTCTATCTTAAGGCAGTGGAGTGTCAACTCAGACTGAGTCAATCTTTATCTTGTTATTCCATGTAATAAAGAAGTATTAATAAAATAACCCAAAAAGAATAACAATAATTGATAAATAAATACAATCTGGATGTATAAATAAGATAATCTAGAAGAAAATGATATGAAATACATAGGTTTGATATACATATTTGAGACAAAGATGGTATTTGTTTTTGTTCTTCCCTCCCAGAATTCTCTGGCAATACTATCATTTATATAAACGGCGTTTCTCTCCCACAACACAGCCACCGATTCAAACAAAACATCTGCAATCAACACCGGCTGGATTCCCGCCACTAGGTGCATTTCTAATGTGCTTTTCATTTATCTTTTTATTATGTATTCTAGGGGGCTGCATATAGTAAGGGATGGCATATAAAACACAAGGCTAAATGTTCCCTCATGTATTGAGTGGAGCAGGGATAGGGATGGCTTTTTTAAAAGCCAGAAAATAGCCTCCACATATCAAAGAATATATAGGCAATGGTTTTGAATTCAAGAAATAGAATTGCAGGATAATAAAAAAAAAAGTTTTGAATTTTTTTTTCAAACAATGCCTTTTTTTTTTTGCAAGAGAATGCTCGACTTGGTAGAATCAATGGGAAATGATGTCCATTCTTAACTTGAACTTTCTCTTTCATTTGATCCTTTAAAAGCATTCTAGGCAGTCAGTTGGGAAATTCATCTGTATCACCTTTGGTCTATTCTTCTAGGCCTTGGAAGCCAGGCTGTCACATCCCTGAGCCCTACCAGATCTGTCCATAGTGGTAAACCTAAACTATTTGTGGGAGAAATTATTGCTGGGTAATCGCCATGTGTCTGCTCTCCTCTACCCCATTTACCCTCATGTGTTCTTACTGTTCTCACTTTGATAACCTGGATCCTATCCTTTGACCTTGAACTCAGTGTCTGCCTCTGGTCTCCTTCAGATTTGATTCCCTTTCCGCTTCTTTTATTTTCTAGCATTTTAAAAACTTTGTCTTTTGCTTTGATCTCCCTATTGCCCTAAGTTTTATTTTTCCCTAGCTCACTTCCAATTTTACCAACCCTTCCTCCCAAGGTGGAATTCACATGCCTCCAAGTAGACACAAAAGTGAACATTGTACCAAAACGATGGCTATCAGTTAGTTAGCGACTTTCATAAGAGTTGTTTGTGGGCTTGGTTTAACATATACTGCTGGCTGACAAAAGAGAGAGTTCAGAAAACATGTCTGGAAAAGATAGGGATAGTTAGCAATTTGGGGGAGATACTAAGAATTCTAAAGAACCTTAAGGTGAATAGAAGACATACTACTATGGTGCTAGACCAAATTTTAACATGTGAGATATGGACACAGATGTTCACTTGTGACAAAGAAAGGAAAATTAGACTATGCAAACATCATGGGAATCCTCAAGCAATACGTAGGAAAATACTTCTGGCACATAGTGGAACCATACAAACTGGCCAAAATTAGTAAAGTTGCCTTTGCATTAGAAAAAAAGAAGCATGATATTGATTTCATATGTAAAGCAGCAATATAAGACATGGTGCTCCTTCATTAGCTATGGTTTTTAATACATTTCACACCAGGCAGACTATGGTGCCTATTTCCAAGTTCCTTAACCAAAAATACATGTGAAAGCATCAAAATGTTCAGAGGAAAGCCAACAAAATTATCCAAGTTTTAGAAAATACGACCTTTCAGGAAAGATCAAAAGATTGGGGGTTATTCTGGATGAGGAAAGACTTCAAGATGAGTAATCTAGGAGTATTTTAAGTTTTTTATTCAGAGAACAGTTGGTAAGCATTTTTATCTATCACCACTAAAGGCAGAATGGACAGTCCAAGGCTAAAAGTGAAACACAAAGGATTTAGGCTTGAAGGGAGAAATGTTGGTTGAAGAGGGCTGTTGACTACTGGAAAGAGTTATTTGGTCTCCTTATTAGGATAGAATCTATGTAATGAGCTATTTCCTTTTCTGGGGACACTTTATTGAAAGAGCTAAAAACAATTTTATCCATTTAGTTTTATACTCTAACTTTGAAGCAAGGCTATAAGTAATCTGTAACACTGATACATTACCATCTGTCATTGTACTTCATGGGGTTCACTGTGTGTGAAAGAACTAAGTGTATAAATGAAATTCAAAATTTCAGAATCATCAATTCCTTCTGGCTGTAGCCCCAACAGTCTTTTTGAGGGACAAGTGCAAGAAGTGGTTTTGAGAGAAGAAAAGACATTAAAAAATAGTCATTGGGATCATGTAGGATGTATAGAAACTGGAATCCCAGGTAGAATTCTGCCTTGGCACCAAAAAGGAAACTCTGAAATGACATATTAAGTCAAATTAATATGGTAGATCAGGGTAAAACACAATCTGTCACTCTAATTTCTTTAATTCATTAACTGTTGTAGATCCCATCAACTTCAGATGGAATTTAATATTTTAAATGAGATTTTTACACTTGAGAAGGTAGGATTTGCTTTCTGATTTCAGTAGGTTGTCTAAGTAATATGACTTCAAGAGTTCAGGTACTACCTTTACCACCCAGGTGCATAAAACTTTATTTCTTCAGGTTTCTCATCATGAATTCTTTTTTAAAGTGTAAATGCTTGTATTTCTGAATTCTATTCTAAGGCAATTCAAAAGCGTTGAGTCTAAAACTCATCTTCGTTCCCAACAAACTACCACCCCCCTCCTGTACGATCTCTGAAGTGTCTTTGAAGTAAGTGTACCTTCTCCCCAGCTCTACACTATTGCTTTTTAAATCTGCATTCTTTTTAACTGCATCAGCTGGTCCCCATCTTATAGTCCCAGCTGCCTCCACTTGAGCTTTCATAAAACCACCAGATTGAATGTCCTAAAATGTAAATCTGATCATGCCTTCCCCTGGCTCCTAATCTTCTGTGGCAGTGATATCCACACCTGATGAATCATGAACATTACTATGGAGTTTTTTAAATGCATAGATCATAGGGCATGAGAACATACCTACTGAGTTGGAAAATCTGATATACACACACATACATATGTACACACACAACTATATTTTTAAAGCTGTATAGATTTGGAGACCGCTATCCTACACTGGTCTATAGGGACAAGGCCCTTCACCATTAGATTTTAATCTGTAGCCCCTTGAAGTGCCAATTGCCGTTTCTTTAACCCACTAGAATTTCTCATACCTTGAGGTCTTTGTAGATGCCTGGAATAGCTTTCCCTCCTTTCCTTAATCCACTGGAAGCACCTCTACTTCTTAAGACTCGGCTGCTTTTTCTCAGACATTATGGCTCCTACTCTCAAAATGAGGCACTCCTTTCTCTGTTCCCACATTATCTTGTCCATTCTCTAATAATAACATCACACTGCTATGGAGTTGTTCTCCCTCCCTTCCCCAAAGGAGTGGGAGCTACTTGAGAACAAAGGATGTCTTGTAAATTCTGGAACCTTTGCATTTCTTTCCTTCTTCCTCTCCTCCACTTTCCTCTCCATGCTCCAGAACGTCACACAATGATTGCCACATGGAAAGTGTTGAATACGTGTTCCTAGAAGCATGGGGAGGAAGGAAAAGGAACTGGAAAGACGTACTCTTGAGTTGATGCCTTGGAAAATAGTAGAGTATTAAGTTCACTGTTCTGTTGACAGAGGAATCTGTAGCACTTGGAGTCTAGGCAGGGTTAAGCATAAGATTAGTTTGGAAGGTAGTTATAAAATGTGTAATTTTTATTTGAGGAGCACAAGGTTAAAACCAGATTTTGGATCCATAGCAAAATAAAACAAAGTTAACAGATTTCACAAATTTGTGTATTCATACTTAAATATATACATATATGTTAACGGTGAAAACAAGATGAAGCACACGACAGTTTATATTTGATATAATAAAAAAACAAAACCTATTATCTACCATCACCATGTTTTCATAAAGGAAATGTTACTTGTATGCCCCCAGCAAAGTAAGAAAGGTAAATATTTCATTAAAGAACAATTTTTGAGTAAATATATTTGTATAAATTGTATGTAAATATTGTCTTTGTTTTTCCTACTTTTCTGAAAACAAGAGAGCAACTTCATAGATCAGGAATCATCTTCAGATAGGATTTTGGGACTGGCAGAAAGACTTTCAAAACTTCCTTTATATCCAAAGCAGGGATCTGACATTGTCTCTTCAAGGTGAAATACCTTGAGTGGCCTGACATTTGCACAATGGCTTTCTTTTGGATTTCTCTGTAGTTCCCACTAATTATTTGAAAATATCTTTGCTATTTCCTTTGCATCCTTCTGCCTATAGTATTTTATGACAGTCTAATAAGAACTCAGCCTTCCCCACTGGCCACATGTAAAAGTAGATATGTTGTAATACTCTAACAGGAATCCTAACTTTACTTCAAAAGTCAGGGTAGAGTTTGGGGGCTTCATAAGATCAGAAGTAAAATAAGACACAGACACTAGAAACTACCTTCTTGCTTCCCCTGTCAGAGGATTATGGGTTGTTATGTGACAGGAAGGACCTGAATTGGAGAGAGAAGGAATAAAATCATGTTGGGTCTTATAAACTCAGGGCAAAATTTCCCTTCCCTGAATCAGGCTGAGACTGAAATCATAACATTTCCCAAGCTTCTAAAAACAAGTATATACCAGTTAGGGATTGTTTTTGACTGCATGTAACAGAAACCCAAGCACAGTGATGACAAGAAATAACCCAACTACAGTGACAAGGTGTCCAGAAGTAAGCGGGACAGTTGAAGTTCAAGTCTGTTCACATCTGTTCCCCATTGGTGGCTCCGCAAATTCAACACCGCCCAGAAACTTTTAAATTTGCAATTTCATCTTCTCAATTATCTATACTTTGGTCCACTTCTAGCTCCCATTTGAGTTCCAGGCAGAAAGAAAAGGGAAACAATAAGGGGGAAGGAGTAGTGTGACTATCAGGAAAGCCCAAAATTGCCCAGAAATCTTCCATTGACTAATTTTTGTATTCCATTGACCAGAACTGTGTCCAATGGCCATCCCTGGATGCAAGAGAAGCTGTGACATGCATGTTTTTGCTTCAGCACCTCACTGCCCCATATGCTGTTAGCAAGAATGGAGGGAGAATACAGATGCTGTGTGGAAAACTAGCAAGATCTGCCACACTAACCCACAGTATTGAGTTCCTTTTTTCCCTAAAACCCAAAGAATTTTTTTTAAGTTTATTCATTTTTGAGAGAGAAACAGAGCTTGAGTGGGGCAGGGGCAGGGGCAGAGAGAGAGAGAGAGAGAGAGAGAGAGAGAGAGAGAGATCCTGAAGCAGACTCCAGGCTCTGAGCTGTCAACACAGAGTCTGATGCAGGGCTCAAATCCACAAACCGTGAGATCATGATGTGAGCTGAAGTCAGATACTTAACTGACTGAGACACCCAGGTGCCCCAAAGCCCAAAGCCCCCCAAAATTTTTGATGCAGGAATAAAACTCTGCACTTTCACACAAAATACAGTGTTCCTGATATTCAAAGATTCATCAGAGAGCATACACTCCTCCTTATTCTCTCTTTTGTAGGTCTGTTTGCTACATTAACTATAAAAATTTAGGGTAAAAATCCCCAAGTCTCAGAGTCACATTTGACTCTTCTCCATTGTTCCCTTCACATCTAGTCAGCTGTCATATTTAGTAAAATTTGCCTCTTTCCCTTGCTTTCCCCCCTCATTTTACTCTCCAATCACTATACCGTGTAAGTGCTCATCTCTTTCCTTGGTTTTTACAAAGGCCTCTTGACTGAACCACCAGCATCCCGTCTTGTCCCTCCCTAGTCCACCCTGTACATTTCAGTTTGATTCCAACTTCTTGAACTCTGATATTTCTTATGCCATCTATTTTTTGAAAATCTTTGGTGGCTTTCTATTGCCTACTATCTAGATGAGTCATCATGAAACTAATTGCTTAGTGAACTTAAATTAAGGGTGATCCCTGTAAAAACATCAACATTCCTTCCATCTTTCAATGGTTCTTTAAGACTGAATTTAAATGGGGCACCTGAGTGGCTCAGTCAATTAAACATCCAACTTCTGCTCAGGTCACGATCTCGCGGTTTGTGAGTTCAAGTACCACATTGGGCTCTGTGCTCCTGCAGCTTGGAGCCTGGAGCCTGCTTCCGATTCTGTTTCTCCCTCTCTCTCTGACCCTCCCCTTCTCATGTTCGGTGTGTGTGTCTCTGTCTCTCAAAAATAAATAAACATTAAAAATTTTTTTTTAGAAAACTGTATTTAAATGTCTATTGTGAGGTCTTTTCTAATGTGCCCTGATGGACTAAATTTCTTAAATGGAAACAAAAATTAAGAGGTTAATTATGACTAAGAAAACTGTTTGCTGGTAAACAATAATCATGTTTACCTAAAAGTAATAAAGGTCTGCATAAACCCAATGATAGCAATTTGGCACAAATATGGTCTTGTCAAATATCTAACGAAGAGTGAGGTAAACCCTCCCAGATATGGGTTGTTAAGTCATGGTCTCAGCTCTTGACTTACTCTTCTGTTTCTTTATTCTCTTCTTTCCAATGTCCAGCTAATGTACTATACTGATATTCTTTCTCTAAGTGATTTCTGTTACTGTTGCTTTTACGGTTATTTGGCCTCTGTAATTTTCAGGTTGAGTACCCTTTTCTGGAACAGTTCACCTTGTGCTCACCTTGTGCTGCACTCTGCATTTCTCTCAAGTCCTTTATTTTTGGCTTTCTCGTTTTCTAAGGTAGTGTCTTTCAAAACAAACTTTCTTGATTGACACCTGTGGTAAAAACCACACACACACACACACACACACACACACGAAATATAACCTATTACTGAATTCACCCACAATGCATTTGAATCTACAAAATCCATGAGTTTATGACTGAATTCAAAAAGGGAAAAGTTATACAGTAAATTATACAGTATAGTTATAATATTAAAAAACTAAATATAATACTATATTTGGCCTGTTTCTTCTACTGAATGTATACACATTTACACAATGTCAATTTGTTTTGTTTCTATCTTCTAAGTGGAGAAGAATTAAGTGTAGAGAATTGTAAATAAAGCCATACCAAAAATGCAAAATACTAATCAACACAGGTGGTAATGCATTATAATCAGTTCAAAAGAGTGTCTAATAATTTACACAAGACAGAGGATTAGTCAAATGTCCTTATAGGAAATTTGACTACATAGATTCAATTCCTTATTTCTTGGTAGATAAAAATCTCTATATGATCCTATAACTTATAATGAGATGTAAAATGACATACACACAAGTTTCCAATAATGCTAACCCACATCCATTGGGGAGAAGCATCGAGTTATAGGAAATTATCACCTATTTGAAAGACTTGGACTTAAAAAAGTTTCCATTGATGTAAAACAAGAAAAGCATGATTATGAAATTATTGGCCAACTTGGCCGACTTGATAAGCATTGGCTCAAGTTTGAATCATTTCCAGCAGAGCTGCTCATTTTCATGCCCCATCCAACATTCATGTAGTCAACACCACATCACCTGTAACCTCAATGAGTTGAGACAATATCCTCTATTTTTTGAAAGGAATTACTTACTATTAAGGTAGTCTCAGGAAGATATGAAACAAAATCTAGAAATATTAATTCAAATCAGTAATTTTGTTACAGCTTTAAGCCTTTTTATTTTTTTAATTTTTTAACATTTATTTTTGAGAGAGAGTGAGCACGTGCGTGCACACTCGCACTAGCGGAGGAGGGGCAGAGAGAGAGGGAGAGACTGAATCTGAAGCAGGCTCAAGACTCTGAGCTCCGAGCTGTCAGCACAGAGCCTGATGTGGGGATCAAACTGAAGAACAGTGAGATCATGACCTGAGCCAAAGTTGGATGCTTAACCAACTGAGTTACCCAGGTGCCCCAGCTTTAAGCCTTTTTAAAAAAATGTTTTAACTCATTGTGAGAATTTCTGTGTGGTTTTAAAATACTTCAAGCTCATTAGATGGGATTTTATTGAAATGTTTAGAAAAATTGTTTCTAATCAATGTTTAAATGGTTGGATCTGATTTATTACATTTACAAGTTTTGGTTTATTAGCTGTTTAAATGGTGTACAAATGTTTAGAGAAATTGCATTTGTTAGAGTTGTATGTTTAATAAATTGGGCATTAAACAAAGAATAAATAGCAGTGAACAGTATATTTCACACACCAAAATTTCTCGGGCAGAAAAAATCTAGGCATGCCTAGTATGATGCTACACACATAGTAGGTGCTCAAAGACTTTTTTTATGAAGTGACCTGGCTCTTTCCAGGCAACATTTTCTCCCATATTTTATTTTTCTATCATATTTTCTTTTCACGTACCAATTACTGCCTCAGATGTGGTTTATGTGTCTTCCAGTCCCCGCTACTATTCACAGTAAATTAAGCATACTCTAAGAAGAATATAGAAATTCTAGGTCAAGATTAAATTTCAGACAACCTAGCAGCTCCATCAAACTTGGGCTGTGAAAACCTTGATGTTCTTAGCAATATTTTATCACGTCATGTTGTAATTAGTCTATGCTACCATGCACCTAAAAATTCCTGGGGCTTCCACTGTGCCTTCTAGATTGAGGAAAATCACATTGTTTATGCAGCTCATTTGGCCATGTTCCTCCATGACTATCCCCACGCTAAGCCCTTCAGTTTAAGTACTAATATACCGAAAATACAGAAACACTCTTGTGGAGTGAAAGTTCCCTTTAAGATGACTTAATCCAGAATGATTTAGGTTCACAAGGACCCCCAAATCTGGAAGTGATGCTGTAGTGATAGTAGCAAGCAGCTGAGGCAGTAAAGCAAGAACATCTTGGAAATTTTTCTGTGGTAATATGAGTTTGTAAACAATTGCATTTTGGTCTGGTCTATGTTAAGGATGATGGCTTTGCCCACTATTGCTTTAGCCTGGCTTGCCATTGTAATTCTGAGATTTAAGAGTCCCTTAGGTATTTGGCAGCTGACCTAGAGCCAGGGTCCTGTATAGCTTGTGTATTTTAGACCAGTGAGCACATAGCTTGACACATAATACTATTCTTATCAACTTATAAAATATCAAAGACAAATAACATACTGATTTTATTATATTGACTTCTGAGACTGGTCTAGCTTCAACTCACCATATTTATCCTGATGTTGAAAATTGAGGCTTTCTACTTTGAGTTACTTTCAAGTCTATTCTATCTCCTGTTCCTGATCCTCCTACACCAGGGATCTCCTATTTTAACTATCATAGCTTTGTGTCTTAGATAAATTCTTTCATTGTGTGGTAGAAAGAAAGAGCTCTAAACCAGATGCATCTAGGAAAATATCACTCTTATTCCCACTTTTCATTTTTAATGATGAGACTAAGTCTGAAATATTTGTAATTTTCAACCAAACACAAGTAACTTTACAGTTCTTGGCTAGAAAATAATATTAATGGTGATATGACAATGATGATGATGGTGGTGGTGATAATGACAACCCTGCAAGAGATGTATAGTGAGTGGTTAAGCCCAAGAGCCAGAAAACCTATTTAAATCTATTTACAAGCTATACAACCTTGGGCAAGTTAAGCAAACTCTCCTGTTTTTGGTTTTTTTTTTTTAATTTTTTTTCACGTTTATTTATTTTTTGAGACAGAGAGAGACAGAGCATGAACAGGGGAGGGGCAGAGACAGAGGGAGACACAGAATCTGAAACAGGCTCCAGGCTCTGAGCTGTCAGCACAGAGCCCGACGCGGGGCTCGAACTCACGGACCGTGAGATCATGACCTGAGCCAAAGACAGATGCTTAACCGACCAAGCCACCCAGACACCCCAAACTCTCCTGTTTTTATTTCAAATCTGTAAAATTGAGGTCCATGGTATCTATGTTACAAGGGTGTTGTGGAAATTACTTGGCGCAGAAAACTGCCTGATACATGGTAAGTGTGCCGTGAATGTTAGCTATTATTAAAAGCTATTGAAGATGAGTCATATAATGTTACATATGGACTGTTTTAGGTGATTTTAAGTCTTCTGCAGAAGTAGGGTTAAAACAAGATTTGGATAATCTATTTTCTGAATGTTTCTTGTTCTCATTTATCTTTGTACTGTGTCCATCAAATTTGGTACAATTAATGTCAAGCACCTTGCCCATAAAGCCAAAATATTCTGTAATCAGCTCTCCTATACCAATTTCATGAGTGTTCAGCTCCTCAGCCCAGAATACCAATTGTGTGAAAAATGCAATGAATTCCAATTCACTTTTGATTGCAGTGATCTGAACCAAACACGAAACCTAGTTGATCCAAGATGATTTGGGCTTTACAGTTTTGTGCATTACGTGGTCTGCACGCTCAAAACAGGAGGATCTTTGAATTTAACATATCTTTCTTTTCAGAAAACAGAATTCTTTTAATTAAAAACGTTTTTAAAAATTTCAGTATGTGTAATTGTTAACACCTGCTATGTGTTACCAACAGATGTTTCTTACTTACCTAAGGGAACTGTTATAATTATTCTATAAGCTTATTGGAATGGCATTTACCAAGATAGTTGGGAAACTTTAGTTGGTGACTTTGTATGTAATATTTGGTATCTCTTATAATCTCTTCCCCTATTACTGTCAATCTCTACACACTCTCCTGAACGGCACCCCCCCCCACCCCCGCCAAAAAACCTAAAATGTCCGTTTAGGGTACCACAACTTTTACAAAACTGGTCATGCATATTTCAGTCTTTGTAAAAAGTTACTGAAATTAAGTGTATTTTAAAGCATTTAAAATTTTACTTTTACATGTCTTAGCATCTCAACATGTAAGTCTTTTAAACGTAAACGTACAACTTTTAGATAGATAATACCCGTCTAATGGCTTGGCCTCAACGGAAGCTATAGTACAAGTGAGAGCTGCCTTTATTTTTCCCATCATTTATAAGGTCTTAGAAGCAGTCCACTTTCTGAATTCTTCATTTATGATACTAATCACACAATTACCTACAGGCATGTGTTAAATATGACACTGGTTTCAGCCAAACAATGGGCCAATTGCAAACAATGAATAAAGAGAGGTAACTCCATTTATAACTGCTGTTTCAACAGAGCTCCATTGTAATCATAGTGATCTGAGGGTGACTCATTAATTAATTGATGTTCTTTTTTATTATGTGCTATTGAGTTAATGAGTAATTTGTGTGAGATAATTCTCTGAACACATTGATTACTTGAGATATTTTCTGGGGCCTTCATACCAATGACATGCTGAATAGGTAGACGGTATTCGCTTTTGTGTGTTCATTATCAGGAGGTTTGAGATGAGTATAAACCAGTGCAAAGATACCCTGAAGTTTTCTGATGTATGAAGGTCCTAAGTCAGCCCAATAGGAGGCTGAATGCTCAGGTCAAGGCCTGTCATAGAGTAGATACTCAATAAATGTCAATCGAAATAATGGCTATATTAATGTTTTGCTCTCTGTTACCTTAACTTGCATTACAATCACATTTAAGAAATATCTATAATGGTGTTTTTAAGAAAAAGTAGTAATCAAAAGGCTTTTGCTAAAATTGTATTCTGCGCTAATGGCCTATTACAACGAACATGCAGATTGTTTTTGCAACTTACTGACGTGAATGTTAAACATGTTTGGCCTGTATCATTTCTATGAAATTGTTTAAGTGACTACTCTGAGAGCGGCTTGCCTAAAGTGATAGTTAAAAGGAAACCACTTGTGCATGGTATGTTTTACTACAGATATAATTTTCAGTACCCTGTTTCATTTAAGGCACAACATCTCTTCCTTGAAGATGTAGGATTTAGTCGAGTTTTTCTTTAGTTTTGTTTTGTTTTAATTCATTATACACAAAATAGGAAATTTGAAATTTAGTCTGACAACAGCAACACCATGGCTTTCAGGAAGATCACTTGAAGTTTGCATAAATGTACCAAATTACACCCAGCAATTGCTACCTTCATTTTTAACAGTTTTATTTTCCCCACAAAAGTAAATAGCAATAAACTACCTAGCTCAGAGATCCTAAATACAACATTTGGAGAAAGCATCTGAGGTACTTTGTCTATGCTTTAGGTTATGATTTACCTTTTGAAAGTAAATGTGCTTACACACTTTATTCTTTTTTCATGGACTCCACGTCTGCTTTCTAGATAGTATCTTGGCTTTTGCCAATTAAGCGCAATCAAATAGTATAAGACCCCTTTTATTAAAAACATAAATCCAAATATTAAAAAAAAGTGAATGAAAGAATCCAGCAGATATTTATTAAGCAAGATGAAAGTGAAATTACAAACACAGGTCAGCTTTTAAACTCAGCCAGCACTCTGGTGGAGTGGAGGTGCCTGGTCCTTCATCGCAGGCAGCCGCTGGGAGACGCAGGTTAGGAAGGGAGCTTGCTTGAGAAATCAAAGCTCCTTTGGAGGTGTCCTACTGGAGGCGCCGGATGATGAGCTAAGTGACATCAAGGCCACACAACACAAAGAGGGGAGTTGACAACAATTCAGGGACTTTGCGTAGTCAAGACAATTAGCTTAGTACTTCAGGTCAAAAATGCTACTATTTATGGGCAATTAGCTATAAAATGACCCATTTCTGTCTGGTTTCACAATTTCGTGGAGATTAAAGATAATCTAAAGAGATTAAGGCCTTAATCTTTAATCCAGGTGAGTAATTTTGTTTGTAGTAAAAAGCATAAGAATTAATTCCCGAAAGATTTAGGAAAAGAAAAGGCAATAAAAACTTGTTTGGTCTTTGGGTGGCAAGGATAACTGAACAGCTTCCTGAAGCTTAGAGAAGTTTGTTCCCAATTTACAAGTATTTTAACATATTGATAAACATATGCAAAACCATTTAAATCTAAAAAAGATCATTTGAAAAAGATACTGGCAATTAAAATTTTACATCCATATGAATTTCAGACACCTCTTAATGGGGACTAGCAGGGCTACTTAAGAAAATCACTTTTCACATATCCCTCTGCCCCTCCCCCCCCCCATTTGTTTGATTTTGATTGTGGTTTTGGCTATGCAAGTCTTATCATGAAACAAATGTAAGGCTCTAAGGCTAAAATAATAGTTATTCTGTGGGCCCCAAATAGCTATTTCTGCAATTCTTTTTTTTTTTTAGTATATCTCACATCTGGGGGACATGTGACTTGAACACTCTTAACCATGAAGTATTTGTAAAAATACATGTCATTCACTTTTCACAGAACCATTTTCTTAAAAATGAGAGGCAATAACCAGATTCACATGCAGGTTCATAATAAAGCTTTGTTTTTTTTTTTAAACAACTAAAATCCACACCAGCATTATTTTCAGTTTAATATTTTGGCCCCAAACCAAGAATCCAGGTATCACATTTAATTTTCATCGGCAATGCATATATTGGCAGGACAAAATATGTATGCAAATAACACTGGG
Organism: Leopardus geoffroyi; assembly: GCF_018350155.1. Classification (NCBI taxonomy): domain Eukaryota; kingdom Metazoa; phylum Chordata; class Mammalia; order Carnivora; family Felidae; genus Leopardus; species Leopardus geoffroyi. Next base: position 50,019,720 of record NC_059341.1, read on the forward strand.
AAATATTGTTTCCTATACAAGTGATTAAGAAAAAAAGTAGAGAAAAAAGAAAATCCATAGCACTAAATTTGCTCTAATAAAAATATGCTTCACTGTGCCTGTGTGGAATTCGGTTTGCTGAAAAGTTGTTCTATTCCAGGGAGCAGAAGCAAAGTAGCAAAGTGTCAGCAACCCAGGAGAAGGGATCATAGTCTTATTTTTATTCCCTTAATTGTAATTTAAATAATCAGTCTCCATAATTTGTTTCTAGAAAGCTTTCCTCTTTATCAGCTATCATGTTGGTAAGGGAATAATTTTTCACCTTTGAAAAATGGAATGGCAGATTTCAGCCTTAAGTGTGATATATTCTGAGCCGGTAACTACTTAAAGAAAAGCATGAGTAAGACACGTCAAACTTTTAAAGTCTTCATGTTTGAACATTAAAATAAGTGTCAGGTAAATGCAGAAAAATATATAATCACCAGTCCTCAGCTTTTTAACAATCCCTTTGTTTCTCTTCTTCTAGAAAATTCTGTGAGCACTATGTTGCTCTGATCAAAAGTAACCTTCTCAAATATCATCATAACTTCGATGTGCATTCTCATGGTTTCAGTAGGTTTGCACTCAAATTCTTTCAGTGCCAGAAATTTATCAAGCCATAAAGTTATTAAACCCTTAGCTCTTACGGAGAAATCTGGGCAAAATTTGTACAAGAAATTTATCATTTTAAAATTATCTCACAATAGTGGTGTAACACTTTTTTTTTAAGTAACCCTTTGGAAAAATTTTATATGATACCCAAAGGCACTAGTTTACATAAGGGGTAAATGGCTGAAAAAAAAAATAAATAAAACAAAGCCATTGGCCATTGTGTAGATAAAGAGCACAGAAAAAAAAAAAAAGTATATTAAAAGGATAACTGCTAAGCTTTAAAGTTATTCTAAAAATGGCACTTTTCACGTTGGTATAAAATGAAAGTGCTTTAAGATGAAATTTTTATGCATTTTTTAAAGCTGATCTTTAACCCCCTGAAAATAGGGGGTTATAATGAGAACACTGATAGACTCTAAATCATAGTGGCAATAATATTGGATGTTGCTAAAATGCTTTGTGGGTGTCTTCATTTTTTTTTAGTATTTTAATGTTGATAGACTTGCTTTATCTATATGTGTATCATTAGTGAGAGATTTGCTCTTCAATTCTTTACTAGAAAGTTACAGCTCATTTAAAATAGCTGGTAGATACAGACAGCATAAATATACAGTAAGTTTAAACACTGATTGTACTAAATGCAACAATACAAAGAAGCAAACAGAACACAAATGGTAACACAATAAAACTGTATTACATTTGTGCTTCAAATATTACAATACATTATATACAATAGTCGAAAATAAACATCTCATGCCAAGTGACACAAAAACGAATAGCAAGCAAAAAAATCCAGCAATATGTACATTACTTTTTTCTTTAATAATAAACATTCAACTCTGAACTGGGGCAATTTCACTACATACAGATGCAGTCCGCCTTTTATTCCATATAACCATCCTGCTTTCCTATATCTACGCTATTCAGTAGGTTCCTGTGTCAATTCTTATATACACGTGGAGCAAAAAAGATAAAAGAATGTAGTGCTTTGTATTCTTAATGGGGTGATGTTGATAGATCAGCGAACCTGGGGGGCATAACCTTCTTTCATTAAACCTTCCTCGTAGTCCGTCTGGCAAAGGATCATGTTATTCTTTAGGAAAAATTTGTCTCCAACACAAAATCTGAAAATATTTTAAAAAATAAAATGCGTTAAGATAATTTCAGATCCATAGATTTGAAGATTTCTTTCCCCAATAATAACTTCACACAGTAATTCCCTGAATTTGAAAGCTTGGTTTAGAAAATTGCCTTTATTGTTGAAACTAAACCATGTCAGTCATTTAATGAAACATTACATACAAAATTTGAAATCCTACATTTATATATAAAAAGCAAAGAAAAAATGAGGAAAATACCTTGGGCGGCAGAGGTGATTTTTATTGCCACTTTGGGAAGAAAAAAAAAATAATTGATATTTACAGTCATTAAAATAAAGAAAGAATGATAATATTTCACTGGAGTGATTATGGAAGATTTCATCACTGGCCATTTATTCACTTTATTAAAAAAAGGTAAAAGGCATTAAAATGTATCAAACAATTAGAAAGCAGCCCATTTTAAAGCTTCCCATTTAAAGCTTCCCTCTACTCTCTGTTATTAAAATGTGATTAAATTCTAGTAATTTGGAAGTGATTGTTCTGAAGTAAAAGTTGTTTTAGCATCAGACTCTGATGCTGGGCCATATTCTTTTGTTTGTGGCAAGTTCACCAACTATGAAATATTAAATGTCATTGCTTAGAGCACTTCCAATTAAACCAAAGGGAGTAACCTGAATGAACTTCTTAATATTGATGTGATAAATAAACTAGTTTCCAGTAGCTAATTATGTATTTTATTCTATAAAGCATTGTTTAATGTGCAAGATTGTAATGTTTTTAATAAGTGCTGTTTTTGTATAATTTCCCAGTGGTGACACTTTGGACACAATTAAGGTCAGAAATAAATGCTTGTGCTGTTTCCAGTACATTTAACAATAAAGTAACTCTGGGGAGATCTGTATATATTTTTAATTGTAACAATTTAACCTTCAAACAGCAGTGTCTAGTAGAGTTGACCCAGTAAAACTACTTGTAATTATACAAGTTGACCCCACTGACCTTTGATAGTGGTCTCTCTTTATCAGATAGTCAATTTCGAATGATGTTCAAGCAGAAATCTTAGTGGATAGATTAAATTGTGTAGTGAAAGCAACCCTTTAATGTTTTGTGAAGTTGAAGGTTTAAATGAGGAGCAGTTGGACTGATTTACATTTGCAAAGATTGGAATGCTAGACAAACAGTGAACCTATTTATTTTCCAACTGGGTAGCTTTGGAAATTTATCCTTATTCTAGCTAAGTAGATAGAGGGGAAAATAGTGTAATAAAAAAAGTAGATTGAAAAGAATTAGCTTTCCTCTTAAAGGAAGATTGGTCTGTTTATTTGTGGAATTTACTTTTTTTTTTTCCCCAGGATTACTGCCTGCTGATGATGTTGATTGAAAGTACAGACTAAGCACTGATCTTGAAATCCTGGAGTTTGTGGTCAAGGCTATTGGATACAATGAACATTCGAGTTTGAACCTTAAGTATATCTTCTTTTTTATCAGTTGCAAACTATAACCTTTAAATATTGTGCTTAAAAAGTGCTGTTTGAATAAACGAGTTTTTGTAGACTCGTAATGATTATCCTAATCATTAAGATATGTTGAATAAAAGGACTTATTTCTTTTGTTGGACAGAATTAGCCAAATTAGATACTTTTATGTGAGATTACATTAAATAGCATGTAGGATATATCCGATTACTGTTCAAAACTTTCAATATATACTACTGTTGAAATTAGTTTGAACTAATAAACTAATAATAAAAGAGCACATAAAAATAAATAAATTCAGCAAATGCTCTTCTGTTCTAGCTGATATTACTGAATTCTTTTTTTTCTCTAAAAACCAACTGAATTGGAAATACTCTTTCAACTCCATATTGTCTAAAATTCTGCTTTAATTTTCTAACAAGTCCCCCAATTCTATTCACCATCAAAAAAAAAAAAAAAACGTTTTTTTAAAATTAAGTTCTATGTCTAACTTGGGGCTTGAACTCACAACCCAGAGATCTTGAGTCACATGCTCTACCGACTGAGCTGGGCACCCCAAATAAAAACTTTTTTTTTGTCATCTAAAGATATGTCATTCTTACCTTCAGAAGTATTGAAATTTAATAATTTTTGTTTATAGATTAATAAATTCAGGGTAATTATAATAAGAAAAGCATTGAACCAAGAGCCTGGGGATCTAGTCCTGAGCCCTGATGGTATCACCTACCCAGTGCAACTTATAGGGTACATTTCATATTTTCTTGGAGTCAGTTCTGTGTAGGTAATATAAAACAGCTACATCACTGGATTGTAGGGATGTTAAACTAAGAAGTATATGAGAGGCAAAGTGGCATATTGTAATGAATAGGGTTCAAATCCCAACCTTCCGCTTATGATATTGAAGATGAAACGTCATTTTTTCTTATATTTAAAAATTTTTTTTAATGTTTATTTTTGGGAGAGACAGACAGAGAGAGACCAAGTGAGAGCAGGGGAGGGGCAGAAAGAGAGAGAGGGAGACACAGAATCCGAAGCAGGCTCCAGGCACCAAGCTGTCAGCACAGAGCCTGATGTAGGGCTCGAATCCACGGACCGCGAGATTATGACCTGAGCTGAAGCCGGATGCTCAACTGACTAAGCCACCCAGGTGCCCCTTTCCTATCTTTAATATAAATATATCTTTTATAAGTTTGTGTTAAATAGTACAAATGAAGTATGTAAAGCTTCACCTCGATGTTTGGAGTGTAGATAATTTTTATAGCCACCTACATATATATATATATATATATATATATATATAGTCATATATATATATATATACACATATATATATATATATATAGTGCTATAGCCACCTCCTTTTATATATATATATAAAGTGTTTACCATGTGCTAGTGCTAAGCATGTATATACATGATTACATTTATTTATGTTCAACTGAGAAAGTAAATATTATTATTGCGTTTTTCAGATGAAAAACCTAAGGCTTCCTCCAAGAATTAAAAAAAATCTGCTCAAGGCTCGATAGCTATAATGTGTATGATAGAGGAAGGAAAGGGGTTCTGATCTCTTTGGGCTCAACACATGGAGGCAATAAAGCATTAGCCCAGAAAGTTAATACAGGTTTTTTGTATTGTTAATATTCCTTTGTATAACTTTAAAAAACGTCTGCCTACCATTCAATGAGATATTGGTAACATAAATGGGATTTATCTAAAGTATTCCTATCTAAAATACTTTGTTACTAATGTTGTCAACTGGACAAAGTACATCTTGTGTGCATTTCAATTTATACTTAAAGGTCAAGACAAAACAGAACATGGGTAAGAAATGTCACACTTCCCCATATAACTTAAAACATTTTGAAAGCTATGGTTAAAGCAGATTATAACTGCTTTGCAATTAGGTTTGGTATACTCCTTTAAAATGCTCCACATATAAACATGAAGAAATTGCAGAAACGGCAATGCAGATGTTAGATGCTTAACAAAATAATCTATAGCTGTGATTTTGTAAGAAAAGCTAATTTCTACTGTTATGAGCTCCTTATGAGATTTAGCACTGGCAGAAAAAAATATTATAGAAGCAGTGATGGCCAGAGGATACTGTAAGTATATTAATAGGTCAGGCTAAAATTCCTGAAAATAAGCTGATAATCTTCCTTGTAATCTAATCCTAATTGCTTATGGTATAGTCAGCTCAATTAATTTTGCCTTCATTAAAAAAAAAAAAGTATGTTAAGGAATAAAAAGATGCCCAATCATATTACTGTGCCATTTAATCTTGATGTTTTGGAGTTAATAATAACAGATTTAATTTCCAGATATTTTGGAGTGACTCTAATTGAACTCATATGGTCTTAGAGATTTGAGGAGTACAGAAAATAAATATAACTAATAAAACACCTTTATAAAATATGGGGCTTAGAGTAGTTTTAAGCAGGTTATCAAAAGCCTCTGCAAAGAAGCCTCCATTTGTAACATCCTTTTAACATCCTTTCTAAGAATGAAAATGTTAACTTAGTCATCATATTTTAACCCTGAGGTTAGTGGCTGTCAATTATAATTAGTTCCCATCTCCACAATACTTTAAAAAGAGTCGGGGGGGGGCATTATTTCAAATGTCTCTATTTTCTATTTGGCATCCTCAGTTACTAAAGATGGAAATTTTAATACCGTACTTTGTTTTCAGTAAGAGATGCTGATTATATACCGATCATCTCACCACTATACACTGTGCACCCATTTACTGTCTTTTCCCAATGACTCTCCAGTTGTTATCATATACTTCATTCCTAATCATCTTTTCTGCACCAACTTACACTACTCACATCCCAAATCCTGCTATAAATTATTCAAAGCCTACCTTACTTTAACTTCACTCTATCTATTCCCATTTATATCTGCTTAGTCAGAAAATAAAATACCCCTCTTGGAACAGTCCAGGACCTGCATATCAGCTCTGGGTCTGAAGACTAAAACCAGACTGGCTGGGTTCAGATTTTGAGGCTACCACTTTCTGTGTTTTCTTGGGCAAGTTACTTAAATTTTCCATACTTCAGTTACCTCATCTGTAAAATGAGGCTAGCAACAGTACCTAATTATATTGAATATTGAATGAGCACAGGTGAAACGGAACAGTGTCTGGTGTATGATCACCACTATATAAGAATTCTGCTCTCAAAGGCGCTTGGGTGGCTCAGTTGGTTAAGTGTCCAACTCTTGATCTTTGCTCAGGTCATGATCTCATGGTTCATGGGTTCAAGCCCTGCATCAGGCTCTGAGCTGACAGCACAGAGCCTGCTTGGGATTCTGTCTCCCTCTCTTTTTACCTCTCCCCCCGATCATTCTCTTTCTCTCAAAAATAAAAAGAAAAACTTTAAAAAAATTAAAAAAAAAAAAAGAATTCTACTATCATTATTATTTGCCAATGATAATCTTTTCACCTTTGCTTAAGCCGTTCTTTAGCCAGGACTATTTCTCCCTTTTTACCATCTATTTAAATTCTAAAAATTCTTCAGTTTCCCTTCCCTCCATCAATATTCCCTGGCCATGTCAACTCATTCTGATCCTTCCCAGAGCACTTATTTATTGGCATATCATTTACTTTGGCATTTCAAATTTTCTTATGAATGCGTAACAAGTTTTCCAAACTGGCCTGCAGTGCTGAGGTAAGTGGCCATGAGCTGTATTGCTTTTGAATCCCTTGAAATACCACCATAAATTGTGCTACCACTTGAGGTGGGTGGTCAGTAAATACTGGTTAAGACAGATTTATTCCAGAACCAAATAGCTTTAGATAACAAAGGTATTTTAGATAGAGCATTTAAGTTTGTATTCATTTTGACTTTCATTCATTGACTTCCTCCCTTTACAAGTTCATCTCCTTCTGGTCTGCACGCCATTCCCTACTTCTCCATATCCCTACCAAACTCCCTCTGTAATCTCTGAGCACACTGAGTACTTTTCATTTCCTGCACACAAATGCTTTCACACTCCCATGCCTTGCATGATGCTCCATCTGTCTGGGAAACCCTTTTCTCACTGCTCCTTGGCTTCCTCCTCTTCCCCAACCCCCACCAGACACGATTCCTACATTCCACCCAGTCCAAGGGAGGTTTTTTTTTTTGAAACCCAGCACATCAACCCTTTGATGCTTCTCTAAGACTTCAAGAAGGACAGACCTCTCTTCCCTCGGTATAGATCTGTTTAGCATCGATTACACTCTTCTGTGACTCTTTGATGTCCTGTCTCTGCCATAGCTCCGAATATCCCTAAGACAGAAACTAGATTTTATTCACCTCTCTTTCCAGAGCCTAGCACAGTGCTTTTGTTCTTTAGTGTTACACAATTCTAGATATCTGAGGCCATTTCATTAACATGTTTTTTTTTTCTTTTCTTATAAAACCATCGCTTAGTTTTATAGAATTGTCTAAGGAGGAAGGGCTTTATCACCTTTAAGAAATTAACTTATTACACCAAATTTTCCAATTCTGAATGAGAGTCAAGTTATCATATAAGATGCTCAAAATAGCATTCCTCTGCTTCCCTTAAAATAGAAAAAAAATTAGATTTTTAATTCAGGATTCACATCTTTAACCATACCTCTCTAAAAAGGGCAAAGATGGGTATGTTCAAGAAACAACCAATCCTGAAAAGTTATTTTTACTACTGTTTTGAAAACATTTAGCAATGCTTTAGATCTTAATGATATTTTGATTTAAAAGTTAAGCTAAAATGACTGCTAAATAAAATTCATAAGCATTTCTAATACCACAATTTCAGATGTCAATAAAGTTTGCTTAAGGGAAAGTGCCTATAAATTACCTATTTGCTTTGTGTTTCACTTGAAAAGGTGCAAGGCTATAATAATGATTTGGCTCCTGAAAGTATAGGCTTGTGTGGCATATGGCTTTATTGGAGAGGATTCCCCCAGCAAATGTCAAAGTAAAAAGAAAATCTCCTATATTGAAAACCTTCTGTATTCAGAGTAACAAAATTTGCCTGCTTTGCTTGACTGATGAAGATTAGCTGACTTCTTGCATTAAAGAAGTTTGTCTTGTAGGGGCTGAAGTGACAAGACAATAACTAAGTGCTAATTGTGCATAACCAGCACTAAAGATATGCAGTCCCATTATGGCATGTAATAAATGAAGCGAACACAGAAATATATTAGGTACTTTCATAATGATACTAGAATAGTATTTTGCAGCAATAAGAATGTGAACAGTTTTAGAGTCAAAATTTAGGAGTGTTTGTCTTACTTGACTGAGTTCTACTGAGGAGATAGACTTAATTGTGAATGCAACTTTTTATTTCAATGGTGAAATAAAATTGATATATGATTTGTAAATAGCATTAACAACCTACAATTACTTTGCATCATAATAGAATTTAGGCAGGGTTTAGCACTTGAATGATGTTTTAATTTTCTGTGTAGAACATGGATAAAATAGGGTGGCCTGCCCTAATAGAAATATGGACAAAGGGCATAAACAGGCAGTTCCCTAAAAGAAGAACTATCCAAGGGCCACTAGTAATCAAATAAATACTAATTAAAAATTATAATGGGACACCATCTCTCATCACTCAAGGTGACAAGGATTTCTTTTTAAATAATAATTCCCAATGTTAGAGTGAATGTAAGGGAATACATAGCTTTTACATTTCTGGTATAAGAATAATTGTTACAACTTTTCTAGAGAGCATTTTAACAATATATCACATAAGCCTTTAAACAGTTATATAGTTTGTCCAATTAATTATGCTCCTGTGAATTTATCCTAACACAGACTTGAATATTGTCTGATTATAAAATCCATATTATGTTGATAATATTGATATAAAAATGTGAAGAAATAGCTTACACGTCTGATGATAGAAGACTGATTTATATATATGAAGCTCTATACATAAAACTGGACACAAGAAAGCTTAAAATATCTTAAAAGAATTTCTAAGGGCAAGTAAACGAGCATACTATATTAAATTTAAAAAGTCCAAATATCAAACATTAGGATTCTTCCCTGTTCTTCCCCTTTAAGCAGCTCAACTGTGGATATATTATAAAATATATGCTGCATATCATTTGTCATTTGTCATATATGCATAAGAAAACATGTGGCTAGCAACATCTAAATATTAAAATACCTTCTTTTAGAATAGTGAGACATGGGACAATATGATTCTTTATCTTCTTCTATTTTCCAAAATTTCTACTATGAATATGGAACCTTTTGTAAGTAGAAAAGCAGTAAATGTTATTATTGCATAAAGGTAACTGTATTGTTACTGGATGTGTTAGTGCATCAATAGCAGAAGTAAACAGAAGTATTCTAAATTTACTACTAATACACCTTTAAGATATATACACATATAGGTACACATGTGTGTAAATGTATCTGTATCAATGTGTGGATATTTGTGCTCATGTACCTATATCCTTACGCACATATTTGCCAATTTTTTTCTGGCTAAATGTCACCATAGACTGAATTAACCTGCTTTAGTTCCAAAAACTTGCTGGGAAGACCCAAGGTGTTGTAAGGTGACCTCTTGAATTATTTCCTGGATAAATTATATATTGCAAGGTATATTGGGTACCTCTCTGAACATCTGCATCTAGCAGGAGGTATCACTGAGATATATCTCTTGGGTAAAAACCAAGTTAATGGAATATTATTTGGTAAAAGTAAATTATAAATATCAAGGTACAAGAGCTACTTTTTTTAGAACTATTTGTGTTCCTGCTATTTAATATAAGTTATTTCATTGAATTTTCAAAATGTGCAAGATAGATATGAGTGCCTCTGTTTTCAGGGTGTGGAAACCAATCTCAGAGGTTAAGTAACATACTCAAGATGACAAAGCTGATATAGGATGGGGCTAGAATTTGAATCCTGTTTGCACTGTAAACATTGGGGTCTTTCTGGGATATACAGGGCCTCATAGGAAGATGGTGCAGTGAAAACAGTAAAGCGGGGCAAATTACTGTAACTGAGAACTTGATGCAACTAATGTGTCCTGATTATATACTATATCCAGGTGTTTTCACACTCACATTGAATTTATTTTCA